>NC_090283.1:20155000-20755000 GCF_037392515.1 Haliotis asinina | reverse complement strand
TGGCCATTAAGTACAATCACAATGCCATGAAAGCTCCGGGTCCTAGTTGATCTTCAGCATCAGACAAGAAGCAGGGAATCCTTATCCATGAAGACCCATGAAGGTCCAGGGTAGAACCAATCTTCACTGAACTGGTTTATCTCGCTTAGATAGATAGATTGGATATTTATATAGCGCACATATCCAAGTACTAGTGCATGCTCAGGGCGCTTGTATTTTTCCCTCGATCACTGGATGTCAATCTCAAAAACACATCGTATTTCAATCTCAACTCCCTGTGGAGTATACAACTCTTGCTGCCACTAGGCGCACCGAGTTTATTATGGCTCTCTCATCCTAACGAGGTACCCAATTGACAGTGGACTGGAACATATAGTCTTTGTCCAAGTTTACTGCTGTACCCGCAACTAGGAGTATGCACGTGTTCATGTGGCCACCACCTGGTCATATACCAACGGATTCGTGGGTTCTTTTAAGTGCACAGGGTTGTGTACTGTACACTAGAGGTTGTGACAACACCGAAAGAGTCTGCACACAAAGCTGACTCCAAGGCTTTTACATCCGGTCACAGGAGGGCTCGATCCCGACATCTCAACCTCGCTGGATCACTAGCCTGGTGCCTTAGCCAGCTCTCCCACCATGCCCCCTTGGTTGACACGTGTGATTGTCTCCCAAGAACGTAAATCGACGCTTATGCTGTTGATCAGTGGATTGTCACTTTCAGATTCGATTATTTCACAAACCGGAGCCATAAAGGTGAAATACTGCTGAGTGCTGCGTAAAACTAACTCAAGCACACACTAATATCCATAAAGTAATGTGCGTTGTTTTGTGAAATGAATAAAATGCTTTGCCACTTAAAGTGGTCATTATTTTATATCTGCACTCTCTAAACTTAAACTTGTAGTGAAAAGACCCGTTCTCAAGCCATAAGAAATCTCATATTAAAAGGCTTTTCAATGGTGTTTGACAATTTAGAGTATTATGAAACTAAAGATGTACCTTTGGTGTTTGAAGCACCTCCAGCCTGATTGTCCACTTGAAATATGATGCTGAAGAAAGAGATTTGTGTTTATTTCTTGGAAAATAAAAGTACCAAAACGATCCATATAAAGGTTCTTGAGAGGCATTTAGAAGTCGGTATTCTAATGTACGACAGAATGTTATGGATATCAATTGTTTCTTTGTTGTTTTCACGACGTTTGTGGGCCATTCCACACTATTGTACACCAATCAAATGCATTGACTTTTATTGCTTAATCCATTGTAACAACACCACACCAGCTTTTGGGAAAAGACCTTCACAAACACCTGCAAAAGCAAACCAAGGTTGACTCCAAGTTTTTTACACCCGGTCACAAGTGGCATGACCATGGATTAACTTGCCTCAACCAAGTCATTGAATCTGACCACCAGATCACCTCAACCGCCTCTTACGACAGACATGGGTTGGTGAAGACCCGTTGTAACCCGGATCTTCATAGGTTAACAAATATTCGACAACGGTGGTTGATGCAATGCTCTTTAACTGGCATGGACTAACGATACTCTCTCAGGAGCTGGCATGCCTGAATGAAGAAATAGGATAATTATATTATGAATAAATGTGACACCTTTCCCAATCCCCACGAAAGATGTGAACTGGAATAACCGTCAGTTTGACTAAATTGAGTTATTGATTAAAGACATTTGAAATATTGGTAATATCTTAGTAAGGTGTTGTTATCACACTTAGTGAATACTTACAGAAGGTAATGAATCCGCTGAACGAAATCAGAGTTAGAAACACCGCAATGTATTTTCCATTGGCCATGGCTGTAGAATTGTGAAAAATACAAATAATAAGTAGATACTTGACCTGTAGAATGCGTATCTCCAGGGCCAAGGTTTCAGGGAAACTAGTGGTTGAAGCGTTGCCTAGAAGCTTTTCAATTGGAGATGCATTGACTCAAGGGTAATCACACACATCAGTCTGTGTAATTTGGATACGAATACAAGCATTCACCAATGAAACCAACCAGACAACCCGATCCTGAAATTAATAAGCATGAATTACTCGTACTTTCTCATTCGGATCTTCACATGGGTGTGAGTGATTGAGAGAGTGAGTGAGTGAGTGAGTATATTCAAAGTCACATCGGCTGTAATTCAGCCATATAGTGACTATGAGAGATCCATATTAAAGTAAACTTAGCTGATCAACCTGTCAACGAAAGACAGCAAATAGCTAATATACTACCACAGACAAACATTTAAAACTAGCATGTAATCATACAAAGGTAACACTGCAGAAATAAATATAGCAATGGGCAACAGAACACCAGTCACTGAAGGTAGATCACCATACGAGGTTCTCTAGGGACTTACAGACTGCTGCCTGAATGGACCCTACTTTGGATTTACACCACCCTATCAGTCACTAGCGATAACTGGTACGTATAACAAAAATGAAAATCACATTACTGCGTTTTAAAACACTGGTATGGATAAGAATACTTCAGATTATGACCATTATAAGTCGCCATCTGCAGAGGGGCAGGGAATATGGGCAATACGACAAGTGTCATCATCAGCAGAAGTGCTGTAAACATTGGCATGACGAGTGTTATCATCAGCAGAAGTGATGTAAACATTGGCATGACGAGTGTCATCATCAGCAGAAATGCAGGGAATATGGGCCATGACGAGTGTTATCAGTGTTTGCTATTTGGGCTGCTGAGGTGATGTTGCTGGGAACAAGAAATACAAAGGAACGAACATGTAAAGATAAAGTATAACAAACAATGTATGTAGCAAAGAAGTATGTTTTGATTTTTTGTGTGCACCGTGATTTCTCATGCTGACATGTGAAGCAATGTGGTATACATGTTTCTTAGCCTCCCGTGGTGAGCCACCTCCTCGTGGTGGATCTTGGGTAACGCTAAGTGCTCGCGAATCCCCGTGTGGGCCCGGGGCAGCAAGGTCCATAGCACCAAATTGCTGGTCGCAAGGAGCGGACGAATTGGGCAACCTGTTTGCCGTGGGTTGCGTCCCGTGTCGGTGGAGGAAGGGATCCTGGTGGTTGAGGGCAACTGGACCTTTAACCATGTTCTGTTTGCCTAACACACCACTTCAGCCCTTACTTCACTTAGACGGGTGGTTGAATCGGCTGGTCATGTCACGCCCTGTGCATGGATTACATATATATGTCGTTACACAAATTTTATTTGGACTTTTAATTTCGGTCTTGACTGAATTATGCATCGATGTTTCTGGTTTTGGAATGTATTTTAGAAGTTCTGAACTTTGCCTGGAGTCTTATGTCCAGAAGGCGGTGGCCCATGGGCCAATCTGGTGGATTAATTATATTTGTTCTGCTGGAGTATATCATCCGGGTACCTTTGGTGTTGCAAGCTGGAGGCCTGCTTGCTTTAGCATTGTCCTTGTGATACTCCGTGGTGGGTGGGGAGCTCGGATGATGAAACCTAAATAACTCACCATGACTTATGAAACCCCGACTAAAAAGAGCAAACCTCCTCTTGAAAGTGACCCTGTTGATGACCTCAGACCGTCTAAACGCATTGACTGCTGGCCACGTTTTATTGTCATCGAGACCAAAGATAATAAACCTTTAAAGTTAAACCCTTTTGCGGTGTCTAAGGGTATCCAAGAAATATACGGTGATGAAAAGAAAGAAGATTAGAAAATTACAATAGTTGTTTCCCATATTGACATTAGGAGCAGTACCATGGGGTATATATGTTTCTCATATTGATATTTGAAGCGGTACCACTGGGTATATATGGTTCTCATATTAACATGTAAGGCAGTATTATTGGTTGTTTCCCATGTGAAGCAGTACCATTGTTTGTATTTATTTGTCATATGGCCATGTGAAGCAGTACCATTGGGTGTACTTGTTTCCCATGTTGTCGTCCATTAGGGATCATATCTGCCACTTTTCTGCCACTGTATCTAGAGCTGGCGTGTGAAGCAGTACCATTAGGTGTACTTGTTTCCCATATTAACATGTCAAGCAGTGCCATTGGGTGTGCTTGTTTCTTATATCGGCATGTGATTCAGTGCCATTGGGCATACCCGTTTCACAAATTGACGTGTGAAGCAGTACTATTGGGTTTACTTGTTTCCCCTACTGATATGTGAAGCAGTACTATTGGGTTTCCTTGTTTCCCCTACTGATATGTGAAGCAGTACTATTGGGTTTCCTTGTTTCCCCTACTGATATGTGAAGTAGTACTTTGGGTTATATATGTTTCTCATGTTGATGCTGAAGCAGTCAAATCAAGTGATCGACAATATGAGCATTGATCTATGCGGCTGGGATAGGATTACATATGTCAACCAAATCAGCGAGTCTGCCCGTTCCTGACCGTCTAACCCGAATCGTCCTCCGCCTCAAACACACTCATGAGTTACCCAAACAAGCCTGGTGAAATGTCGTCCATTAGGGAATTTACTTACCTCGCTGTAAAGAGTTAAAGGTGTGGAAGAAGTGACTACCTCTGTATATGTCTTGTCTGGTGTGTTTTATAAAAGGTGTATGTTTTGGTGGGATTCCCTGCTACTTAAAACGTGCAACATCTGCAGCTACTGTTTGTAGCATTATTTATTCATGGTCATGTTTTACAGCATGGGGTATGAATGTCGCATTCATGATGACTGGCATAGATTACAACAGCTCCGTCAATAATTTAACAGGTAACAGTTGGCTCTTTTCTATATGTGCCATAAGGTCATGTTTTAAACCAGTGCGAAATTTCCCCACGGGACTGACGCCTTCTTTACACTGTGATGAGTTCCACGTCACTCTTTGATGTTCAACGCTCTTTATCATGCCCTTTATTAATCAATCAAAGTTAGAATACACCATACGTGAAACTCAAATAGAATTCCTCGAATTTGATCTATCGACAAACCTTCATTTGTAAAGGTCCCAAACTGTTCTTTTCGTACAGATTATAAACTCACATGGTCAGATGGCCTAGCACAAAGTGCAACTGCAAAGTTCAAAATTGCAGTAGGACCACATGGCTATTAGTCGTCTTAAGGTGAATCTTACGGCCAACGAGAAACCATGTGGCCAGGCATTAACTAAACTGTCGTTCCTTTCGTGCAACTACGAATTTCAAAATTGCAGTAAGTGCGCTCTTGAAATGATTTAAAAGACGGCGATGCTAAAATATAACTATTTACACAAGGCAAAACCCAGATATTCAGAAAATGCTTGATGGCAAGCTATTGACTTGCATGATGGCAAGCATAATGCAGTGATGTCCTGTCACAACACTGGTGCTAACTTGTACACTGACCACATGGCTATTAGTCGTCTTAAGGTGAATCTTACGGCCAACGAGAAACCATGTGGCCAGGCATTAACTAAACTGTCGTTCCTTTCGTGCAACTACGAATTTCAAAATTGCAGTAAGTGCGCTCTTGAAATGATTTAAAAGACGGCGATGCTAAAATATAACTATTTACACAAGGCAAAACCCAGATATTCAGAAAATGCTTGATGGCAAGCTATTGACTTGCATGATGGCAAGCATAATGCAGGGATGTCCTGTCACAACACTGGTGCTAACTTGTACACTGACCACATGGCTATTAGTCCTCTTAAGGTGAATCTTGCGGCCAACGAGAAACCACGTGACCAGGCATGGACTAAAGTGTCGTTCAGCTTCTGGCACACACCAATGGCCATGGTGAATGGATATAAATTCGTATAAAACATCAGCATCATGTCTATGAGGAAGTACTGTAACCGGGAGTGTTGTTCTTCGATGCTTCTTTGGCTACATGAGAAAGAGACAAGCAGATGTTATAAATTCGAGGGATGGCTGCTTGTCTGGTAATGGTGAAGGTTTGGCGATATCTGGTACCTGTGGTGGTTCATACAGCAAGAACAACCATTATTTAAAAACTGTACATCAATCAGATTAGTGGGGTGGTCACGGTGATCATACTGTCCTGCATTGTTGATGTCGACATTTTTGTTTGTTCTTCTCAGATTGCTGTAATTAGTTACCATGTTTCAGTTTCAGTTCTTCTTATTTTGAAATACGAGTACAGTATGTCACAGTTACCATATGTTTTCGTACTCATCTTTAAAACATTGCACGATCCATACTCATGGATATACAGTGTTCCCAGAAATTATTGAGAAAATCTTTGTTTTTTTTCTAATGATGCTAAGATTGGAAAAAGGGCTTTCACTATGCACTAAGCATACTAAATAAGGGAGACAACTCTTGAAGGCTTAGAAGGCAGCTCATTACGTCAAGAGTTATCTCCCTTGTCTGAGCAGACGGCTTCCTGTGTTGACATGGCAGAATTTACAGCAAGAGAGAAAAGAAAGCTCATTCTAGATGATTTTGAAAGGGGTGAGGCTGATGCTAAAGTGTTAGCTTGTAGACATGGTATTCCTCTGTCTACAGTATACAGAATTTTGAAGAATATTCAAACAGGAACCGGGATAGAGCACAAAGCAGGGGCAGGCCGGCCTAGGAAATTCAGTGTTGTGGATCGCCGAAGACTTTGGGCAGATTGTGAATAGGGGCAAATTGAAAAGTGTTGAGAACATCAGAAATGAAATGATTAGCAGAGGAAGCCCTCAGGTATGCAATGAAACAGTTAGGCAGGAATTACAGAGACTTAATTGGGTGAAAAAACGTGGACTTCCCTCGCCGTTGATGAAAGATGCACAAAAGGAAAACGGTTTAAACTGGTGTCGGGCTCATGAAAATCAAGATTGGGATAATGTTTTCTTTTCGGATGAAAGTTCTGTTTGGCTTTTCCCTAATTGTGTGAACATTTGGACCAAAGATACTGTCAAACCTATCTACCAGCGACCAAAACATAGCCCGAAGTTTCACATGTGGGGTGGTATATCGGCTCGCGGAGTGACGCCATTGTCTGTTTTCACGGGAAACTTGACAAAAGAAAGATACGTTGACATTCTAAATGGTCACCTTCTTCCGACAGCACAAACATTGTATGAAGATGATTGGATTTTCCAGCATGATAATGACCCAAAACACACTGCACGCTACACAAAACAGTGCTTGTCGGACGAAAATGTTCAAGTTTTAGACTGGCCCAGTTACAGCCCAGACCTAAACCCAATTGAGAATGTGTGGGGAGTCATGAAGGACAGAATAAACCAAAAGGGACTGAGAAATATTGAAGATATGAAGGCCGAGGTGGTCCAATATTGGGATACCCTGTCACACGATTACCTACAAACTTTGATGGGTAGTGTGCCTAGGCGTATTCAGGCATGCATTGCTGAGCGAGGAGGTCTAACAAAGTACTAAAACAAGACTGAGACTGTAAAAGGATGATGTTTTAACATGTTTATGTAAGTAAAACGCCAGAAGTTAATAAACGGAATGAGTTACATGACGCAACATGATTCTCAATAATCTCTGGGAATACTATAAATTGGATTAGCCTATCTCTATCTGTTGACACTTACAAGATGCTGGTCTTGGACCTTCGTTATCAGTGTGACCCTGAAGATGTGACACGTGTAGCATTATGATGTTGGGCATGACGTCCAAATTCAATATTGCAACTTGTCATTTATAATTTGTGGTATAACTGCCATGGGGCCTGTAAACGAAGACGATTAATGTGTTCTCATGAGTTTTCAATTTCTAATAAAATATTTTATGAATATAAACCCAATGTATTATCATCAACCTACCTTGAAACTAAAACCTCCTTCGTCAGGCAGTTAATGAAAAACCTCAGGTTGCTGCAAATGATAGTCCCCTGAGAAATAGCGCTACCCTTATATTATCCTCCGTTGGAAAAAAGGAGCTGTCATCTTGAAAATATTGTTCATGATCCAACAACAGTGGATTTAAATCAATCCATGAACATAGACGTGTAAGTATACTAGTAAGCATTTGTTGATGGTCCATAAATGGGTTTGTTAAGGAGTACTTAAATTTTGCTAGTGTTTGGATTATATTTCATCGACCGTAATTTAGAAATATCAGGAAAATATAATTCAAGACAGCGTAGTTCTGGGGAAGGTTTATCAGCCTCCACATAAAATCTGTGTCTCGGGTGAAGAATAGAATCTAATATCCTTAAAGGCACGATGACAAATATTTCCGACAATACTCTGCCCTATGTTATAAATGTTGGGATAGTACTCTCTTCAGCTTCCTTTCCGTCCAATAAAAGACGTCCTTAGACCAAACTGAAACTTCGATGCGAACAGATTCCAAACAGAGAACACTTGACATATATACAATATACACAGTTGCTACGTACATCGGAAACAGTCGCATGCGGTGTTGTCGGTGTTTGCCGAACCGGTTTGAAACACAAGTTGTGCTGGAGTATTCTTAAAGAACGATCCAATGAACATAACTCCATGACGTTTGTTTGAAGTGAATGAGTCAGTGCAGGAAGTTTTACAACACGTTTAGCAAATTTCAAGCATTATCACAACGGCTTCGCTTGAAATAATGTTTTTTCCGGTAGAGGACGCGAGGGTCGGTATAATTCAAACGTTGCATTAATTGATACGGATTTGTCAGTTTAATATCGCGATCTAAATGAGTAATTTTGTTTAGAATAATTTGTATCGTATCTTCCCTGACAGTACTATTTAAGTGCGGTGTGGTATAGTGCCTTTGATATATCAGTTACTTTCACATAGTTTTATTTCTTTTCATGAAGCCGTAGTCGAGTTTGGAGCGAATAAGGGTATACTATATAAAGCTAGGGATTGAATTGTGATCGTCTCCTCATTTGGAGTTGGTATTCCCAGTGTCTTCGATCATTTATACTTTAAATATCTTATGTATCAAGAAGTGATAAAAAATAACACCCAGGAAATTGGCTTCCTGTCAACCATTATTAATTCTGGGCCTTTGTGTGTGTTTTTTTCTGTAAAACTAAATACAATTGCTTTTGACTTAAATCTTTTTAATCTTGTGATTTAAATTGACAGTATTAGACGCTGCATAGTGTTTATCAATGATGGCATTTTTCTCGAATGAATCCAAACACAATCAATCTGATCAAAATTTTGTTAGGGAAACCACATTGTATATCAGTACGTAGAATGGTGGTTCCTACGATTGAAAATGATCGATTATTGGTCATACGTTCAACAGCGTGTGCATGAAATTAGTCGATAACTTGGAGGATCAATACGGTCACGTCCAGGTTTAGGTATTGGGACGGAAACAAGAAAGAAGGAAAGTTTCCTTAAAAGGAGACGAATATGGAACTACATATATTCCCCATGACTGGTTGTTACTTTGTCATCGTTTAACCTGCGACTACCCGGATGATATTCCAGAATACCTGAATAAGACGCTACTAAAATATCTCGCCTATTGGCCAAAGTGTTTCGCCCATGGGCGACAATATTTACTGTTGCTCCAAATGAAATAGCTTTGTCGTGAATTGTGGTTTGAGCTTTAGACAAGTATCAGATCCATTTAACTACCTCTTTGTAGCTATATAATACACGTACATCACTTAAAAAGATATTTCAAAAGTATATATCTAACAAGAATGGATTTTTTTTATTGTTTATTCATCGATTTGCCAAAGGCTTTTGACGGCGTTCATCATGATGTCTGAAATCTATGGGTATAAACTGAAATCCTGAAGAAGCTGATACTGTATGACAAGTATTGTAAATTATCAGCTTTTGTGAAAACTTGAACAGGTCTATCAAAATATTTCAAGGATGTTTACAAAAATCCAAAAATCCAAAATGTGTCCAAAATCATTTACTATGTTTATCAATCATTTGCTGTAAGTAAATGTGGTTATGCCACTTTCATATCAATTCAAATTCTAAAAATACATGCACTTCTATTCGCCGATGACGAGCCAATGATAGCAGATACTACTCTGCAGCTACAAAAGAAAAATCAATGTTTTTTAGATTCTTTTGATAAAACTGTACCAAAACTGCCTGTTTATCTGTCTGTGACGATAACTGGTGCGTTAAAGTGGGTTCTTTTATCTTTTTCATTCCCATCAAATGTATCCTGAATTGCGCACACCATATACAATAACTTGTAAATGTACCCGAGTAGCCCGTATCCTGAAATTAACTCAATGATTGTGTGGAATGTGTGTACTGATTGTGAACAAACTTCTGAAGATACTTCTCGTGTAGACAATCCAGCTTCCAAATCGGTTGTATTTGATTGTTCATATAAATCTGGCCAGTTTCTCAAGTTTCTGGCACCCGTAACTGGATTCAGAGACCCTCATCTACACAACGTAAGGACAAGGCCGACAATCCGACGGACGATAACTCCTACAGCGTGACGTCAGTGACGTCCAGTCCAGGGGGACCGGATACTGCATAGGAGCATGGCCATGGCCCCAGTGATACTCGTACTTGTAGTGACCCGTCCCTTGACTCACCTGATGAAACTGTTTCCTTCTGTACTTGGAACGCAAATGGGTTGCGATCAGCTTTAATCTTTCAAGATTGTGTATCCCTTATTAACCTGTTTGACGTAATAGGTTTTACAGAAACTATGTGTAATGATACACAAGCTCTACTTAACGCTATATTGCATAATTATTTCTGCTTTGCAAGCGACAACCGTGGCAGATACTCCGGAGGTGTCGCTGTATGTGTTAGAGATCGGATAAAGATGTATTTTTCCAAAATTAAAGATACATGGGACAACTGTATCTTTCAATTAGTTAATGTTGATTTCCCTTATCCCGTCTTCTATATATGTATATACGTACACTCGGTTGGGGCGACGAAGTATCATGGTCTAGACGACAGTGGGATCAACTTGCTGGAGAACAAGCTTCACCAACTGAAAACAGAATTTGGTGTGAATTCAACTTTCATTATATGTGGAGACTTTAATGCGATAACAGCAGCTGACGATGATTTCATTGTTGACGATAATGTTAATTACATACCTGTAGATAATGACTTGTATACTGAAGACCCCTACGTAAAACCGAGACTTTCCCGAGACACAGTTGTGAATAAGCATGGTCTTGAGATGCTCACTCTTTGTAAAACAATGAACATGCATATCGTCAATGGACGTACCACCAGCGATACCCCTGCTAACTGGACATTTATTTCTAGCACTGGAACCAGTATAGTAGACTATTTTGTCATCAGTACTTGCTTATTTCCTAATATGGAGGATATGTCAGTCCTCACAAGTCAGCAGAATCAGATCACCTGCCACTTGTATGTACCTTTACTAATATTTTCCCTACACAGCGATGTAAAAACGCCCATAATGACATACCAATGGTACGAGTACCTCGCTTTAGATATAATAGATACATGCATGGGGAAATTTGTTTCATCCTTATTGATGTTATTGTCGCTGTTTCCAAATTAACACATATATTTTCCAACTACTCTGCCCCAATGTGGGCTATAATGCAAACAAATTTAACGAAAAAAGTAGTAACCAACAACCATGGTTTGACAATGAGAGCAACTTTCTGAAATCAGAGAAATATAAATATCTCACTAAACTTAGAAAGTTTCATTGCAAAAATAACGTAACAAATTATTTGCAAGCTAAAGCAAACTTTAAACGTTACTGCAAGTGAGGAAAGCCCAGTACGATAAAATGCTTGCAGGCGAGATCTCAAATGCCGCCTCTCGAAGTGATTGTAGACTCTTCTGGAGAACAGTGAAACGTCGATTGTTATCAGATAAAGGAACGAGTAACATCACACCAGACGCATGGTTCTCCTGCTTTTCTGATCTACTGAATCCAAACAAAATAGCAAAAATAGCTGGTTCGATGATGCAGTGTATAGTTTTGCTGATAACCACACTTGTGAACTTTGTGAATCCTGTGATAATTACCCAATAGATCTTCCAAATGACATACTGAATGGTGTAATCACAGAAAAGGAGTTACACAACAGTATTCGGGATTTAAAACCAGGTAAAGCCCCTGGTGATGATGGTATACCACCTGGACTTTTAAAGCTGAGTACTTCATATTTGTTACCTTTTCTACTCTTATTGTTCAATAAAGTCTTGGATAGTGGCTTATTTCCAGATAACGGGATTATCATACCAGTATTCCAGCTATTTAAATCAGGGCCAAGAAATAACCCAAACAACTAGAGAGGCATATCTCTCTTGAACTGCTGTGGAAGGTTTTTACATCAATCATAGAAAAACGTGTAAGAATTTGGTTAGATATTAATGGACTAATTGCTGAATTTCAAGCGGGGTTTCGCCCAGAGTATTCCACTGCAGACCAAATATTTGCCTTCAAGAAAACCGAAACTGCTACAGAAGTCAATATCCTCTGGCACCTATGTCAATGGTTCCAGTCGGGGATGCCGATTTGGTGTTCAGACCACGAATTTTGACCACGACATCGGGCTGTGGAATTTCCGGATTCTAAGATGATACAGGAAAGCGCAGTCACACGATGGAATTGGTGGTAAACACGACAGTACTTGATATCAGGGCTCACACGCGCATTGAAACCGAAAAGCGGAACTTGCTGATAACGATGTTATCCACTATGGTTAGTAAGGGACGAGCGTGTGCGTTGTATATAGTGCGAGCGTTATGCAGACGGATTGAATGTTTTGATTTAAATGTGTTCTTTTTCTGAACACACGAGGGCACCTCTCTCTTTGCTGGTAGGGACAGGTGTGGATTTGAGGATGAAGTAGGGTGCCTGCAAAACCGTTGCTCAGACCAAGGTTATATAGTATATCAACGTCAAACAGGGCCCCGTTCGCTTACACCCACTTCAGTGTTGATATTTTTTAACACAGAATCTTCGTGTCCAAGAACAAATGAACAACCTGTTTTGGAGACGGGTGGAATTTGAATTTGGATACGATATAGATAACACAAAAAATAAATACAGGCGCAGACAGACCAACGTGATATGCTTACCTCACCCTAAACCTAAACCTAAACCTGAACCCGAGCTTAATCCTAACCCCAAAACCTCATCGTAACTGAATCTCAACCTTTACCACCTAACTTACCTACCCCCAGTAGTAGTAGTAGTAGTAGCAGTAGTAGTAGTAGTAGTAGTAGTAGTAGTAGTAGTTGTTGTTGTTGTTGTTGTTCACTCACACTCAACAGTATGTCAGCACCTCCACTGGGATGGCACTGTCAAGTAATCGTTAAGGCAGCTTCCCTTCGATGTAGGGAATAGATCAAACATCTACCCGGCACGTATGTGTTTGGAAGAAAACAGCAATACCCCTAGTAACGGGTACCACGCCAGTAGTTCTTTCACACCGGCACTTTGAAATGTGTCACGACTGCTGTCCAACAAGCGAAACGCTTTATAGCTACTGCCACTCAACTTCAATGCGCTATTGAGCCTCAAGGCCACGGTGACACCCTGGAAATCTACGCTGGTCGCAAGCTGGCATCTTGAAACTCAATCATGTGGTTAAAGTGGCTGATCGAAGCGCCAGGCAAATATCGGAAAAAGTGCCGTTTCCGGGACCAAGTTGGATTCTCCTTCAGGTCTTAGTCCGAGTGTGAGGTGTGGCAAAGGAATAATTTCCATTGCACCTTCCGCACACCGTAACGTTATAAATATGGTGGTGGTCTGGACCAATTGATTAATCAACTGCTGTGGAAGGCTGACTGGCTGTGCGTGTTACGGTGTCTTTATAGTGTTGTCAATGATACACGCACTGGCACAGCCTCTCAAGCCTTCACTCAGTCAGTATAGTGTTGAACGCATTGCTGCCTGGGTCTGGTACCCACAAAAACATACACTGTTTTTGTACCGTCACCCGGATATCTGAACGACGGATACGGCCACACAATCATACATGAATTCACTAAGAAAAGCCTGTTGATATTGCCACCTGACGGTCTCATTCCTGAGTATAGTCTTCGGTACAGGTAGTAAAACAAGATAGGAAAATAGTACAAATTATCATGACAAAATGGCCAGGGTTTTGACGATCGGACCCCCAAGCCTCGAATATCGCATTCAACCCTGTGAAAACTACTGCCTACTGCCTACTGCCCACTGCCTACTGCCTACTGCCTACTGCCTACTGCCAACTGCCCACTGCCTACTGCCTACTGCCTACTGCCCATTCGTCCACCCCACTTTTAATGGGGAAATGAACATACTGCTTCTCGTCGTCGACACCACGCCACGCCACGCCACGCCACGCCACGCCACGCCACGCCACGCCACGCATAACCTATGCTTTCATTAGAACCTATGCGTTCAACAGAACGACAATCCGGGTGGTCAGGTTCGCTCATGTGGTTGTCGTCTTATCCCTCTCGCAAAGGTATATGTTCATGCTATTGATCACTGGCTCTCCTGGTACAGATTCGAATATTTACAGACAGTAGCCATATAGCTGGAAAGGTGCACAGTGCAACATTCCACCACTCACTTTCCATGTGGATATTAATTTGTAAACTGCTATTCGTCTGGCTAAGATTATGTTGTTTGACCTGTCCCCTAAAGTTCACATAGCAGACTTAGTCTATGTTACATTTACCAGAAGGTCCTTAATACTAGATCAGGATAATATGCTGCTGTGAATAATGTTACCAGAAGGTCCTTAATACTAGATCAGGATAATATGCTGCTGTGAATAATGTTACCAGAAGGTCCTTAATACTAGATCAGGATAATATGCTGCTGTGAATAATGTTACCAGAAGGTCCTTAATACTAGATCAGGATAATATGCTGTTGTGAATAATGTTAACGTTTTCACAACGCACAGAACATCATCGGAGATGGAGGCCCGGGTTGATAAGATGATACAGAGGAAACGACGATCTGCCACAGCAGCAGCTACAGTCACATCCACGACATCGTCGCCCACGTTCTCAGTCTCTGCCGCTCCAGCCACCATTGAGCCTGCCAATGAACATGCCACTGTAGGCCAAGATGGAACTTCTCCGCGTGATCTTCAACTAGTTTTGAAGATGGTGTGACACTGTCTCTTAAATTTTAAATGAAAATGTAATGTTATTTGTGATCAGAGACAGCTCGACGTACTATGAGCTAGAGCGTGCACATGACTATGGGAGAGTAGACTTTAGTTACAAACTACGGGAACCTTTCCCTTAGCTTGTTTAACTAATTGCTTTTGTGCAGTGAACATGAACATTTACACTTTTGCGACTAACATTCACATAAGTTAGTTTTAAGCATGAGTATTGTATAAAGCATTGGCATATTATAGCCGTTATCTACCTTATAGACCTACAGCGTCATCTCGAATAGCCTGTTGTAATGTTACAATCCTCTTCAACCGTAAGCTCATGTTTTTTAAAAGTCAGTGATTGTCTTCACCAGAACAGAGCTAGTTTTGCCTTGTGTCGTAAACAACCCCTACAATTCACACGGACTTACGATCAAGTGTTTTCTTCTCTGAAAGTCCAGCAGCTTAGATCTTGAAATAATTTCTGTTGAAATTGGCGGGGTCAGTGGGTGATGTGAATGAATGACAATGAAACGTAAAAGTTATAAAACTAAATCTGGGCAATAATCTCTATTCAGCTTTGAGTATCATGTAGGAACTTCGCGGGTATCTTGATGATGGCATATTAAGTATTTGGGGCAAGCATTTATGATTCCCTTCCTTGTTGTCTACGTTTAGTTGTATATCTCCATCTAATGTCTTTCGCGGGACAGATATTCTGTTTGAGAACATACCAATATCATCCTTTACTACAACTGTACTTACCCTGTACGATAACCATTTACATTCTGTGGTTCATCACAAACCAGTCCACTGCATATAATGTTTGCTCCATGTCATTATATGGCCAGGCAAAGTTCTTAACAACGATTCCTGTAGTCGCCTGTTACGAAAAACACGGGTTGCTCAAGAAACAAAATATAACTCAGACCTTCATGTGGTTTATATTTCAGGAACAACTGTCTAGTAGAACTATTAGTAGAACTGGTAGTGGTAGTAGTAGTAGTAGTAATAGTAGCTACGGTAGTACTAATAGTAACAGTAGTAGCAGTAATAGCAACAGTAGAGGTAGTAGTCGAAGTAGTGGTGGCAGTAGTAATAGTGGCAGTAGTAGCAGTAGCAGTAGCAGTAGCAGTAGTAGTGATAGTGGTAGTGGTAGTGGTAGTGGTAGTGGTAGTGGTGGTGTGGTGGTAGTGGTAGTGGTAGTGGTAGTGGTAGTGGAAGTGGTAGTGGTAGTGGTAGTGGTAGTGGTAGTGGTAGGGGGTAGTGGTAGTGGTAGTGGTAGTGGTAGTGGTAGTGGTGGTGGTAGTGGTAGTGGTAGTGGTGGCAGTGGTAGTGGTGGCAGTGGTAGTGGTAGTGGTGGCAGTGGTAGCGGTGGTAGTGGTGGCAGTGGTAGTGGTAGTGGTGGCAGTGGTAGTGGTAGTGGTAGTGGTAGTGGTAGTGATAGTGGTGGCAGTGGCAGTGGCAGTGGCAGTGGTAGTGGTAGTGGTAGTGGTAGTGGTAGGTGGTAGTGGTGGTGGTGGTGGTAGTGGTAGTAGTAGTAGCAGCACCAGTAGCAGTAGGTTAGCAGTCCGTTTGTGTAATACAGCTTTGCTTTCAGTTGTATGGCATGAAGCTGAATTCATTTATATTTGTTTCTCATAATTAAAAGACACGAAATAATAAGAAATGTAAAAATGTGAATGAAGCACTCGTGCAATATTTTCGAAACACCTTTCATATCGATAAAGCAGTGATTCAAAAGATTACAGCCCAATCTATACAATGCCATAGCATAACAAATGAAATGATATGTGCGTTTCATGTCAGTGAAAGAATGAGTCTGGCGTTACCCCTCGTCATGACCAGGACACCAGAAATGGGTTCCACAAAGCACCCCTGTCAGGACTCGAACTGGGTGAAGTTTTCCAGTACATCCGACAGTCACAGCATGAACGAAAAGCTTTGAAGGTGAATACCACTGAATGTCAAAACGGTTTCCAAAGTCAAAGAAGAATATCACTGAAGGCTGAAAGGTTTCCCCGAAAATAACTTTCACTAATTACTGATGAAAGTAAACATGAATTTCTCAACTGTCATATTCATATTCTGTCAAGAATCTCGCAATATCAAGTTAACCCTATCACAATACAACATTCGATTCCGAAATCGTCATAGCTGCTATTGCCCCACGTAGTGTCGAATTTACCCTGTAAGTGCTTCACATATGTTACAGATCTGCTCAATGCGGTTTAAAATAATCCCAAGAGTACAAAAGTCATTGTTATTTTAAAAGGAATTTATGTCAATCGACTGAAGGCTTATTGATGTGACTGAGATGCTATTTTCGACGACGGCTTGTTATTGCCATGTTACTTGATACCGAGGAGTCTGTTTGCCGCAATTACTGTAGAATTAAAAGCGGCAATAATAAGTACCATACTGTGTTAATATATAATTTCGTTTGTCTGCCAGGCTTAAAATCTCCAATCCTATCGTTATTTGATCGAACAGATTGCCTCTAATGGTAATGAGCTTAGTACACCATTCGAAATTTTTGACATCACGGTTTCATCTAAAAGGCACACAGCTCGTGTTCTTCATGACATCGTGCCACGACAGATAATTGAAACATTTCCTGACAGGACAAGGTTCGACACAATGCTTTGATAGGTTAGTGGACACCGCCTCTCTCTGAACATACGCAGTAATGTGCATAACTCGAGGGTAATCGCCAACAATCAGATAATATTTCTTCAAATTAAAATAATTACAATGTAATTATTTTCTGACATTGATGACAATGTCACTCACTTGAAAACAGTTAGTTCAATACACCAACGTTTATAAAGCATAACAACGGTAATCTTTTGGAATGGAATCCAGATTAAAGAATCCCGAATCACCTTAAAGGGATACAATCCACCAACGTTTATAAAGCATAACAAAGGTAATCTTTTGGAATGGAATCCAGATTTAAGAATATCGAATCACCTTAAAGGGATACAATCCACCAACGTTTATAAGGTATAACAACGGTAATTTTACCGATTGGTTTGCTCATACGCATGCTGACTTTGAGCGTTTGAGTGCAGTCAATGCTTGCTGATTACACTGAAGGTTACACTGTTATTCGTGTCTTGGACTACGGACCCCATGCCGGTGTAGACAATGTTAATTACAGTTAGAATTGTTTGAATGGACCAGAGAGTCCTGTCGGAATAGGAAATAGACTGGTGCCGGAATAAACAATGTTTTAATGACAATAATATCGTTGTAAAACGGCATGACCCAATTTGTATACCGGGTTTTGGCAGCGTTTCGGATTAGACAAGTGCTGATGCTGGTTTCACTGTATTTTGTTACTTGATGTTCTGTGTGTTGACGGCTCTATGCCATGTCTGCAAATGTAAATATTCACGGATTGAATGGAATCCAGATTAAAGAATACCGAATCAGGTTAAAGGGATACAACAATACATGAATCGTTGCTTTTTTTACGTTTTTATTCACTTTTCGTATGAAAGCTTTAATCTAATCAACACACACGTATCTAGTATGTCAGTTCGATACATCTTTTCATAGCAAATGCAAGTAAACATGTCAAATAAACAAATTACTTTCATGACTATTAATATTGTACGACTCACACACTTCCTGTGTAAATCAATGCATCACGTCAGCTGTTTCTCGCAGATAACATACTAAGTATAAAACCTTCGAAATGCTCTATGTACAATGTCCAAAGAATAAGAATATCACTTGTGCTTTATCACAATTAGTGTCCGTGTTCTTATGCGCAAAAATATATCTTATACAGCTGAGTTCACCAACGTGTTTTGGGCTCAGATAAAGTCCACCAAACAACTTGAAAATGAAAGTATCCCCGTCTCCAAGCGCCAACTTACAAGACCAGGCAACAATTAAAGGCTTGATGTATTGGGCATAAAATGATTTTCATCTTGCCCTGTCGTCCATATTCGTGTATCAGTCCTCAGTGAAAGATAGCAAATGAAAAGAAAACAAGAAAACAAAAAAAAAAAAAAAACATAAAAAAAGAAAAAAAAACCCTCAAAACTGTGGAACGCTTACACGCTAGAAGCAGTCACATATGTCAACGCACTATGAATCAAATATAATAAATACAAAAACACTTCACACAATTCAATTCCGCTAACATCAGTGGCATTACTGGCATCACTGTTAGGAGTTGGTAAAGATACAGCATTTTTCAGATTTATAGAATTATGGATCACTCGATGCCCATTTATAGCTGAAACGTTATATGCCATAACGTTTAACTTCACTGCAAGATGCTACTATTGTCAAAAAGTGCCGCAACACTTTCTCCTACGTCATTATGGCTGTAAGACGTCATGATACAATGGTTGACGTTTGAATCCACAATGTTGGAAGAATGAGAAATCGGAGTTTTCCTGATAAGTAGTCCTCATAAGTAGGTTAGGTTTCCTGAACATCTTACTATGAAATCAATATAGTATCCACAAATCTCGGCAAAATTGAACAAATCTGTTAAAAAGTGGTATTTAGATATATCACACACCAGCAGACGTATTTATAATTCCGACTGCTTCCTTATTCAGAGATATTGTCATAAGCTACGTACATGTGACCACTGTGAAATGTATGAGGTTGCCATTTTACTGCCTACTCATCAGACACTAGTGCACTTAGAGAGTTTGCTTAAACTGCTTGTGCTATCTTCCTCTGAACTCTGCGGTTCAATCGAATGAACACTCGCTCTGGGTAAACTCCCTGATTTGGGCAGAATTCTGGGCTTTTCAGAAAGCGATGACACCCTTTCCATTCTCTCCAAAGTCTCATGTTTGAAGCTGCGACGAAGCACTACCTTCTCTTCCTTTGGTTTTTCATCCTTTGACTTGTCATCTTTTGTCTTGTCTTCCTTTGGCTTATCATCCTTTGACTTCTCTTCCTTTGACTTCTCATCCCTTTGCTTCTCTGGTGCATCTGGGGACTCTTTAGGGTTGGAAGTCTGTTTTGTAAGGATTTTAATATTCTGGACCTTTGTGGGATCTGGTTTTACCTTCGGGGCCTCTTTTACTTTTTGTGACTCTTGCTTAACTCTTTGAGGTTCTGCTTTAAGTTTGGTGGCATCAGCTTTGGTAAGGCTGTCCTCTTTCACCATTTTGTGCTTGCCAAAGCTGTCTTCCTTCACTACCTTTGGTTTTGGTGCCTGCGTTGGCGACTTCACCTCATGGGCGGGGACTTTAGTCTCATCCTTAGATCCTCTTGACGAAGACTTTGTTTCTTTTAGTGGCACTTTGCCCGTTTCCTTATGCGTGTCCTTAGAGGGTAGTTTTCCGGGACTTGGTTTTGGAGAAGGTGTTGCAGAAGAAGATGGTGTCGTCTTGTCAAAGACGTCTTCGTTTTTGTCCTCAGGAAGCGATTGTGTCTCCATACTTGTGTTAGTGCCAGCATCAGATGGAGGAGATGTTTCCTGGGAGCTTGGAGCTGTGGTTATAATGGTAGGGATCTGAGGTGCCTTTAAAATCCGTGTCTCCGACTGTCCATTGTTGATGCTTCTGTAGGTAGACATGGAGGCGCCATCTGTAGAGTCTTCCTTAGCATCATCACTATCCGATGGGAAATTAGCTCGAAATAGTCCAGAATGATGAGCGGCACCAACTCCAGCAATCATTGCCCCTGCACTTTGACTCGCAACTGGCACCTCCATGCCAGATGTATCTCCCTTGTCTAACTTCTTTGAGTCAAGATATATTTTCTGACCAGAGAGTCGCATTCCCTCAACAATTCCAGTTGTAGTGAACTTGATTGCATACCGAGCAACCTTCGCGTCCTTAGCAGACTCGTCAATGATTTCTGCGGAAGCTTTATAATCGGCGAAAACGTCTTTGAGGTCGTTTATAAAAACTGTTGCATAAAGTTCGTGGTCTCGTTTTCTTCTGATGTACACAGGCGCTGTTCCAGTCGGCATCCTCATCAACGTCTGCACCATGAACTCAGCTGATATTTCCTTCTCAGTGAAGGCCACATTAGCGGTGTAGTTGCAGTTTTCCTCCACATTGATATCACTATTGGCCTCAAATGTCAGTGTTTCGTCAAAGGTTTCCCCAGTTGTTTTGGATATTTGCAACCTCATGTCAACTTCGCCTCCTTGACACATCATCTTCGGGAGTCCCAGTTTGAACTGGGCCTTCCCACCAATTGAAAAACCTCTCTGAAACGTGACACTGATCGTGGCTTTCCTTGTCCTTTCTATTCTGAACTTGTATGTCTGACTTTTATTTGTGTTGTTTCTGAACTGTGTCTGCAGGACAGATGTTTCTGGAATAGACTGACCGGCAGCTGCTTTCGGTTTTGCTTTGGAATCTTTTGTTTTCAGAATCGTATCAGAATCTTCAAAGTGGAAGTAGTTCATAGGAACCTCAACATCAAAGTCTCGTCTGCGCAAGAATATCTTTTCAACTGGTCCACTTTTTTCTTTAAAATCTTTCCAAGCATAATCTTGTAGTATTCTCTCCACATCCAGTATTGGAGGCGTTTCTAAAGACCGCTTACCACACGAGCAAATCATGGCTATTCTCATCTAGGCTATCTTATAATATCTGGGTTTCCTCCCTTGCATAGATCAATCGCCGTTGGATGGCGATGTCTTCGGGAAACAGGATATTCAAAGCTTTCTCGTGGACAGGTCTCTGAAATGATAACGTAAATATGTTCAAGTATATGACTTACGGTGATCCGGAATCTATTTGAGCAGGTACATTTATTACTTATTATGGATTTACCTTAATCACACAAGAAGAAAAATGTATTTCACATTGGATTCTTGCTTCAGGGCAATTTAGAACCATCTGCAAATTTCGACAGAAATTGATGTCTCTGTCATTTCGGTCCCTACTTTTATGTGGATATATTAATGATATCTTTTGGGGCCCCAAGCCAACGCTAAAGTGGAATTATTTTAGTTTAAATTAAAGCATGACGACGGCCTGTTAACCTCGGATTTGCTGAAATTACCCTGAATCAGTACGTCAGCAGTGACATGTCACATGCATTATCGTTTCTTGCATGTGACGAGTAACCATTTATTTTGGAAATAAGTCAAATCACGAAACCAATTTGCCATAGAATACAAGAAACAAAATCGATAATTGACTCGAGGCGGCTTTCATTTGTATTTCAGTTGCACAGAAGGTATTGGTTTAATGGAAGATAGAAGCGAAAATGAGGCTTTTCTCATTGATGAAATTCAAGATGCAGATACATTTTATAAGGACATATCTGGAATCAGACGCTTCTAACAGCAAATACCGTAGCTATTAGTTTGACTGATATCGTCTGGTTCCAACAAACAGAATCGATGCGTGATTAAGTTCAATTTTACGTCGCCTTTAGAAGTATTCCAGCAATATTACTGCATCGTACATTGTGCCAAGGTAGAGAATCGAACCCTGGGCTTTGGTAAGCCGAACGAACAGCTTTAACTGCTAAGCTACCCCACCGGCCTCACAGGTTATAACCCGTTGGACAGACAGTCAATCGGCAGACACGGGACTACTAGGTTAATCAGTGTAACACGGACGGGTATGGTAGGACAGCTCACTGGTTAGTGAGTAAAGTTGGGCGAGCCAGAAAGTTGTTCGTTACTAAGACGTTTTGTAGGTGTAAATAGAACTTTGGTATGATCAAATGGTATTTTTTCTTCTCTTCTAAAAATTGTTTGTACTATCAATTATTGTCGGACATAAGAACAGGTTTGTTGCTGAGTGGTTTGATTATGTTCATTGATTGAAACATATTTTATTAATTCAAGAAAATGCTTAAGTTATCCAGCTTAAGAAAGTCCACTCTTTTATAATAGGATATGTACAACAGAAGGTGACTGAGAAAACGTTTTGTTTCAGCGCTATAGAAATGTATATATTTGAAAAAGTCGGATTTTCAGTAATTGAAAGCCCTGCATTGACATGTAAGGTAAGATGAATAGTAATCAGTGTTCTAGTTTTGTCAACACCCTTTAAAGATTTAAACAGTTTATGTCTTCGAATAGTATACAATGGACATTCAATAAAGCAATTTAAAGCATTCTCACATCCATGAGACATGATGCGACAATATTTTATATTTATTCCAAATAAATCATAATTAAGTGTTAAGCAGTTAACTTACTTGTTCCTGATGCGTGATTGGCATTTAGAAGTTGGTAGGTAATATGACAGCGAATGCTATGGATTTACAACTTCTTTAATAGTTACAACAGGACGTTTCAAGGCTACCGCTTTTCCTTCTTCATTCACCTAGGGCAAGAAGTTGCCCAGAAACATCGTGTAAATATTAAATAAGCTGTAAATTCATACCATTCGTTGTCATATTCCTTATTCCATGTGAATACTATTTGGGTGCACATTTTCTTTAACGTTGATATGAAATGTTAATGATGTAAGAGAGTCGCAGTTTCTAACAGCTCGGGGAATATTATTCCACATTGTAACTACTGATGGAATTTGGACGTTGAGGTCCTCATTATTGTACATGCATAGCTGGCGTAATGTATTGGAGTTTCTAAACTCACGTTGCCTGTTACGGGTAGGGGTAAAGCCTAAAGTAAAAACTGGTGCTGGCCTATTTGGTAGTAACTTTAAATTCTGAAATACTACACTCAGTTTAGATGTCTTGTTGATAATGTTTTCGATATAAGGCCGCCAACCCCTGTTGGACGAGAAGGTTAAACCAAAATGTTTATGAAAACTCTTTTTATATTGGAGCAATCAAAATTCAAATTAAAGTCTTTTCTGCCGTCGTTCAATGTAAATAGTACAGCTTCGGGCTTATTCCTTGTGTTTTTATTGGACTATTCCATTATCTTGTGCAGGTATGTCTGGAGGAGCCTCTGGCAAGGTTACAGCCACAGCATTTTCTGAAAAACTGCCAACATCAATGTCGGTTAACCTGCATTGATTAGCCTGCATATTTGTTGTCTCACTTTTGTTGTTCTTACACGTGTATATATGCTCTCTGCCTTATACCACTCACTCGATGACAGAGTAAAGATATACTGCGAAACGTTGTGTACCTCATAATAGAGACGTTCATATCCATACAAAATTCTCTAAATGCCAGTCAAAGGCCTATGAGAACTAAACTGTCAAAATAAGTTCCGTTGAAGTCTGATGGATATATGTATATACTTCGAGTGATACCAGGTTCGCCTCAGCTGCATAATGTGGTTGCACATGGAATACACAGAAACCAAACTTCTACTTCATCATAACCGTCATTTCGACACATCACAGTTGACTGACATGTTACACCCTTGGTAACCCAAGATCCACCGTTAAGTTTACATAGATGCTAACACAACGGCATGGTGCACTGACAGAGGAATATAAGAGAAGTAGGGACGGTATGGTAATCTTGTAAGGTACAACGTGTGAGTCCGTTTCCGGTGTCCCACTCCCCTGATATTGCTGGAATATTTTGAAAGACAGTGTAAAGATAAACTCAATCACTCACTTACAACCAGTATAATATGTGAGCGTTGTCAATGCACTTTGAAGCAAGTTGAGTCGGTGAGTGTACTGAAGCCAGGGACAACCTTCTTATAAAGCGTCCATCTCTGCTACCAGTGGACAGGCATCTGAAACAAAACGAAAAACATTCAAATATGAACCTCTCTTAGCTGGCAAACACCTCTCGAGAGTCAATATTGTCAAATTCGTGTTTTGTCGCCCGAACAAAAAAAAAAACAAACATTTGGAAAACTAATTAATTTGTTATTAAGTTACAAGGATTCGGTTGTATTACAATATTACAACTGACACATTTAGAGATTCATTCTGTTATCAAATTATTGACAGTTTTCAAATTTTACAGTGGTACGTTCCCGAGAGAAATTATCTTCCCATACGATAAATCTCATTACCGTGACAACAGAAAACAGTGTGGTCCTTTATGGTACCTCAAAACAAATTAATTCACTAGGGAAACCAATTAGCGATAGCATGTGTGACTTGACACTCCATAGGCCATCTTATTCATCTCATACCCATTATCGCTGATGCCCAGGAGAGGTCTGCCATGTTGTTAAACAGGTAAAATTTGAAGATATGATATGATACAGCCAACTAATGCTGTAGCGCTACCATCTTCAAAATCTATACCTCAAATTTCTACGTTGATCATTTCCACTAAAAGGCGTTAATGGCGATAGCTGTATAACGAACCACGATATATAACGAACTGTCGCTATTGGTTCCGACCACATTCATTATATATAAGTATATCGAACTACGGTTTTAAAGAAATGGTATGAGCTTGTATATTTGTGTGTGACCCAAAACAGTAGACAACGTTTCTACCATACATGCATCTAAGAAAATGTCAGACATACTGTTTCTTTGGTCCATGCTGCTTCAAATATGTCATGTGGCAAAGTATCCCTTTCAGTTGGGTTTATGTGCACTAAGCTGTACTTTACTGCACTTGTTGGACACAATATAGCACCAAGACAATATACAAGTATATGAAAACCAGAACATGATAATATACACATCACGACCCATAATGTACTCCCTTGTCCCTAGTGCACATCAGTCTCGTAATTTCAATCTGATTTAATGTAAATAAATGCACCTTTTTATGAAACCACTGCAGATATCATATTTGGTAAGTTATTCAATTTCATTATTTGTTCAGTTTATTGAGATATGAAAAGCGAAAGACAAACTTTTGTGAGATTATAATACCCCAATGAACCTCAAGGAATTACTCACGGATCAGTGCTGGTATGGAGACGAAGTGCAAATGTGGTTATGCAGTGACTAGCTGAGCTGGGGAGATAGGACAAATTGCCATGGATTTGGAATTGTCTCTCCAGTGCTCTGCAGCTACCTCGGATTCAAACTGTCGATCTCAATGCTGCACCATCATTTCAAAGAGTCTCCTTTTGAATCTTAGGAGGCACGAATTTAGAAAACAACGTGTGCAATTGTCGAATCAGACACCCAATCTGATGACTGACTGACTGACTGACTGAATGAATGAATCTGTTTCCCCTAGAGCTTTGTCCTGACATCATACAACAGCAAATACCTCATTCACATCAATAATATGTAATAATGCATTTTTACACTGTAACACAACATGAAAACATGTTACATGCTGTACTACTCTTTAATGAATGATTGCCCAACGAGTAAACAGTAATGCGATTGTGTATATTTGATTTACACATTACGATTTTTATATAGATTTCAAACGAAGTGACTAAATGTTAGCATCATGTAATCTGATGTATCGTGGTCACTTGGGTCAGTAAAGTCGTATAGATCTGCGCAGAGAAACAGCGACAGCACACAATCGTCGTCAAGCATATCTATTTTTACATGTATATCAACATCAAGTCCTGTCATAAAGGATTCACAATGCAAGATAATTTATTACTAGTAGTCATGGCAATGTCAGTTATAGTAGTCACATTATTTGGACCTTTTTAAATGATAGAAATGAGACGGACACTAGGAGAAAGAGGAACGCCTATGTTCCAGCTGTAGAAACAGAATTACATTTTGTTCCATTTGATGACGAATTAAGGCAATCATTGCTACCAAGATATCATTGGAAACATCCATCAGAATATAAGCATTATATACTTTTAACGTCAGCAAATGCACGTATCACTGAAAGTTTAGGGAAGTATATTTTTCTTGCAATGAAGAAACGTAGATTGTTTCTGTCACTAACTTGACACCTGCCGACTGTGCGGCACTCCATCCGTATTTGTATTTGTGAGTGTACGTTCAAGCATACTGTGTCCATTCGACGAACGGCCGCCTTTTGCCTTCTCTGCATCTGGGATCTCGGGCAAAGTCTTGTGTGAATTGTCAAAATGACGACAAAGTTATGGCGTTGTCAAATGTCCCTCAAAGGTGATCACGACAATATTGTTGTAATGGTGTCATTGGAACGAAATAACCAGTTAGCCCATAAGCCCAAATCCAGTTGTAGATCAACATTCCATTGCAGGGCATCAAGATGGATTCTTAATACTGGCAGCGGGTAATGTAAATAAATGTGTTCAAATGCCAACTACCGGTACCCACACATTCCAGATAATGAAATTCGACAGAAATGCATTCCTATAAATCCATTCATTATCGAGATGAACTTTCTTGGCTCTATCGTGTCTTGGAGTTTCTGTTTCTGTGGCACCAGTGATATTTGTTTTGCGACTTGAACACTCTTTGTTGCCCATGGTAACTTTACAGATTTCAGTTAAGAAATTTAAAAACCTGACCTGCTTGATCAGCCCGAACGATTTGCAATACCTGCATTTAATCTGGCAAAGTTAACTGTGCTTTTTATTGCTGATAAAATGGTGTTTACTAGAAATCCACCATCTAATGAGAAGCGAAAGGGGCCTTCTGTTTGAAGTTTATTCAATACTCAGTGGGAGTTCTTCCTCCGTAAATTAGATTTCCATCGCACTAAGAACATAGTGAATTCTAAACATGCCATCAGAATGTTTAAGAAAACTGTCTTTGAACCTAAGACCTTTGGGCCGAACGCACATTAGGAACTCAGACCATCAGAAATCTTTAATTCTTTGCAAATTTAAACGGCTAAAAAGTGGAAAGTTCTAGTTACAAGGAATCTGCCATCATTTGATCGATAGGAACTCTTCAGAAACACCCTCTAGACATTTTAAACCATTTTCGCAATACTAGGCAAGGTTTCTATCAAACGCTGGTAGATGAGGCCATTCTGGTTGGTTTTAACACCAAAATCAATAGCATAATCTTGTTTAACCCAGCGCCGCCTTGTGTAAAATATATGCTTCCAATCAATTAGCGCTCCAAATGATAGTGGAGAGTCTGCAATATTTCCTTCTACTGATGGCTTTCCAACAACCTGAATACAAAACAGGACATTTGGACGCGCGACCAGACAAAAAATGTCCACTAATTCATCGTGGAATTGTTTTAGTTTCATTAAAAATACAAGCCGGTGGCAGAATCAACAGCATAAGGTTACTTGAACGTGTTGTACCTGCTGCTGGTGAATCATTTTTCAGTTTTGTGTTCGTTTTCTGAGTTGATGATGGCTGGTTACAATCGAAAATCAAACATAACAAACCATAGTGTTGTTTGTTTGTCATTTAAGGCCACGTCAAGCAATATTCCAGGTACATGGGCGGTCTGTAAATAATAGAGGCGGTCTAAGCAATTGGGGTATGATGACGTGTGTCAGCGAAGTCAGCGGATGTGACCACGTGCTCACATTAGTCGCCTTTTACCACAAGCTTGGGTTACTGAAGATCAGTTCTAACACAGATCCTCAAGAGTCACTGGCGAATCGTTTTTCGGTTTTGCGGGTTTTTTTTCCCGTGCTGCTGGTAATTTGTTACAATTCAAGATTCAGAGCATTAAAAACCATGCCGCTATTCTTATGAGTCAGTGGATATACGTCTTGCCTTTCATAATCTTATCATGTATGTCAGCCATAGACCGGGTAGGGGCTTAGGAAACAATGCTTTCCTCACTCATTATTGTGATATGATGTGATGCATGGGAAAAACGCCAGCATTATGACCAACGACCCCACCTCGCATATTCGCGCATATTAGAGAGCGCTCTGTAATAATACATGCTGCAGTAACACTGTCCAAGTAAAGCCGTAATTCCAGTCATTGCCGAAGTAATATTGATTAAACGCCTCTCTCATAACATGGCCTCGCTTTAACGATAATTTGATTACCTCCCTTCCAGATAACACGTGGCCGCAATTTGACTTAATACATTGCTCTTTTAAAACCAGCTCGAACTATATGATATTCACTTGACTAGACAGGGTTTCTCCATAATTCCTTCACAGGACCTTTCCTCCCATGTTGATTACATTTTGTAAATCGTTTAGGGTATATTCTTGACAGGTGGACGGACGAGGGCAACTATGTTGTATAGACAGTTGTCTTAAGTTTTTTGGTGAAGGGCGATTAACGTAAATTTTATGATATAACGATTCTTTTAAAAAATAACTGAATATGGATTCGAGCTTACATTGAAAGCAGCGACTAAAGAGTTCTGAAGGCCAGGGACCAGGGTTTTGGTTACCATTGTATTTTCTCGTAAAAGGCGGCTAATGCGATCGGGTTGTCACATGTCATTGTAACCCATCTGCATAAATTGTTGTCCATGGTGTCATTGACTGGACTGCCTGATGCGTAATTATTAACAGCCGACGTCATGGAATGGCACTCAGGCTGGCGTTAACAAGAATCGAATAACTTTGAAACACAACTTTGACATAAACCTTATACAGTGGATGGGATGTACTTATATACATCATTCATGTTTCATATAAGCAAGCTTATACATGGCCGTATTCGTGTATTATCTGTAACAGACTTAAAGACGTAGCCTTGCGAAGGCGTGGATGAAGAAAAGTAAGTTCGCCTTTCATTAATACTGAAAAACAGTGAAATGTATTTATCATTCAGTGTCTAAGTCGTCTAAAGACATCAAAAAGTGAATGAGTGAGTTTAAATGACATAATAAGCATCGATATTCAGTCTGGATAAAAAGACACGTGTCAACCACGTCAGCGACTCAGATTATCCGATCAGGTTAGTCGCCTCTTTAGACACGGGTGGGTTACTGAGGATCAGTTCTGACACGGATCTACACGTGGAAAATGCAAGACGGTGCATACGTTCGAGGTAGTCCATTCAGGTCACAACGTGACGTCACATTTTAACTCACTCCATCTTAGTCGGTGAGGTATCACCTGTTAGATTCTACATAGCGTACCCTGAGAATAAAAAAAAATCCTGCTAATACAATCAACCGCTGTTTCCGGACTCAGTTATTTCACAAGATGACGTCTTATCTTCCTGGCACCAGGATGTGAGATTAAATCAGATAAATTACGTTATTGATATCACAACGGAAACACTGAAGTTGGCCTTTAGATTAAATTTTGTCAAGAGTTAACTCAAGCGATATCTACAAGAAAGGTTCTTGTGTATGTGCTAATTAAAACTGTTTGTCGAATTAATTGATCTGGTGATGTTTTACACAGCAGTTTAAACATGTTCAATAAGATCAAAGAAGACAAATTTGCATTTAATGTATCCTCTTCTACACTGTTAAATCAATTTGGTTCTTGTACGCTTAGTCTCGTGGTTCTGAGAGCCAAAATGGCGGTACATGCGAAATTGGATGTTTTCAAAGTGTGATCACATAACGGAATACTTGAATATTATTCAGAAAGCTTTGGATAGTTTGGAATGTGTCTTTATTAGTTGAAGCATCCTTCCCAATTTGGCGTGCTTCACACTCTCGGGTATTCCACGTATCATGAACTGGAGTAAAGAGAAGTTCAACAAAGTATATTGATGAACGACTTCATGCTGCGGATGAGGTTTCTGTCCAATAACACGTCACAATTAAACGAAGGGCAAAGGAACTGCACAACAGACAAGAGTGTTTGGAAAATGGCCTCCTCTCTGGTCGGCCCGTAACTATCTCAACAAAGGTAAACATAGATGAGGTCTGCAAAACCAAGTACTGAACAATGGACGTAACACGTTCCATGACTTAGTGGGTACCGACTGCTATCTGGTATAAGTCAATAGATATTCATGGAAGGTAGGGGATGAAATGAAGGATACGCCTATAACCGCTGATATTGCCTTTTATCACTTATGGTCGCAATTCTGACGAGTTTCACTTGAGGTTACTGACAGGTGACAGAACAGAATCTATCACTCTTATCCTGAAGAAAATTGAAATGATAAAGGTTAATCGCTATGGGCCCACAAGACCAAACGAGTTGAAAGAAACCAGGTATGTTCTGAAATGGGCTGTGGGGTAGATTAGAGGTTAAAATGTTCGTTCCTCCTCCAAAAGACTCTGGTTTAATTCACGACATGTTCATATAATGCGTGAATCCATTTGACCACGATAATGCTGGAATGTTGCCAAAAATCCCATAAAACCACACTCACGCCCTGACTGTTGAGAAAGTTGTGGCCACATTGGTGAGCAAGGGTATAAGAAACGTCTCGATGTTTGGTTCGAGAGGCGCAGTTATTCATGAACGCTAACACTGTTGTTATCGATAATTGGTTGTCTTGTTAACACCTAGCAATAGTCCACCTATATGGTAGAAGTCTGGAAATTATCGAGTCTGAATCAGACAGTCCAGTGACCAACATTATGAGCATCGATCTCATGGGGAACGAAGTGTACCAAGTGACCATCCGATCTTGTTGGTCGCCTCATGCGATAACCATGGGTTGCTGAAGATTATCACAACATAGATCTTAATTGGATCGCCATAGTGATGCTAAATTCTCACCATAACCCATCGACAGGCAACGCGTTAGTTCAGAGATGAGGTCAGGATGACATTGGCTTGGAAGTTCATTTCAGCGTCGCCGGACACGACCTCGCCAATCAAACAAGAACAAAATGAATCGGAGGTCATCTCAAGTCATGACATGTGACCACGGACGATGACCAGAGCTTCTGTGTTCAATGTTACAGCTGACGCCTATTTCTTTTCGTATCGTACATCAGTAAGTTGATGAACGCTTGCAGCAGTCAGATTCGACAGCAGTGCTCGAGTTCATGCAGCCTAGTTTCGGATCAGTCGATCCTGGATATCACTTGGTTGCTGACCTGACGCCATCAAAAGGTCGATCGACCACACTGGTGCTTTAGGCTTTTTTTCTATATTCAGGTGCAGTCTGTGAAACGTGGAAACTATCGGCCACTGGACACCGACGTCTATCAGATTCCAGCATTTAAGGCAGACCATACCATGGTTCACAAACACCTCCAATACCATAGCAATACTTTCCTTGATAGTTTCAAAGCCAGGGATAACACCAAAATATAGAATGCATTTGGCTGTGAAACTTGCACAGATGTTGTTTTTTCCTTTTGGAAGTATTCTACAGAAAATCGTTGTCCCAACAGAGCAATAGAGGTTGTAGTATGTATATCCCATGATATGCAAAAGTAACTATTTTCAAAGTTTTGTTTTTTCAGATAAAGCGTATATATGAACAATAAGAAGATGTAAATCTGTAATCTAATATTGCTCATTGCGTTCTATGTGGTTCTGCACAACACATGAAAGCAGAACACCTGAACGATCTGTTAGCGAGTGTCTGTGGGCATCTCATTATCATCTGTTTGAAAGAAATTGGTATATACATATGTATAACTTTTTCTCTGCTTTTATTTTTTTCCATGCGAATTTCAAGGTTTTACTTAATATAATTGCGTGTATATGAAGAAATGGCGATACCTGGGTTCCTCATAATGGACTATAGTTCCTGACATAAGGCTCACGAGGTTCCAACGTGATTCCAGTCCGACTGCGAGTTCTTTCATCCTAGGTCTGATGGGATTTGAAGGGACACAGCCTCACATCTCAGAAGTCTGCCGGCCAACAAATTGAAATGTCAATTCTCTCTGTTTCCTCTTCCCTGTTAAGTTCGCCAGATTGAGAAGAGGACGAGTGTTCTCCGACATTCGGGAAAAATGCCAATATTAGCATCCTCGCCATGTTAGTCCTGGGTATCGGCATTTCATCCAAGTAGCATCTTTTAAGTGCTTTTCTTGTTCCGCCGCATCCACAACTTCATACCTATCCTAGTTTGGGGCTGGCAGTAGAATCTACCAACGTTTGGAAAGGATAAACAACCATCGCTTCCGTTTGGCTTCAGACATGAATGTGTCTTCAAAAGTATCACTGCCTGCATTCTTCATAAAATGTCGCTCATCAGACGAAATACACTGGCGCTGCATACTGAGTTATGAGATAAACTCTCAGCTGAAACTGATCTTAAAGTATGTTGGCATTGCTGGCTACAGAGGTCGACGGAATTTGGCCAATTTCCAGTTTAACCATGATGGTGTTTAGAGATAAAATGTTCATACATCTACTGGCTAGAGTTCCTTTATGTGGGTTATTTTAATTACGGCGTGCATGAGCAGAGTTAAGTCGTTCCTTTCAGCATCCTGTGTTCAGTGTGCCAGGTCGCTGTGATAATCACCGCTGGTTCATGTCAGGATTAGAACACCATAATTACATTGTGTTTACCCAGGAATGGAACAGTCCCAGCGGGTAATGGTTTATGCAGCTTGTTTAGCAGCTGCTCCGTCTCATTATCGAGCAGCGTAGCCTGAACATTAAAGCAAACACTAACAAGATTGTTGAGGATTTGCTGATGGTTCAGTATTTATAACTGATATTTAGGTTTTCTTAATTCTACAGTTTGGACTAATATCTGCTGTAGAAAATGGCTTTGCTTGTCGTTCGCAATACCCCGCAGGACGCCCTTTCCACAGATTAGTGAGTGAGTATGTTTGTACGACGCTTTGAGTATAATTCTAACATCACCCCTACGGGGAGTGAGGTTAATTTTGCTCCGCACTCAGCAATAATCCCGCTAAATGGCGGCGGTCTGTACATGATCGAGTCTGGCCCAGACAATCCAGTGATCAACAGCATGTGCATCGATCTGCGCAATTAGGAATCGATGACACGTGCCAATCATGTCAGTGAGCCTGACCACCTGGTCTCGTTAGTCTCCTCTTACGACAAGCATAGTCGCCTTTTGTGGCAAGCCTTTTGTTGCTGACGGCCTTTTCTACCCCAGACCTTCATGGGTCTCCCAACAGGGCATGCAGTGGGCTCAACACAATGGATGCATGTGGGGAATCGAATCCTGGTCCTCAGCGTGTTGACCGAAGGTTCCTCCACCGTCCTCATACATTGGAAGTGGCAGGGACTCGAAGAGGTGGTATTCCTCTCACAGAATCACAGGTGGGATTTCAGGCATGTTTAGCCGGAATAGGGTAGGATAAACCTCCCCACGTACTTTCGTGTGACAGACAGGATAACAAAAAACATAATCTTTCTACATATTTCCGGAGAATAGGGTTGATAATATTATGTTCTCTTGACATGAATAAAGATATGTTTTTCAAGCAGTGTCCCAAAAGGAAATTATGTCTTCAGCAGAACACTTCAGCTCCCGTATCTCCTCCTGCACACATCCAGTCCAACAAATGAGACACATATGACTCTGGATCTTAGACGCTCTAGAATATTGGAACTAATTGCTTAAGGTACTGTTTTTCTTGATTCTTCATTGCGATTCCTATAGCTGTACCTTTTACCAATTGTATTGCCAACTGCCTCGATGACCCATGTGAGAGAGAACATTTATTGGTCTTTGTGGAGTGTGTGTTTAGAACGTACTTGTCCAGCCTTAAAGCTGACGGTTTTGCTGAAGCTCGTCGTCGTACCTTCAGTTTCTTGGCGATTCCTTTCCCTGCGTCCTTCACCAATTGAACTGTCAATTGCTTCGGGTACCCATGGGAGAGAGAACATTTATTGGTCTATGTGGATGTGTGTTTGGAACGTATAGTGTCCAGCCTACGGGATAACGGCTACATGTAGAGTGGTTGGCTTATCGGTCTAGCTGGCAATATGATGGCGGAGTAAGTTCTTAAAGGTTGAGCTGGCATGCTTTTATCAGGACTATTCCTAATGGTTAACGATCATGCCCTTTAACTTATATACGTGTTTCAGTGACTGAGACATCTGACGTTTAAAAGTGCACCAAGTGAATCCCCTGGCAATCGTTTTATCATCAGTTATCAACAGACACCTGCAGATCGAGATTCACCACTTAATAAGTGAAACAGTTATGATTATTTATATACATACATAAAATAATATTAGGTGCTCTACCACTTTATAACATTACAAACTATTAAGATGGCAACGTGGATGGGCGTGACATTTTTCGCGATATTAAAGTAGCTATTAATCACTTCTCAATCGGATGTCAGACTGCAACATATCTGCTAAAATCATCGAGAATACAGGCGCGAGAAACGCAATCTCTACACTAAAAGAAACTATAAATATATTATTCTAATTATGGTGGCAGATCCTATTTCATGGGGTATTTATTTATGCTTAAACAATATGCCCTTGTTTCCCTATTCTGAACGCTGGCTAATGAGAAATCCTGCGATTGTGCAGCTTCGACTATAAGAACTGATAAAAAAGCATTCAGACACCTTTCAAATACGTTCTCTCCTCATAGACGAAAACTGGAAGAAAATCCTGAACAACTTTAATGAGTATATGTCCTCTTCTTCAGTAACCTGAGCATAAATGAGTACCGTTTGAATGGGACTGCATATTCAATGGTCGCATGATCAAGAAGCTCCTTCTCTCAATTTCATCATTCCCTATTCTGCAGCATTGTAACAAACAGAGAACGCTGTTTGCTTTTAATGCTCCAAACATACCACCTACCTGACAGAAATATGTATACTACCAAGCCATCAGTAGACAGTCCAATGACTGATACAATGAAGAACGATATTTGCTTATGACGACATGCATCAACCACGTTAAGAAGCGCCGCCACTGATCCCGCTAGTCGTCTCTATGTGATTTTTCTATATTCGTCTACATTTATTCATAAGGTATTAACAGGGACGAGTTTATTATTCCTAGAAAAAGGAAACGCCTGACGGCCTGGCAGTATTCAGTTGCGACGGCGAGCACAGGTCTTACAGAACTGAACAGAATTACATGTATAATTGTTCACAATTTGTAAGCATATTTCCATTAACAAAGGAACCAATACCAGGAATTGTATCGCGAACACGCGAGATTCTGCCAAGTGAGGAAATTAAAGTCATCGAGTTATAGCAAAAGGTACCAGATTCATCCACACATAATTCTGCTGCTTCTAAAATATATCATTTTTTCAGTTTCTCCTCTGAGAATGGTTTCATGTTTTCCATACATAGCTTTAAAAATTGTCAAAGGTTTTCTCCGAGAAATGTGATGGTTACTTTTGCTTCGAAATAATAATCTCAATCAATAGTATAGAAACGTCATGGAATAGCCGCCAAGACAAAGTATGTTACGTTTAAGGAGTGTTACATGTCTTGGCCTCATTTGTGGCATCTCGGGAATTAAAATGGTATTGTAAGATCAAATGGAAGAGAACATGTGACTCTACCTTCGTCTGTGGAGTGAATGAGGTAATTCCTAGACAATTTGCTGTCTGCTGTGACAACTACTATGTCTAGCTAGTTCAAACGGCAACTTACGACACAATCTGTTGTCTTCCATTTGTGTGGACGCCATTGATCTTGCGTTCAAACCGCTGATATACACACGCAAACAAAATGGAAAACTTAAATACATAAGCTATTAATGTACTTAGTACATTAAACACGTCACATTTGGAAATGGGTGGAAAGTGTGTAAGTCCCTTAGGAATTAGATGTTAGCATCGCCGCAAGTGGATGCTAGCATCAATGGTCAGGCTTCTTAACTCGATGCATGTCGAACAGTGAAGATCTGGGTTAGAATTGGTCTTAAGCAACCCATGCTTGTCGTAAGAGGCGACTAAGACGTGGTTAGGCTCGGTGACTTGATTGACACATCTCACTGTAACTTCACTGACACATGGCACTGTTTCCTAGTGCGGTGTGCGGAGTTAAACAACAAACAAACTAACAGTACTGATGCATGTCATCGAACAAGGACATCGTTCCTTGTTGCTCATGATATCCGTCACTAGTTGTGGTTGGGTCGACAGCAGGAAGTCCACATATATGCAGCATGAAGGTTGACGAGTGCGGCGTTACACAAATAACGCGTGTGCTTGAAATATTCCTTGAGATATAGTTAAGCATTCCTTTTTAACCAAACACAATATTCCCTAAGGTAATGTCACACTTCCGGTTTCTCTGCCAACAACAACAAAGTGATGTCACGTTATAACGCTCACATGTCTCCTTAGGCAGTGGGTGATCACCAACAATATTTCTCGCGGCGCTACTGTCAGACTCGTCAACATATTAATGGAGGGTATCAATAACACATTTGAATGGCCCGGTCATTACGAAATATTCACTCCAATCGACAGTTCCTCACCTTTGGAATGAAGATGGTTATTTTCGACAGACTGCAACCCCGTGGCTATGTGGGGCCGCGACGCGTGGCTAATGTATCAACATTTGGCATGGAGATGCCATTATCTAGAGCCCCACTCGCTGCCGCTGGTGAAAAATGTAAAAATCAATAGCACTGTTCCCTGATAGTCAAAGAATATGAAATGTTAATATGCTTTTATTTAACTGGCAATGTTTAAATTAATCTGGTGATGCCATAAACATTCAGTGTTGTCATGCGTTGCAGCATATTTGCCGTTCAGTTGATCATCTGCGTTTATTAATATTCTGCGTACCCGTGAAGGTCCCGGGGTAGAATAGGCCTTCAGCAACCCATGCTTGCCATAAAAGGCGACAATGCATGTCGGGAGAGGCGACTAACGGGATCAGGTGGTCAGACTCGCTGATTTGGTTGACACATGTCATCGGTTCCCAATATCGATGCTCATGTTGTTGGTCACATGATTGTCTGGTTCAGACACGATTATTTACATGCTACCGCCATTTAGCTGGAATACTGCTGAGTGTGGCGTAAAACTAATCTCACTCACTCACTTTGGCAGTGTCTCATTTTACCCAACAAATATTGAACCAGTGACTTTACCGCATGTTCCAACATGTGCCCATTATCACACAAAAGTTGCATTTGTCTTTGGGCATAAATGACCTCACCACTTTTAAGTGTATATGTGAGTATCAAAATGCAGGGTGTTTGCATGTTTTTGTTTGTGCATATATAATTCGACACGTTGGATGGATGCACGAGAGGAAGGAATTCTTTGCTATTTCGCGGCATCAAATTTTCGTTTTCAAATTCGATTACATCATGAACGAATAAAATTATTAATATTTCCATAAACACAAGTAGATGAAGCGTTCGTAAATGTATGAGTTGTCTCCCTTAGCAGGTACCATCAATAATATTATTGTATTGTGTGTGTGTGGATTCTAGACTATACAGTGCTAAAGATTCGGACAGCACTATCTGCCATAAGCTTCTTAAATTTGACTACATGAAATCAATCATTTGTATAAGTTCAAGTTCAATTTATTTCGGTAATTGTGGCCATGGGCCCCCGGTACAAACAATATATAACATTTTGTGTTTGTGCTTTTAGGCATGAGCGTGAATGGCATAATTATACAAGCAGAAACATTGTACAATTGAATAATAATGATTATAAGTTGACAGAATGTTGATACAACCGTTGATAGAGTTCACTCTCTTGCATTGGAAAAGTAGCAACAATTTGATGCAAAATTGCTTGAAAAGGAGATTGATGTCTAACACTTTTGAAGCAAAGTTCTCCACGAAAAACATACTGAGTGATGGCAAGTCATATCTGTATACAGTGGTCAATGAGAACAATATTATATAGTTGTTACAAGTCAGACAACTGAACCATAACAGCTGCAGATACACAAGATGTTCTGTGAAATATGACGGAGTTATCTCCCTTGCATCAGGTATTGGGGTACTTCTGTCTCACAATTGAGGCGTTGAACATGCATTTTGCTAAAAATGACCAATTGTTGCACGTCATAGGTCGTGGGCCTCCGTATGTTGTACGGTCGGTTTGTGATAAGCTTCCTGGATGAATCTCCTCTGGAGGTCCATTTCTCGTCCATGCCTCTGTTCCTTCACCGCCTCCCAGCTTCAAGGGCAGTAGACTTGGCATCACACATATTTTCTCGAACCTGCAATTGAGGCACCGGGAGAAACTTACAAGCTCACATTAAACAAAATGGTCAAAGACAAACGGAAACTACTATAGCAGGAAGATCGTGGAAAGTACCGGTTTTGTATCCTTTCAAAAATAAATCCTATATTCAGCATAAGATTTGTCAAACATTTAACAACAAAATTCTGTTTGTTTTCACCAATCTTTTTGAATGATGTGCAGAAAGTGAACGAGTTAGAATTTAATGTAACAGAAGAAATTTCATCCATATCTGCCCTGACCAGAGATGACAAACATTGAGAAACCAACAGGTGAATAAACGTTTCTTCACGTTCACCTTTCCTTGTCCTAGAGAGATACAAATGCTGGTAGTTGCTTGGGGAACATTAAGAAAGAACAGTGCTTAGGAACATACTACAATAATATATAAAGTATCTGTACAAAGTCACCTACTTACTAAAGCAGAATAATTACAACGAGAGGCGTAACATTTACCATCATTAAGGCACCTTTGTCAGATACGACAAGAAATGCAATGAATTCAACTGAGTGTGGCCTACCATTACTGAACGTTCCTGATGTTAAGAAACCCAGCTCTGTACAGTCCTGTTCATTAATGTGCACGGCGTGAGAAATGCTGAACAGAGTGTACTGTGTTAGATGCACCTTCCTAAACAGGACATAAATGGGTAATATTCATAAAGGACAATGGACCTTGTATGGTCTGTGCCACGAACTACCGCGGGGATAATAGCTGGCGCAATGCGTAAACTCCTGAAGTAAATAAAACACTGAAACAAAACCAAACGAAGCGCTCGTAAAATAACTTGGGCACTGACCCAAAAATTAAGTAAAATGTTTTGGGAATGAGAGAACATATATGATATATGTTCTGTGTTTAAATTGTTGGGTTATACGTTGAAAGGCACGGTGGTTCATGCATTTTACATAGCAGAGCATAAGAAGTTCCCTGTGTGCATCCTCTCCACGAAAACTATTAGGCATGGAGGCACGAAAACGGGTGACACTGTCTTCCAGGAAAGAGGTACAGCAGGTGGCCTTGCAAAACATGGCAGTGTAAGAACAACGTCAGTCATACGGGCGTTATGAAAAATAAAATGTGGAGCGAAAGACACTAATGTACTTACCTCCAGATCATGTGACAGTAGTGAGTGGCCGACCAGCGACGGCGTAGCAAAGTGAGTACAAGCCGTCCATTACTTGGGTTGTGCAGTGTAGGCCGCCATGATCAGCTGACGGAGGTAAACATTGCCATGTGTCCTGTGATTGGTCCTTGCGGCATGCTGCTTCCGGGTCACCGGGTGCCTTTGAATGCAGGTGACAGTGCCTACTCCAGCTGTCTGTTAATGTGAAAAGTGGAAATGTGCAGAAATGAATTGGAGCTGTGATGAAAGGAAAAGAGAATAGATTGTAAAATATGGGTGTATGTAGAGAAAATAAATAGAATTTCTGCACAATTAATGGTGGAAGGGCTGAACACAGGTAAAGTGTATTTGGGAAACGCGAAGGTGTTAGGTAGTCGTGCGTGGGTGAGTGGAGGCGATAGTACTACGTGACCATATATGGGAGACGAATGAAGTGAAGGCAGTGTGGTCAAGTTTGATGGCTTCCCTTTCGTTGAAGTCTTTTGCGGGTTTTGTAGCCTTGGCGTTACTTGGTCTAGGTGTGTTAGATGCGTGGTAGATGTCTGATGTTTGGCTGGTTGCCAAGCAGCGTAAAGAAGATGGTCGTGGCGAAGTGATTCCAATGCATGTCGGAGGGAGTGGTCTGGGTGAGGATGTGGCCGAAGACGATTGGTTGGTCGGTCGGCATTGTTTGCGATGTTATTGACAGCAACCGCAGCGGGCAGATGGTGCATCGGGGTCCGAAAGTGCCCTCGAGAAAATGAAAAAGGGCACGGATGGCCATGTCTTCTGGCACCGATCTCGATGGTTCTAGTCAGGGATGCCGATTTGGTGCCGGGGCCGAGCATTTGGACCACGACGTCGGGCTGTGGAATTTTCCGACCCTAAGATGATACAGGAAAGCGCAATGACACGATGGAATCGGTGGTAAACACGAATGCTTCCGGGTCAGAGTTCTTTATAATTATGCATCCGACCCCAAAATTATTGAAAATATTTTTTTTCGGTTCTTGTTGTCATTGCGACAATAACACTCCTGAATACAATTTGGACAAGTCTCTTTTAATCATTCAAGAACCACGAGTGTGTCCAGTTTATAATTGCTTTCTCTTTTCAAGAAACAATACATCTGAAGCCCATGTTCTAAAGGATGTACACTGTTTGGGGACGTATGTTACACCTATGCTGGAAATGAACGGAAGACGTCATGTAAATGAACGCTACGATGACGTAATCCGCTCTTTTCATCAACCACAATCAAGGAACATTCATGAGAGTTAATGAAACTTTAAACACACGAGGGACATTAACTCACCGTAATTAAGACATGAAATTGTGTGCATTAGTAAAATTAGTCAAACTATTATGGTATGAATGGTGTTTTTGATTATGGTGTGAATGCATCTGCGCGTAGAATGTGAGTTTGAATACCTAACAGGGAAACCAATAGTCACACAAGCGTAATACTCTGCCCTACCGACATCAAGGGAAATTGGGCCGAGTGCAAATATTGTGCTGACGGTTGTAGAGGGATTGAATGTTTTGAGTTTGAGCTATTTACAGAAAATCAGGGAATCTTTGTTGGCTGGAGCAGGAGTTTGGGGATGAAGTAGGCTGTTTGCAAAACGTTGCTCAGACCAAGGATATCTAGTATATCACCGTCATACATGGTACCGCTCGTCTAACAAACTGACTTCAGAGCTCCTGTTTCTGATTACAGACTTAGTCGTTTAAAAGAACAAATCAACAAACTATTGTGGAGACGGGTGGAGTTGGATAAGAGATAGATAAAAACATACAGGCACAGGCCACCGTGGTGTGCTTACCTGAACCTGCACCTGATCCTGAACCCGAACGTAACCCCAACCTCAAACCCCCTAAACCTCAATCTAACTGAACCTGAACCTACCTACCTACCTACCTACCTACCTACCTACCTACCTACCTACCTACCTACCTACCTACCTACCTACCTCAACCTGTAGAAGAGCCTTTATAATACGATATATTCATACAGAGTTATATATCCATCACTAATTGCATATGCCTTGGAGAAGAGCCATTATAATACGGTTACTTTGAAACTTGTCTTGTGGCTGTTGAAGAGCCATTATAATGCTATTTGTGAGAGAGGAATATATATGACACACACTTTATTTACTCTTTGGTATTGTTGATGATAGCATATTGTCCTGTTTGAACGACATTATCAAAATAAATCGTTAGGTAAGGTGCATTCCTACACATGTAAAGTACCATATACCTAAGGTGAACATAGTCTGCTGTAGACCCTCCAGCACGGGTTGTTGGTGCATACGCTGAGGAAACACGGTTCCAGAGTTTTCTTCATGGAAGTTTTACGTGTCGGACTTCGGCAAAGGACTGTTAGATTATGCTAAACACGTATAATGCTTTGTTTGGGTGAAACACTTGTCAGTGCGATTGTGGCAAGCGCATTTTAGTGTAAATATATTATTTTAGTCTTATTCTCTTAATTATTTTCCTTCTCACCTTTTTAGCTGTATTATTATGAGGCAGGTTAAGGGTTAAACTTTTCAGCTTGGCCACACCGATTAATTGCCCAAGCCATGACGCTTCTCAGTTGATTGGTCTCACTAATTCCCTGCACAATGACACTCATTCTGCACTGAATCTTTGCTAAAGACAGCTGAGACAGACGGTGAAAGATTAAGGTTAGTATTCATTTAATTAAAGTAATATTCCATTTAATCCTTGCAGTATCTTCATAATAACAGTATGTCTATTTACTACCATTCAAATAAGCATTACATTGTATACCATGTAAAGTGCGCTGAATTAATGACGTTAGTTTTTCTATCCTAAGCTGTAAACACAAATACGTATTACTAATATACTTATATTCTTATGTTTACTATCCTTTCACTTTATGTGTGAGACGAGAGAATGTGTTTTAATATAAGCTGCTATGTTGTAAATATAAGTGTAATTATCCATGTGTGGAAGCAGTTTTATGTTCCTGAATGTATCCCTAGCTCTACTTCACATTACCTTGTATATTACTTATCATTTGATAGTATCTATAACAGGTAAGTCTCTGTCAGTAATACCGGTGCTGTGCCTGATTGTGTACACCCTTGTACCACCCACAGGGTATGTGTATATGTATATTTTATATCGCTATTGCACATAGTATTATCATGCAATGGATGACGACTCACGTATACGTTGTTATTGTATTATCATAACTAACGCGTAATGATGTAATATTTAATGTATAATTATATATTATATTTTTAATGTGTAATAAGCAACGTTATTCATACTTTGAATTACTGCGTTATTCTCGGTATTTATCCCTATGTATTTACCCGTGCATGGAATTATATGTGTCGTGTATGAATTACATGTGACATATTACTATCGTATTGTATTCATTGTTACAGGGTGTCGCTTACCAATCATATCATCCAGGCGGAAATAAACAGCCTCACACCCAGCAGAGTGTTGGTAGTTGTTTTACCCCACATTGACCCTGCTGTATTTGGAGCCCCCAGTGAGGATTGTTTCGGGCATGGATGAAGTGGGCATCACCATGTAACACGCTGGGACACTGGACACCTGAGATCGGTGCTTACGTCGTTATCCGATGATGTGCAGTGATATGATGCTGTGACCTTGACATTCTCAGAGCGCCTGTGACTCTTTTGTGACACTTTATGTGTAGTGATTTATGGTTTCATGTTCATGTATTGGACACCTGACGTGAGTTCTACTATATATAGACTTTGTGTAGTATATATCTGCTGTACTTTTCATGTAATATATATTTACTGTTCGAGCTAAGCCATTGTGTTATTTAACTTTTCATCTTTTTGCTTAACATTCACATGTGATTTACATTTATGTAACTCAGGTTACGTAATGACTGCCGGCTTATACGTTCAGTGTGTTATCTTAATCGTTGGTACCAACACTTTGAACTTATCATGCAACTATTTTTGTGGATTTATACTTGTAGTTGATTTCATTTAAGATTACTTCAGTTTAGTTAGATTTAGTTAAGTTTTACTAAGGTCTAGATTTTGATTATCCTAGTGTAATGTAATAGCACGTAGTATTTCATTTATGCTCATAGGTATTATTTGTGGTTTATCTTAATGTGTTTAGTGTTTAGTCTAACTAGTATTTGCCCTATGTCTTATGTGGAGTAGTATTCACGGATCACGGATGTGTTTTCTTGTTATTGAGTGTAACGGTGTTATGTTGGAGAAGCCTACGTGCTTGGTTAGAGTGACTAATGCAAGTATCTGAAAACTCAACCCACCCCCCTTAACTATGACCATTTTTTCAGCAAAATATGTATATTTCAGAGGCTAGTTTTTAGTGCAGCTGTGCGTGTGACCATGTCTTAAAGTGTCGGACACCATACACACATTGTCATACCCACTCAAGACTTCAGTCAGTCAGAACGCATTGCTGCCTGGGTCTAGTATCCAAGGTAACATGCACTGTTTCTGTAACATCACTCGGGCATCTGGACGACCGATGCGGTAACAAGATGTACAGACAAACATACTAAAGTCAAGAAGCAGCTTGATATTTCTTTCTTTCTTTCTTTCTTTCTTTCTTTCTTTCTTTCTTTCTTTCCCTTCGATGATATTAATCTTGAGTATGAGGGGTAAAGAAAAACATGAAATTAGGATCGATTTGCGAAATATCATTTACATGATGATGATGATGATGATGATGATGATGATGATGATGATGATGATGATGATGAGCTCACGATGGAACTCCAAACCGCAAGTATCACATACTGTCAAAACTAAGTACAACGTCCACTCGTACACCACAGCTTTTAATCGGGAAATGAATTATATACTGTTGCTCTCATGTCACCGATATGCATGCACGCACGCACGCATGCACGCACGCACGCACGCACGCACGCACGCACGCACGCACGCACGCACGCACGCACGCACGCACGCACGCACGGATGGACGTTCATGCTATTGATCACGGAATTGCTTGGTACAAACTCAAATATTTCTGTACCGTAGCTGACTGCGGCATGAAAACCGTGCACACTGCAACATTCAAATACTTCCGTTCTGCATTATATGAATGGTAGAGGGAACAAAACATTCTTATCATATGGCAGGTCGGCAGGTCGGCAGGTCGGCAGGCCGATAGGCCGGCTGACCGTGTGGCGTGTGCTATCTAAATGTGTACACCCGTACACATACAAAGTTTCAATGTAATCATCTATGTGGGTGGTGATGGCGAGATTGACATTGATAAGTTAAAAGTTGTTTCTTACAGGGAATACTACATACACATATCTACCACGACACCGTTGAGTATTTACATTTTCTGATGAAAACAACGTGAGTGTTCGGCAGGTTACCTACTTGATTGTACCTTGTATTACGTTTCCTCCTCTAGGTTAACAGAGGCACAGGGCTAACTAACTGAAGCGGCCTACAAATATCTGAAAACCAGCGGTTCACGGAAACTCACGCTGACGACGTGCCTTCAAGTCTGATCCAAAGTAAGGGATAATTTCCACGGGTTTACTTTTACGTACACTATACTTATCACCGTGTTCATATCAAGTATTTTTCTCTGTGCTTTAGTACGTAAAGCAATATTTTCAACATGTCTTGAGCGTTTCGAACCCAGGACGTTCAGGAAGAATTAGTTTTATCAAACATTTCTGACCACTGGTAAAACGTTGCTGCTGATATCTGCCGCAAAGACGACTTTGCAAGTGACTCTGAGGCGGGGAATGATTTGAAAAATAGGGGCGTTTTTGTGAAGGAACAGCACGTATTGGTAGCAATATTCCAGCAATATCACAACGGGGAACGCCAGGAATGGCTTTAACCTTGTTGACAATGAAAACCCGGCATTCGGCGTGAAAAGCGAACGCTTTAACCACTAAGCTACCCATACAGGCCAGTGCGACATCACTTGTTTTGTGGATGTTCACCCCCAAAGTTTTACGTATCATTGTAACATTTCTGTACATACACGTGTACAAAGAATCACAACACATAACCTGAACTATGATTGATAAGATACACGCTGGAGTGAAGGGAAAGGGTGGTCTGATCTGATCTGATCTGATCTGATCTGATCTGATCTGATCGCCCGGTATCGCCAAACCCTCACAAGCTATAGCTGTATCCCGACGTGGGCAATGCAACATGATGTGCTCTGCTGCATATATGTTATAGTACATATATATTCTTTGATTATTAGGTTTGTGTAACTCAAACTTTCGGGAGTCATTTAATCCTTGAGTGATTTCATATGAACCTATATGTATCAATATCTACACTAATTCCTGCTTGTGGTGAAGTCTTGATCTTGACAGCTTGGACGGGCAGCAGAGGAGTGGAAACCTGTGACGTCATTGCTGTACTTGAGCTAGTGGGCCTTGGTCCGGGGACGGCAAGCAGTGGCGTGTTATGTGCACAAATTTCAGTCAACCTGTACAGATGCACTATCCACTTTTGATGACGTTTCGGTGTCTGTTAAACTATCTACCATCCGCTCCCGCACTTGGTGATTCTAATGTACTCTGTGGCTGGGTATTTTTCGGAAACATAAATTGATTGAATGCACACGACAGTAAGAAATGCAAAATGATTCCAGACATGTTGTGTTGTAACTGATGAACACAAAAGCAACTTTATTATGTTTATTCAGGATCTAAACTATTTCAAAAATAATGCATTTGCGTGCATACCACCAGTACAGGTCGATGTGAAGATGCTTAAATTGTTTTCCAGAGTATATCCCGCTATAACATGTTTTCATGCTTCATGTATCAGTGTCTGGTTTGAAATATTTGCTACACTTTCCTAATACAGACCATGTTTCTGTACAAATTGTTAATCGTCAGTACTTATTACTTGACACATTACATAACAGACTTTTTGGAGGGCGAGGGAATTTATCATGGCATTGCGTATTTTAACACGGCGAGTGATAAGAAGGGAACTATTGTATTTTCAACATATTTACAGTCCACCAGGACGATGCAAACACCATTACAAGGCACTAACAAACATTTGACCTTTTGTGGTACTTTGAGTATCAACTAACATCGATTTGTATAGCCGTAATTTGAGTAATTACATAACATTATCGTCTGTAACACAGGACCTGCGAGGTAGGGCGGCCATCAGTGCACATGGGAAGGACAGCGCCCTCGTCATAATCGTGCGGTTAACTGCCTATGACATCTGCATGAGGTCACGGTGGGACAATTCCAGCATTAATTGGCATTTCTTGATGGAAAACGAGGCAGTCTTATTTTCTGGAGTGATTGGATTGTATCTATTTTTAAAACTGATTAGTTATGGGATATGGACAATGTAACGTATTCCTGGATAAAATAGTGATAGTGTTTTATTGGGGAACGCCCTAACACTACCTGGAATGGCTAATTCTATAATAATAAAATGTCCGAAATACGACAATACCGACACAGATTGACGAAAGGAAGATACTAGCGTGCAATTCAATATAGACACATGCACAAAGGTTACCCGCCACATACTATTTTTGTGATCTGCTACTTTGGGTACTCAGTGGTAACTATCATAACGAGATCTATGCCTTTCATTGACATCATTGGTTTGATTATGTTAGGCAACTAAACGGGTGATGACGCTGTGATGACAACCCATTTGCCTTGCAATAGCTCTGCATGACATGTTTCATGTCTATCACCTGCCATCTCTCAGCGGTGGTCAATTTTCTCCGCAACATGACTGATTCCTAACTCTAAAGTGAAAGGAGAATATGAGACGGGTGAAACCAAGAATGTGAAACTTGATTTTCAAGACTGATTTTAAAGTTTCAGGTGTGGGTGTGGGTGTGGGTGTGGGTGTGGGTGTGGGTGTAGATGACGGTGAAGGTGTGGGTGTGAGTGTAGGTGTAGGTGTCGGTGTCGGTGAAGGTGTGGGTGTCGGTGTCGGTGTCGGTGTAGGTGTAGATGACGGTGAAGGTGTAGGTGTAGGTGTAGGTGCAGGTGGAGGTGTCGGTGAAGGTGTAGGTGAAGGTGTCGGTGCAGGTGTAGGTGTCGGTGTAGATGACGGTGAAGGTGGAGGTGTAGGTGCAGGTGCAGGTGCAGGTGCAGGTGTAGGTGTAGGTGTAGGTGTAGGTGTAGGTGCAGGTGTCGGTGTACAGAAATGCAGCTGCACTTGCATAACGTATTCCTTGTTATATCTTGATAATCTTAGGTTCCAGAATCTATGGAATGCTAATTCATTCATAAACATTTATAGTTTATATTTCTGATCCTCTTCAGTGGTGAAATCAAGCATATGGCATATGGTCTAGATAGCTATCCGTGACGATCCGGGCAACAGACGACTAACGGGACCGTGTGGTCTGGCTCGCTGATTTAACTGTCATGTCATTCATCTTATCCCAATTGTTCAACATGTCAGTAATTAACTGTAGTGCCACAGTCACATTGCTGGAATATTGCTGCATGTGGTTTTACAAACCAAACACAGAATCACACACAATCCACCACAAAGAACACAATCTTGTACAGAGTTAAGACTCTATTTTATTCTTTTCATCTTTAAATACACACTCAGATGCGTTGTTCAAACAAGTACGAAGAATCAAGAGGCATTACCCGAGCTCTGGCAATATTTCCTCTTTCGTCAGCATCCCTCTCTGAAAACAAACAAAATACAAATTGATGTTACATATTGTTAAAACTCTAGACAACAGCAAACCTGTATTTTATTTCGAGCATGTGAACTGTTTATTTCTTCTAAACATATGTCATAGATTTACTAAAGATATACTCTCATATGCAGAACTGGATCTCACCGTAAATAACGCTTCTTGTTTGCGAAAACAACTATGTTACAACGTTACATAAATTTATGGAAAAATGTTACCACAGGCTGGCATGCCGCGAGCGAGACACACGTACGTATGTATATTGACCACGTTCGACTTGTCGATTGCACATCCATACCTACGAACCGTGGTCAGGTGTGTGGGCATATTTGTGACGATGAAAGCAATAATTAATACATTTATTACAATTAACACATGGACGGATTGGAAGATGGTTAAAGTGTTACTGTGTTTCTTGAAAACTTGCTTTGTGTCAAGTGTCTGGTGTTTGTGCTATGTATTACTACCTGCAAATACTATAATTTATGCGGACTTCTTTTGTTAAAACAAATACACAAATAAACAATCGCTTTGAAACACTGATACAACCAGCCCATTCATTTGTTGTCTACAGATTGTTAAAATTTAAACGGCAATCAATTTACCTTGGACGCAGCCAGGGAGCTACACGGCGACGGTCACGTGACCTAGTAATTAACAAGATGTATATGTGTTGTTGATGCAGTCGGGGTTTTTCTGGGGGAAATATAGACATTTGAAAATAACAATTACAGTAATACTTTGAGGGTTAATTTGAGTATGGAAAAGGGTGACTGATTAAGTCAAAATTCGTTCACATTGGGCGTATGTGGTATGTCTTACCTATTGGTCTCTGTATATGATTGTTCTCGGATAAGTGAGTGAGTGAGTGAGTGAGTGAGTGAGTGAGTGAGTATGGATTTATTTGACACAAAATTCCAGCAATACAACGGGGACCCAGAAATGGGCTTAGCACATTGCACCCATGTGGGGGAAACGAACCCGGGTCTTCTGCATGATGACCGTAAAAAGCATAACCAGGCCAGGCCAGGCCAGGCCAGGCCAGGCCAGGCCAGGCCAGGCCAGGCCAGGCTAGGCTAGGCTAGGCTAGGCTAGGCTAGGCTAGGCTAGCGTCCATGTTCCTTGATGAACATATAAGCAAACATTTTACCCTTAAAATAAACTCTCGTCTCGAGTGGTTGTGTTCATTTACCGTCTATTTAATAATATGAAATACAGAATACAAGTACGCATGCACACACACCACGTGATCAGGCACATTTCCTTTTTTTTACCTTATACTTTCCATACGGTAAAAAATTAGTTACTATTTAAAACGGAATTCTCGCAAAAACGACTTCAAAGCCATGTTTGACCCTTTAAGAACCTTGTGTTGCTTGGAGAAGTGTTTGCTTGTATTAGTTACACTATTACTTGCACAGCTAATGTGGTGATATCACTAACCTCCTAACTGCGTCAGACTGGCACATTCTTGACAATCAAACTATTCATTCATGACACATTTCATTGTTGTTTGGAGTCGTCAGAACCGGAAGTACATTTTGTCGAAACCAGAAGTAGAATTTGTCAGAACCGGAAGTATATTTCGTCAATACCGGAAGTAGATTTCGTCAGAACCGAAAGTACAATTCGTCAGAACTGGAAGTAGATTAGCGGAAGTAGATTTCGTCGAAACCGTAAGTAGATTTCGTCAGAACCGGAAGTACAATTCGTCAGAACCAGAAGTTGATTTTGTTGATACCGGAAGTAGAATTCTAAATAGCTATTGCTAAGAATGAAAGTAGAACTCCTCAGTGCCAGAAGTTGAATTTGCCCAGTACATCCTGTAGAGACTGACACTACCAGATTACAGGCTGTCAGTACCAGATATATACTGCAGGCTGTAAGTACCAGATATATACTGCAGGCTGTCAGTACCAGATATATACTACAGGCTGTCAGTACCAGATATATACTGCAGGCTGTCAGTACCAGATATATACTGCAGGCTGTCAGTACCAGATATATACTGCAGGCTGTCAGTACTGGATGAACAGACTGTAAGTACAGCATGGACATGCTGTTATACCAGATGCACAGAATATAACTACCGGAAGTACAGCTCGGCTCTCAATACCAGATGTACAGGCTGTCAGTACCAGATTTATACTGCAGGCTGTCAGTACCAGATATATACTGCAGGCTGTCAGTACTGGATGAACAGACTGTAAGTACAGCATGGACATGCTGTTATACCAGATGCACACAATATAACTACCGGAAGTACAGCTCGGCTCTCAATACCAGATGTACAGGCTGTCAGTACCAGATATATACTGCAGGCTGTCAGTACCAGATATATACTGCAGGCTGTCAGTACCAGATATATACTGCAGGCTGTCAGTACTGGATGAACAGACTGTAAGTACAGCATGGACATGCTGTTTTACCAGATGCACAGAATATAACTACCGGAAGTACAGCTCGGCTCTCAATACCAGATGTACAGGCTGTCAGTACCAGATATATACTGCAGGCTGTCAGTACCAGATATATACTGCAGGCTGTCAGTACCAGATATATACTGCAGGCTGTCAGTACTGGATGAACAGACTGTAAGTACAGCATGGACATGCTGTTATACCAGATGCACACAATATAACTACCGGAAGTACAGCTCGGCTCTCAATACCAGATGTACAGGCTGTCAGTACCAGATTTATACTGCAGGCTGTCAGTACCAGATATATACTGCAGGCTGTCAGTACCAGATATATACTGCAGGCTGTCAGTACTGGATGAACAGACTGTAAGTACAGGATGGACATGCTGTTATACCAGATGCACACAATATAACTACCGGAAGTACAGCTCGGCTCTCAATACCAGATGTACAGGCTGTCAGTACCAGATTTATACTGCAGGCTGTCAGTACCAGATATATACTGCAGGCTGTCAGTACCAGATATATACTGCAGGCTGTCAGTACTGGATGAACAGACTGTAAGTACAGCATGGACATGCTGTTATACCAGATGCACACAATATAACTACCGGAAGTACAGCTCGGCTCTCAATACCAGATGTACAGGCTGTCAGTACCAGATTTATACTGCAGGCTGTCAGTACCAGATATATACTGCAGGCTGTCAGTACCAGATATATACTGCAGGCTGTCAGTACTGGATGAACAGACTGTAAGTACAGCATGGACATGCTGTTATACCAGATGCACACAATATAACTACCGGAAGTACAGCTCGGCTCTCAACACCAGATGTACAGGCTGTCAGTACCAGATATATACTGCAGGCTGTCAGTACCAGATATATACTGCAGGCTGTCAGTACCAGATATATACTGCAGGCTGTCAGTACTGGATGAACAGACTGTAAGTACAGCATGGACATGCTGTTATACCAGATGCACACAATATAACTACCGGAAGTACAGCTCGGCTCTCAATACCAGATGTACAGGCTGTCAGTACCAGATATATACTGCAGGCTGTCAGTACCAGATATATACTGCAGGCTGTCAGTACCAGATATATACTGCAGGCTGTCAGTACTGGATGAACAGACTGTAAGTACAGCATGGACATACTGTTATACCAGATGCACACAATATAACTACCGGAAGTACAGCTCGGCTCTCAATACCAGATGTACAGGCTGTCAGTACCAGATATATACTGCAGGCTGTCAGTACCAGATATATACTGCAGGCTGTCAGTACCAGATATATACTGCAGGCTGTCAGTACTGGATGAACAGACTGTAAGTACAGCATGGACATGCTGTTATACCAGATGCACAGAATATAACTACCGGAAGTACAGCTCGGCTCTCAATACCAGATGTACAGGCTGTCAGTACCAGATATATACTGCAGGCTGTCAGTACCAGATATATACTGCAGGCTGTCAGTACTGGATGAACAGACTGTAAGTACAGCATGGACATGCTGTTATACCAGATGCACACAATATAACTACCGGAAGTACAGCTCGGCTCTCAATACCAGATGTACAGGCTGTCAGTACCAGATTTATACTGCAGGCTGTCAGTACCAGATATATACTGCAGGCTGTCAGTACTGGATGAACAGACTGTAAGTACAGCATGGACATGCTGTTATACCAGATGCACACAATATAACTACCGGAAGTACAGCTCGGCTCTCAATACCAGATGTACAGGCTGTCAGTACCAGATATATACTGCAGGCTGTCAGTACCAGATATATACTGCAGGCTGTCAGTACCAGATATATACTGCAGGCTGTCAGTACTGGATGAACAGACTGTAAGTACAGGATGGACATGCTGTTATACCAGATGCACACAATATAACTACCGGAAGTACAGCTCGGCTCTCAATACCAGATGTACAGGCTGTCAGTACCAGATTTATACTGCAGGCTGTCAGTACCAGATATATACTGCAGGCTGTCAGTACCAGATATATACTGCAGGCTGTCAGTACTGGATGAACAGACTGTAAGTACAGCATGGACATGCTGTTATACCAGATGCACACAATATAACTACCGGAAGTACAGCTCGGCTCTCAATACCAGATGTACAGGCTGTCAGTACCAGATTTATACTGCAGGCTGTCAGTACCAGATATATACTGCAGGCTGTCAGTACCAGATATATACTGCAGGCTGTCAGTACTGGATGAACAGACTGTAAGTACAGGATGGACATGCTGTTATACCAGATGCACACAATATAACTACCGGAAGTACAGCTCGGCTCTCAATACCAGATGTACAGGCTGTCAGTACCAGATTTATACTGCAGGCTGTCAGTACCAGATATATACTGCAGGCTGTCAGTACCAGATATATACTGCAGGCTGTCAGTACTGGATGAACAGACTGTAAGTACAGGATGGACATGCTGTTATACCAGATGCACACAATATAACTACCGGAAGTACAGCTCGGCTCTCAATACCAGATGTACAGGCTGTCAGTACCAGATTTATACTGCAGGCTGTCAGTACCAGATATATACTGCAGGCTGTCAGTACCAGATATATACTGCAGGCTGTCAGTACTGGATGAACAGACTGTAAGTACAGCATGGACATGCTGTTATACCAGATGCACACAATATAACTACCGGAAGTACAGCTCGGCTCTCAATACCAGATGTACAGGCTGTCAGTACCAGATATATACTGCAGGCTGTCAGTACCAGATATATACTGCAGGCTGTCAGTACCAGATATATACTGCAGGCTGTCAGTACTGGATGAACAGACTGTAAGTACAGCATGGACATGCTGTTATACCAGATGCACAGAATATAACTACCGGAAGTACAGCTCAGCTCTCAATACCACATGTACAGGCTGTCAGTACCAGATATATACTGCAGGCTGTCAGTACCAGATATATACTGCAGGCTGTCAGTACTGGATGAACAGACTGTAAGTACAGCATGGACATGCTGTTATACCAGATGCACAGAATATAACTACCGGAAGTACAGCTCGGCTCTCAATACCAGATGTACAGGCTGTCAGTACCAGATTTATACTGCAGGCTGTCAGTACCAGATATATACTGCAGGCTGTCAGTACTGGATGAACAGACTGTAAGTACAGCATGGACATGCTGTTATACCAGATGCACACAATATAACTACCGGAAGTACAGCTCGGCTCTCAATACCAGATGTACAGGCTGTCAGTACCAGATATATACTGCAGGCTGTCAGTACCAGATATATACTGCAGGCTGTCAGTACCAGATATATACTGCAGGCTGTCAGTACTGGATGAACAGACTGTAAGTACAGCATGGACATACTGTTATACCAGATGCACACAATATAACTACCGGAAGTACAGCTCGGCTCTCAATACCAGATGTACAGGCTGTCAGTACCAGATATATACTGCAGGCTGTCAGTACCAGATATATACTGCAGGCTGTCAGTACCAGATATATACTGCAGGCTGTCAGTACTGGATGAACAGACTGTAAGTACAGCATGGACATGCTGTTATACCAGATGCACAGAATATAACTACCGGAAGTACAGCTCGGCTCTCAATACCAGATGTACAGGCTGTCAGTACCAGATTTATACTGCAGGCTGTCAGTACCAGATATATACTGCAGGCTGTCAGTACCAGATATATACTGCAGGCTGTCAGTACTGGATGAACAGACTGTAAGTACAGGATGGACATGCTGTTATACCAGATGCACACAATATAACTACCGGAAGTACAGCTCGGCTCTCAATACCAGATGTACAGGCTGTCAGTACCAGATTTATACTGCAGGCTGTCAGTACCAGATATATACTGCAGGCTGTCAGTACCAGATATATACTGCAGGCTGTCAGTACTGGATGAACAGACTGTAAGTACAGCATGGACATGCTGTTATACCAGATGCACACAATATAACTACCGGAAGTACAGCTCGGCTCTCAATACCAGATGTACAGGCTGTCAGTACCAGATTTATACTGCAGGCTGTCAGTACCAGATATATACTGCAGGCTGTCAGTACCAGATATATACTGCAGGCTGTCAGTACTGGATGAACAGACTGTAAGTACAGCATGGACATACTGTTATACCAGATGCACAGAATATAACTACCGGAAGTACAGCTCGGCTCTCAATACCAGATGTACAGGCTGTCAGTACCAGATATATACTGCAGGCTGTCAGTACCAGATATATACTGCAGGCTGTCAGTACCAGATATATACTGCAGGCTGTCAGTACTGGATGAACAGACTGTAAGTACAGCATGGACATGCTGTTATACCAGATGCACAGAATATAACTACCGGAAGTACAGCTCGGCTCTCAATACCAGATGTACAGGCTGTCAGTACCAGATATATACTGCAGGCTGTCAGTACCAGATATATACTGCAGGCTGTCAGTACTGGATGAACAGACTGTAAGTACAGCATGGACATGCTGTTATACCAGATGCACACAATATAACTACCGGAAGTACAGCTCGGCTCTCAATACCAGATGTACAGGCTGTCAGTACCAGATTTATACTGCAGGCTGTCAGTACCAGATATATACTGCAGGCTGTCAGTACCAGATATATACTGCAGGCTGTCAGTACTGGATGAACAGACTGTAAGTACAGCATGGACATGCTGTTATACCAGATGCACACAATATAACTACCGGAAGTACAGCTCGGCTCTCAATACCAGATGTACAGGCTGTCAGTACCAGATATATACTGCAGGCTGTCAGTACCAGATATATACTGCAGGCTGTCAGTACCAGATATATACTGCAGGCTGTCAGTACTGGATGAACAGACTGTAAGTACAGCATGGACATGCTGTTATACCAGATGCACAGAATATAACTACCGGAAGTACAGCTCAGCTCTCAATACCACATGTACAGGCTGTCAGTACCAGATATATACTGCAGGCTGTCAGTACCAGATATATACTGCAGGCTGTCAGTACCAGATATATACTGCAGGCTGTCAGTACTGGATGAACAGACTGTAAGTACAGCATGGACATGCTGTTATACCAGATGCACACAATATAACTACCGGAAGTACAGCTCGGCTCTCAATACCAGATGTACAGGCTGTCAGTACCAGATTTATACTGCAGGCTGTCAGTACCAGATATATACTGCAGGCTGTCAGTACCAGATATATACTGCAGGCTGTCAGTACTGGATGAACAGACTGTAAGTACAGGATGGACATGCTGTTATACCAGATGCACACAATATAACTACCGGAAGTACAGCTCGGCTCTCAATACCAGATGTACAGGCTGTCAGTACCAGATTTATACTGCAGGCTGTCAGTACCAGATATATACTGCAGGCTGTCAGTACCAGATATATACTGCAGGCTGTCAGTACTGGATGAACAGACTGTAAGTACAGCATGGACATGCTGTTATACCAGATGCACACAATATAACTACCGGAAGTACAGCTCGGCTCTCAATACCAGATGTACAGGCTGTCAGTACCAGATTTATACTGCAGGCTGTCAGTACCAGATATATACTGCAGGCTGTCAGTACCAGATATATACTGCAGGCTGTCAGTACTGGATGAACAGACTGTAAGTACAGGATGGACATGCTGTTATACCAGATGCACACAATATAACTACCGGAAGTACAGCTCGGCTCTCAATACCAGATGTACAGGCTGTCAGTACCAGATTTATACTGCAGGCTGTCAGTACCAGATATATACTGCAGGCTGTCAGTACCAGATATATACTGCAGGCTGTCAGTACTGGATGAACAGACTGTAAGTACAGGATGGACATGCTGTTATACCAGATGCACACAATATAACTACCGGAAGTACAGCTCGGCTCTCAATACCAGATGTACAGGCTGTCAGTACCAGATTTATACTGCAGGCTGTCAGTACCAGATATATACTGCAGGCTGTCAGTACCAGATATATACTGCAGGCTGTCAGTACTGGATGAACAGACTGTAAGTACAGCATGGACATGCTGTTATACCAGATGCACACAATATAACTACCGGAAGTACAGCTCGGCTCTCAATACCAGATGTACAGGCTGTCAGTACCAGATATATACTGCAGGCTGTCAGTACCAGATATATACTGCAGGCTGTCAGTACCAGATATATACTGCAGGCTGTCAGTACTGGATGAACAGACTGTAAGTACAGCATGGACATGCTGTTATACCAGATGCACAGAATATAACTACCGGAAGTACAGCTCGGCTCTCAATACCAGATGTACAGGCTGTCAGTACCAGATTTATACTGCAGGCTGTCAGTACCAGATATATACTGCAGGCTGTCAGTACTGGATGAACAGACTGTAAGTACAGCATGGACATGCTGTTATACCAGATGCACACAATATAACTACCGGAAGTACAGCTCGGCTCTCAATACCAGATGTACAGGCTGTCAGTACCAGATATATACTGCAGGCTGTCAGTACCAGATATATACTGCAGGCTGTCAGTACCAGATATATACTGCAGGCTGTCAGTACTGGATGAACAGACTGTAAGTACAGCATGGACATACTGTTATACCAGATGCACACAATATAACTACCGGAAGTACAGCTCGGCTCTCAATACCAGATGTACAGGCTGTCAGTACCAGATATATACTGCAGGCTGTCAGTACCAGATATATACTGCAGGCTGTCAGTACCAGATATATACTGCAGGCTGTCAGTACTGGATGAACAGACTGTAAGTACAGCATGGACATGCTGTTATACCAGATGCACAGAATATAACTACCGGAAGTACAGCTCGGCTCTCAATACCAGATGTACAGGCTGTCAGTACCAGATTTATACTGCAGGCTGTCAGTACCAGATATATACTGCAGGCTGTCAGTACCAGATATATACTGCAGGCTGTCAGTACTGGATGAACAGACTGTAAGTACAGGATGGACATGCTGTTATACCAGATGCACACAATATAACTACCGGAAGTACAGCTCGGCTCTCAATACCAGATGTACAGGCTGTCAGTACCAGATTTATACTGCAGGCTGTCAGTACCAGATATATACTGCAGGCTGTCAGTACCAGATATATACTGCAGGCTGTCAGTACTGGATGAACAGACTGTAAGTACAGGATGGACATGCTGTTATACCAGATGCACACAATATAACTACCGGAAGTACAGCTCGGCTCTCAATACCAGATGTACAGGCTGTCAGTACCAGATTTATACTGCAGGCTGTCAGTACCAGATATATACTGCAGGCTGTCAGTACCAGATATATACTGCAGGCTGTCAGTACTGGATGAACAGACTGTAAGTACAGCATGGACATGCTGTTATACCAGATGCACACAATATAACTACCGGAAGTACAGCTCGGCTCTCAATACCAGATGTACAGGCTGTCAGTACCAGATTTATACTGCAGGCTGTCAGTACCAGATATATACTGCAGGCTGTCAGTACCAGATATATACTGCAGGCTGTCAGTACTGGATGAACAGACTGTAAGTACAGCATGGACATACTGTTATACCAGATGCACAGAATATAACTACCGGAAGTACAGCTCGGCTCTCAATACCAGATGTACAGGCTGTCAGTACCAGATATATACTGCAGGCTGTCAGTACTGGATGAACAGACTGTAAGTACAGCATGGACATGCTGTTATACCAGATGCACACAATATAACTACCGGAAGTACAGCTCGGCTCTCAATACCAGATGTACAGGCTGTCAGTACCAGATATATACTGCAGGCTGTCAGTACCAGATATATACTGCAGGCTGTCAGTACCAGATATATACTGCAGGCTGTCAGTACTGGATGAACAGACTGTAAGTACAGCATGGACATGCTGTTATACCAGATGCACAGAATATAACTACCGGAAGTACAGCTCGGCTCTCAATACCAGATGTACAGGCTGTCAGTACCAGATATATACTGCAGGCTGTCAGTACCAGATATATACTGCAGGCTGTCAGTACTGGATGAACAGACTGTAAGTACAGCATGGACATGCTGTTATACCAGATGCACACAATATAACTACCGGAAGTACAGCTCGGCTCTCAATACCAGATGTACAGGCTGTCAGTACCAGATTTATACTGCAGGCTGTCAGTACCAGATATATACTGCAGGCTGTCAGTACCAGATATATACTGCAGGCTGTCAGTACTGGATGAACAGACTGTAAGTACAGCATGGACATGCTGTTATACCAGATGCACACAATATAACTACCGGAAGTACAGCTCGGCTCTCAATACCAGATGTACAGGCTGTCAGTACCAGATATATACTGCAGGCTGTCAGTACCAGATATATACTGCAGGCTGTCAGTACCAGATATATACTGCAGGCTGTCAGTACTGGATGAACAGACTGTAAGTACAGCATGGACATGCTGTTATACCAGATGCACAGAATATAACTACCGGAAGTACAGCTCAGCTCTCAATACCACATGTACAGGCTGTCAGTACCAGATATATACTGCAGGCTGTCAGTACCAGATATATACTGCAGGCTGTCAGTACCAGATATATACTGCAGGCTGTCAGTACTGGATGAACAGACTGTAAGTACAGCATGGACATGCTGTTATACCAGATGCACACAATATAACTACCGGAAGTACAGCTCGGCTCTCAATACCAGATGTACAGGCTGTCAGTACCAGATTTATACTGCAGGCTGTCAGTACCAGATATATACTGCAGGCTGTCAGTACCAGATATATACTGCAGGCTGTCAGTACTGGATGAACAGACTGTAAGTACAGGATGGACATGCTGTTATACCAGATGCACACAATATAACTACCGGAAGTACAGCTCGGCTCTCAATACCAGATGTACAGGCTGTCAGTACCAGATTTATACTGCAGGCTGTCAGTACCAGATATATACTGCAGGCTGTCAGTACCAGATATATACTGCAGGCTGTCAGTACTGGATGAACAGACTGTAAGTACAGCATGGACATGCTGTTATACCAGATGCACACAATATAACTACCGGAAGTACAGCTCGGCTCTCAATACCAGATGTACAGGCTGTCAGTACCAGATTTATACTGCAGGCTGTCAGTACCAGATATATACTGCAGGCTGTCAGTACCAGATATATACTGCAGGCTGTCAGTACTGGATGAACAGACTGTAAGTACAGGATGGACATGCTGTTATACCAGATGCACACAATATAACTACCGGAAGTACAGCTCGGCTCTCAATACCAGATGTACAGGCTGTCAGTACCAGATTTATACTGCAGGCTGTCAGTACCAGATATATACTGCAGGCTGTCAGTACCAGATATATACTGCAGGCTGTCAGTACTGGATGAACAGACTGTAAGTACAGGATGGACATGCTGTTATACCAGATGCACACAATATAACTACCGGAAGTACAGCTCGGCTCTCAATACCAGATGTACAGGCTGTCAGTACCAGATTTATACTGCAGGCTGTCAGTACCAGATATATACTGCAGGCTGTCAGTACCAGATATATACTGCAGGCTGTCAGTACTGGATGAACAGACTGTAAGTACAGCATGGACATGCTGTTATACCAGATGCACACAATATAACTACCGGAAGTACAGCTCGGCTCTCAATACCAGATGTACAGGCTGTCAGTACCAGATATATACTGCAGGCTGTCAGTACCAGATATATACTGCAGGCTGTCAGTACCAGATATATACTGCAGGCTGTCAGTACTGGATGAACAGACTGTAAGTACAGCATGGACATGCTGTTATACCAGATGCACAGAATATAACTACCGGAAGTACAGCTCAGCTCTCAATACCACATGTACAGGCTGTCAGTACCAGATATATACTGCAGGCTGTCAGTACCAGATATATACTGCAGGCTGTCAGTACTGGATGAACAGACTGTAAGTACAGCATGGACATGCTGTTATACCAGATGCACAGAATATAACTACCGGAAGTACAGCTCGGCTCTCAATACCAGATGTACAGGCTGTCAGTACCAGATTTATACTGCAGGCTGTCAGTACCAGATATATACTGCAGGCTGTCAGTACTGGATGAACAGACTGTAAGTACAGCATGGACATGCTGTTATACCAGATGCACACAATATAACTACCGGAAGTACAGCTCGGCTCTCAATACCAGATGTACAGGCTGTCAGTACCAGATATATACTGCAGGCTGTCAGTACCAGATATATACTGCAGGCTGTCAGTACCAGATATATACTGCAGGCTGTCAGTACTGGATGAACAGACTGTAAGTACAGCATGGACATACTGTTATACCAGATGCACACAATATAACTACCGGAAGTACAGCTCGGCTCTCAATACCAGATGTACAGGCTGTCAGTACCAGATATATACTGCAGGCTGTCAGTACCAGATATATACTGCAGGCTGTCAGTACCAGATATATACTGCAGGCTGTCAGTACTGGATGAACAGACTGTAAGTACAGCATGGACATGCTGTTATACCAGATGCACAGAATATAACTACCGGAAGTACAGCTCGGCTCTCAATACCAGATGTACAGGCTGTCAGTACCAGATTTATACTGCAGGCTGTCAGTACCAGATATATACTGCAGGCTGTCAGTACCAGATATATACTGCAGGCTGTCAGTACTGGATGAACAGACTGTAAGTACAGGATGGACATGCTGTTATACCAGATGCACACAATATAACTACCGGAAGTACAGCTCGGCTCTCAATACCAGATGTACAGGCTGTCAGTACCAGATTTATACTGCAGGCTGTCAGTACCAGATATATACTGCAGGCTGTCAGTACCAGATATATACTGCAGGCTGTCAGTACTGGATGAACAGACTGTAAGTACAGCATGGACATGCTGTTATACCAGATGCACACAATATAACTACCGGAAGTACAGCTCGGCTCTCAATACCAGATGTACAGGCTGTCAGTACCAGATTTATACTGCAGGCTGTCAGTACCAGATATATACTGCAGGCTGTCAGTACCAGATATATACTGCAGGCTGTCAGTACTGGATGAACAGACTGTAAGTACAGCATGGACATACTGTTATACCAGATGCACAGAATATAACTACCGGAAGTACAGCTCGGCTCTCAATACCAGATGTACAGGCTGTCAGTACCAGATATATACTGCAGGCTGTCAGTACCAGATATATACTGCAGGCTGTCAGTACCAGATATATACTGCAGGCTGTCAGTACTGGATGAACAGACTGTAAGTACAGCATGGACATGCTGTTATACCAGATGCACAGAATATAACTACCGGAAGTACAGCTCGGCTCTCAATACCAGATGTACAGGCTGTCAGTACCAGATATATACTGCAGGCTGTCAGTACCAGATATATACTGCAGGCTGTCAGTACTGGATGAACAGACTGTAAGTACAGCATGGACATGCTGTTATACCAGATGCACACAATATAACTACCGGAAGTACAGCTCGGCTCTCAATACCAGATGTACAGGCTGTCAGTACCAGATTTATACTGCAGGCTGTCAGTACCAGATATATACTGCAGGCTGTCAGTACCAGATATATACTGCAGGCTGTCAGTACTGGATGAACAGACTGTAAGTACAGCATGGACATGCTGTTATACCAGATGCACACAATATAACTACCGGAAGTACAGCTCGGCTCTCAATACCAGATGTACAGGCTGTCAGTACCAGATATATACTGCAGGCTGTCAGTACCAGATATATACTGCAGGCTGTCAGTACCAGATATATACTGCAGGCTGTCAGTACTGGATGAACAGACTGTAAGTACAGCATGGACATGCTGTTATACCAGATGCACAGAATATAACTACCGGAAGTACAGCTCAGCTCTCAATACCACATGTACAGGCTGTCAGTACCAGATATATACTGCAGGCTGTCAGTACCAGATATATACTGCAGGCTGTCAGTACCAGATATATACTGCAGGCTGTCAGTACTGGATGAACAGACTGTAAGTACAGCATGGACATGCTGTTATACCAGATGCACACAATATAACTACCGGAAGTACAGCTCGGCTCTCAATACCAGATGTACAGGCTGTCAGTACCAGATTTATACTGCAGGCTGTCAGTACCAGATATATACTGCAGGCTGTCAGTACCAGATATATACTGCAGGCTGTCAGTACTGGATGAACAGACTGTAAGTACAGGATGGACATGCTGTTATACCAGATGCACACAATATAACTACCGGAAGTACAGCTCGGCTCTCAATACCAGATGTACAGGCTGTCAGTACCAGATTTATACTGCAGGCTGTCAGTACCAGATATATACTGCAGGCTGTCAGTACCAGATATATACTGCAGGCTGTCAGTACTGGATGAACAGACTGTAAGTACAGCATGGACATACTGTTATACCAGATGCACAGAATATAACTACCGGAAGTACAGCTCGGCTCTCAATACCAGATGTACAGGCTGTCAGTACCAGATATATACTGCAGGCTGTCAGTACCAGATATATACTGCAGGCTGTCAGTACCAGATATATACTGCAGGCTGTCAGTACTGGATGAACAGACTGTAAGTACAGCATGGACATGCTGTTATACCAGATGCACAGAATATAACTACCGGAAGTACAGCTCGGCTCTCAATACCAGATGTACAGGCTGTCAGTACCAGATATATACTGCAGGCTGTCAGTACCAGATATATACTGCAGGCTGTCAGTACTGGATGAACAGACTGTAAGTACAGCATGGACATGCTGTTATACCAGATGCACACAATATAACTACCGGAAGTACAGCTCGGCTCTCAATACCAGATGTACAGGCTGTCAGTACCAGATTTATACTGCAGGCTGTCAGTACCAGATATATACTGCAGGCTGTCAGTACCAGATATATACTGCAGGCTGTCAGTACTGGATGAACAGACTGTAAGTACAGCATGGACATGCTGTTATACCAGATGCACACAATATAACTACCGGAAGTACAGCTCGGCTCTCAATACCAGATGTACAGGCTGTCAGTACCAGATATATACTGCAGGCTGTCAGTACCAGATATATACTGCAGGCTGTCAGTACCAGATATATACTGCAGGCTGTCAGTACTGGATGAACAGACTGTAAGTACAGCATGGACATGCTGTTATACCAGATGCACAGAATATAACTACCGGAAGTACAGCTCAGCTCTCAATACCACATGTACAGGCTGTCAGTACCAGATATATACTGCAGGCTGTCAGTACCAGATATATACTGCAGGCTGTCAGTACCAGATATATACTGCAGGCTGTCAGTACTGGATGAACAGACTGTAAGTACAGCATGGACATGCTGTTATACCAGATGCACACAATATAACTACCGGAAGTACAGCTCGGCTCTCAATACCAGATGTACAGGCTGTCAGTACCAGATTTATACTGCAGGCTGTCAGTACCAGATATATACTGCAGGCTGTCAGTACCAGATATATACTGCAGGCTGTCAGTACTGGATGAACAGACTGTAAGTACAGGATGGACATGCTGTTATACCAGATGCACACAATATAACTACCGGAAGTACAGCTCGGCTCTCAATACCAGATGTACAGGCTGTCAGTACCAGATTTATACTGCAGGCTGTCAGTACCAGATATATACTGCAGGCTGTCAGTACCAGATATATACTGCAGGCTGTCAGTACTGGATGAACAGACTGTAAGTACAGCATGGACATGCTGTTATACCAGATGCACACAATATAACTACCGGAAGTACAGCTCGGCTCTCAATACCAGATGTACAGGCTGTCAGTACCAGATTTATACTGCAGGCTGTCAGTACCAGATATATACTGCAGGCTGTCAGTACCAGATATATACTGCAGGCTGTCAGTACTGGATGAACAGACTGTAAGTACAGGATGGACATGCTGTTATACCAGATGCACACAATATAACTACCGGAAGTACAGCTCGGCTCTCAATACCAGATGTACAGGCTGTCAGTACCAGATTTATACTGCAGGCTGTCAGTACCAGATATATACTGCAGGCTGTCAGTACCAGATATATACTGCAGGCTGTCAGTACTGGATGAACAGACTGTAAGTACAGGATGGACATGCTGTTATACCAGATGCACACAATATAACTACCGGAAGTACAGCTCGGCTCTCAATACCAGATGTACAGGCTGTCAGTACCAGATTTATACTGCAGGCTGTCAGTACCAGATATATACTGCAGGCTGTCAGTACCAGATATATACTGCAGGCTGTCAGTACTGGATGAACAGACTGTAAGTACAGCATGGACATGCTGTTATACCAGATGCACACAATATAACTACCGGAAGTACAGCTCGGCTCTCAATACCAGATGTACAGGCTGTCAGTACCAGATATATACTGCAGGCTGTCAGTACCAGATATATACTGCAGGCTGTCAGTACCAGATATATACTGCAGGCTGTCAGTACTGGATGAACAGACTGTAAGTACAGCATGGACATGCTGTTATACCAGATGCACAGAATATAACTACCGGAAGTACAGCTCGGCTCTCAATACCAGATGTACAGGCTGTCAGTACCAGATTTATACTGCAGGCTGTCAGTACCAGATATATACTGCAGGCTGTCAGTACTGGATGAACAGACTGTAAGTACAGCATGGACATGCTGTTATACCAGATGCACACAATATAACTACCGGAAGTACAGCTCGGCTCTCAATACCAGATGTACAGGCTGTCAGTACCAGATATATACTGCAGGCTGTCAGTACCAGATATATACTGCAGGCTGTCAGTACCAGATATATACTGCAGGCTGTCAGTACTGGATGAACAGACTGTAAGTACAGCATGGACATACTGTTATACCAGATGCACACAATATAACTACCGGAAGTACAGCTCGGCTCTCAATACCAGATGTACAGGCTGTCAGTACCAGATATATACTGCAGGCTGTCAGTACCAGATATATACTGCAGGCTGTCAGTACCAGATATATACTGCAGGCTGTCAGTACTGGATGAACAGACTGTAAGTACAGCATGGACATGCTGTTATACCAGATGCACAGAATATAACTACCGGAAGTACAGCTCGGCTCTCAATACCAGATGTACAGGCTGTCAGTACCAGATTTATACTGCAGGCTGTCAGTACCAGATATATACTGCAGGCTGTCAGTACCAGATATATACTGCAGGCTGTCAGTACTGGATGAACAGACTGTAAGTACAGGATGGACATGCTGTTATACCAGATGCACACAATATAACTACCGGAAGTACAGCTCGGCTCTCAATACCAGATGTACAGGCTGTCAGTACCAGATTTATACTGCAGGCTGTCAGTACCAGATATATACTGCAGGCTGTCAGTACCAGATATATACTGCAGGCTGTCAGTACTGGATGAACAGACTGTAAGTACAGGATGGACATGCTGTTATACCAGATGCACACAATATAACTACCGGAAGTACAGCTCGGCTCTCAATACCAGATGTACAGGCTGTCAGTACCAGATTTATACTGCAGGCTGTCAGTACCAGATATATACTGCAGGCTGTCAGTACCAGATATATACTGCAGGCTGTCAGTACTGGATGAACAGACTGTAAGTACAGCATGGACATGCTGTTATACCAGATGCACACAATATAACTACCGGAAGTACAGCTCGGCTCTCAATACCAGATGTACAGGCTGTCAGTACCAGATTTATACTGCAGGCTGTCAGTACCAGATATATACTGCAGGCTGTCAGTACCAGATATATACTGCAGGCTGTCAGTACTGGATGAACAGACTGTAAGTACAGCATGGACATACTGTTATACCAGATGCACAGAATATAACTACCGGAAGTACAGCTCGGCTCTCAATACCAGATGTACAGGCTGTCAGTACCAGATATATACTGCAGGCTGTCAGTACTGGATGAACAGACTGTAAGTACAGCATGGACATGCTGTTATACCAGATGCACACAATATAACTACCGGAAGTACAGCTCGGCTCTCAATACCAGATGTACAGGCTGTCAGTACCAGATATATACTGCAGGCTGTCAGTACCAGATATATACTGCAGGCTGTCAGTACCAGATATATACTGCAGGCTGTCAGTACTGGATGAACAGACTGTAAGTACAGCATGGACATGCTGTTATACCAGATGCACAGAATATAACTACCGGAAGTACAGCTCGGCTCTCAATACCAGATGTACAGGCTGTCAGTACCAGATATATACTGCAGGCTGTCAGTACCAGATATATACTGCAGGCTGTCAGTACTGGATGAACAGACTGTAAGTACAGCATGGACATGCTGTTATACCAGATGCACACAATATAACTACCGGAAGTACAGCTCGGCTCTCAATACCAGATGTACAGGCTGTCAGTACCAGATTTATACTGCAGGCTGTCAGTACCAGATATATACTGCAGGCTGTCAGTACCAGATATATACTGCAGGCTGTCAGTACTGGATGAACAGACTGTAAGTACAGCATGGACATGCTGTTATACCAGATGCACACAATATAACTACCGGAAGTACAGCTCGGCTCTCAATACCAGATGTACAGGCTGTCAGTACCAGATATATACTGCAGGCTGTCAGTACCAGATATATACTGCAGGCTGTCAGTACCAGATATATACTGCAGGCTGTCAGTACTGGATGAACAGACTGTAAGTACAGCATGGACATGCTGTTATACCAGATGCACAGAATATAACTACCGGAAGTACAGCTCAGCTCTCAATACCACATGTACAGGCTGTCAGTACCAGATATATACTGCAGGCTGTCAGTACCAGATATATACTGCAGGCTGTCAGTACCAGATATATACTGCAGGCTGTCAGTACTGGATGAACAGACTGTAAGTACAGCATGGACATGCTGTTATACCAGATGCACACAATATAACTACCGGAAGTACAGCTCGGCTCTCAATACCAGATGTACAGGCTGTCAGTACCAGATTTATACTGCAGGCTGTCAGTACCAGATATATACTGCAGGCTGTCAGTACCAGATATATACTGCAGGCTGTCAGTACTGGATGAACAGACTGTAAGTACAGGATGGACATGCTGTTATACCAGATGCACACAATATAACTACCGGAAGTACAGCTCGGCTCTCAATACCAGATGTACAGGCTGTCAGTACCAGATTTATACTGCAGGCTGTCAGTACCAGATATATACTGCAGGCTGTCAGTACCAGATATATACTGCAGGCTGTCAGTACTGGATGAACAGACTGTAAGTACAGCATGGACATGCTGTTATACCAGATGCACACAATATAACTACCGGAAGTACAGCTCGGCTCTCAATACCAGATGTACAGGCTGTCAGTACCAGATTTATACTGCAGGCTGTCAGTACCAGATATATACTGCAGGCTGTCAGTACCAGATATATACTGCAGGCTGTCAGTACTGGATGAACAGACTGTAAGTACAGGATGGACATGCTGTTATACCAGATGCACACAATATAACTACCGGAAGTACAGCTCGGCTCTCAATACCAGATGTACAGGCTGTCAGTACCAGATTTATACTGCAGGCTGTCAGTACCAGATATATACTGCAGGCTGTCAGTACCAGATATATACTGCAGGCTGTCAGTACTGGATGAACAGACTGTAAGTACAGGATGGACATGCTGTTATACCAGATGCACACAATATAACTACCGGAAGTACAGCTCGGCTCTCAATACCAGATGTACAGGCTGTCAGTACCAGATTTATACTGCAGGCTGTCAGTACCAGATATATACTGCAGGCTGTCAGTACCAGATATATACTGCAGGCTGTCAGTACTGGATGAACAGACTGTAAGTACAGCATGGACATGCTGTTATACCAGATGCACACAATATAACTACCGGAAGTACAGCTCGGCTCTCAATACCAGATGTACAGGCTGTCAGTACCAGATATATACTGCAGGCTGTCAGTACCAGATATATACTGCAGGCTGTCAGTACCAGATATATACTGCAGGCTGTCAGTACTGGATGAACAGACTGTAAGTACAGCATGGACATGCTGTTATACCAGATGCACAGAATATAACTACCGGAAGTACAGCTCAGCTCTCAATACCACATGTACAGGCTGTCAGTACCAGATATATACTGCAGGCTGTCAGTACCAGATATATACTGCAGGCTGTCAGTACTGGATGAACAGACTGTAAGTACAGCATGGACATGCTGTTATACCAGATGCACAGAATATAACTACCGGAAGTACAGCTCGGCTCTCAATACCAGATGTACAGGCTGTCAGTACCAGATTTATACTGCAGGCTGTCAGTACCAGATATATACTGCAGGCTGTCAGTACTGGATGAACAGACTGTAAGTACAGCATGGACATGCTGTTATACCAGATGCACACAATATAACTACCGGAAGTACAGCTCGGCTCTCAATACCAGATGTACAGGCTGTCAGTACCAGATATATACTGCAGGCTGTCAGTACCAGATATATACTGCAGGCTGTCAGTACCAGATATATACTGCAGGCTGTCAGTACTGGATGAACAGACTGTAAGTACAGCATGGACATACTGTTATACCAGATGCACACAATATAACTACCGGAAGTACAGCTCGGCTCTCAATACCAGATGTACAGGCTGTCAGTACCAGATATATACTGCAGGCTGTCAGTACCAGATATATACTGCAGGCTGTCAGTACCAGATATATACTGCAGGCTGTCAGTACTGGATGAACAGACTGTAAGTACAGCATGGACATGCTGTTATACCAGATGCACAGAATATAACTACCGGAAGTACAGCTCGGCTCTCAATACCAGATGTACAGGCTGTCAGTACCAGATTTATACTGCAGGCTGTCAGTACCAGATATATACTGCAGGCTGTCAGTACCAGATATATACTGCAGGCTGTCAGTACTGGATGAACAGACTGTAAGTACAGGATGGACATGCTGTTATACCAGATGCACACAATATAACTACCGGAAGTACAGCTCGGCTCTCAATACCAGATGTACAGGCTGTCAGTACCAGATTTATACTGCAGGCTGTCAGTACCAGATATATACTGCAGGCTGTCAGTACCAGATATATACTGCAGGCTGTCAGTACTGGATGAACAGACTGTAAGTACAGCATGGACATGCTGTTATACCAGATGCACACAATATAACTACCGGAAGTACAGCTCGGCTCTCAATACCAGATGTACAGGCTGTCAGTACCAGATTTATACTGCAGGCTGTCAGTACCAGATATATACTGCAGGCTGTCAGTACCAGATATATACTGCAGGCTGTCAGTACTGGATGAACAGACTGTAAGTACAGCATGGACATACTGTTATACCAGATGCACAGAATATAACTACCGGAAGTACAGCTCGGCTCTCAATACCAGATGTACAGGCTGTCAGTACCAGATATATACTGCAGGCTGTCAGTACCAGATATATACTGCAGGCTGTCAGTACCAGATATATACTGCAGGCTGTCAGTACTGGATGAACAGACTGTAAGTACAGCATGGACATGCTGTTATACCAGATGCACAGAATATAACTACCGGAAGTACAGCTCGGCTCTCAATACCAGATGTACAGGCTGTCAGTACCAGATATATACTGCAGGCTGTCAGTACCAGATATATACTGCAGGCTGTCAGTACTGGATGAACAGACTGTAAGTACAGCATGGACATGCTGTTATACCAGATGCACACAATATAACTACCGGAAGTACAGCTCGGCTCTCAATACCAGATGTACAGGCTGTCAGTACCAGATTTATACTGCAGGCTGTCAGTACCAGATATATACTGCAGGCTGTCAGTACCAGATATATACTGCAGGCTGTCAGTACTGGATGAACAGACTGTAAGTACAGCATGGACATGCTGTTATACCAGATGCACACAATATAACTACCGGAAGTACAGCTCGGCTCTCAATACCAGATGTACAGGCTGTCAGTACCAGATATATACTGCAGGCTGTCAGTACCAGATATATACTGCAGGCTGTCAGTACCAGATATATACTGCAGGCTGTCAGTACTGGATGAACAGACTGTAAGTACAGCATGGACATGCTGTTATACCAGATGCACAGAATATAACTACCGGAAGTACAGCTCAGCTCTCAATACCACATGTACAGGCTGTCAGTACCAGATATATACTGCAGGCTGTCAGTACCAGATATATACTGCAGGCTGTCAGTACCAGATATATACTGCAGGCTGTCAGTACTGGATGAACAGACTGTAAGTACAGCATGGACATGCTGTTATACCAGATGCACACAATATAACTACCGGAAGTACAGCTCGGCTCTCAATACCAGATGTACAGGCTGTCAGTACCAGATTTATACTGCAGGCTGTCAGTACCAGATATATACTGCAGGCTGTCAGTACCAGATATATACTGCAGGCTGTCAGTACTGGATGAACAGACTGTAAGTACAGGATGGACATGCTGTTATACCAGATGCACACAATATAACTACCGGAAGTACAGCTCGGCTCTCAATACCAGATGTACAGGCTGTCAGTACCAGATTTATACTGCAGGCTGTCAGTACCAGATATATACTGCAGGCTGTCAGTACCAGATATATACTGCAGGCTGTCAGTACTGGATGAACAGACTGTAAGTACAGCATGGACATGCTGTTATACCAGATGCACACAATATAACTACCGGAAGTACAGCTCGGCTCTCAATACCAGATGTACAGGCTGTCAGTACCAGATTTATACTGCAGGCTGTCAGTACCAGATATATACTGCAGGCTGTCAGTACCAGATATATACTGCAGGCTGTCAGTACTGGATGAACAGACTGTAAGTACAGGATGGACATGCTGTTATACCAGATGCACACAATATAACTACCGGAAGTACAGCTCGGCTCTCAATACCAGATGTACAGGCTGTCAGTACCAGATTTATACTGCAGGCTGTCAGTACCAGATATATACTGCAGGCTGTCAGTACCAGATATATACTGCAGGCTGTCAGTACTGGATGAACAGACTGTAAGTACAGGATGGACATGCTGTTATACCAGATGCACACAATATAACTACCGGAAGTACAGCTCGGCTCTCAATACCAGATGTACAGGCTGTCAGTACCAGATTTATACTGCAGGCTGTCAGTACCAGATATATACTGCAGGCTGTCAGTACCAGATATATACTGCAGGCTGTCAGTACTGGATGAACAGACTGTAAGTACAGCATGGACATGCTGTTATACCAGATGCACACAATATAACTACCGGAAGTACAGCTCGGCTCTCAATACCAGATGTACAGGCTGTCAGTACCAGATATATACTGCAGGCTGTCAGTACCAGATATATACTGCAGGCTGTCAGTACCAGATATATACTGCAGGCTGTCAGTACTGGATGAACAGACTGTAAGTACAGCATGGACATGCTGTTATACCAGATGCACAGAATATAACTACCGGAAGTACAGCTCAGCTCTCAATACCACATGTACAGGCTGTCAGTACCAGATATATACTGCAGGCTGTCAGTACCAGATATATACTGCAGGCTGTCAGTACCAGACATATACTGCAGGCTGTCAGTACCAGATATATACTGCAGGCTGTCAGTACTGGATGAACAGACTGTAAGTACAGCATGGACATGCTGTTATACCAGATGCACAGAATATAACTACCGGAAGTACAGCTCGGCTCTCAATACCAGATGTACAGGCTGTCAGTACCAGATTTATACTGCAGGCTGTCAGTACCAGATATATACTGCAGGCTGTCAGTACTGGATGAACAGACTGTAAGTACAGCATGGACATGCTGTTATACCAGATGCACACAATATAACTACCGGAAGTACAGCTCGGCTCTCAATACCAGATGTACAGGCTGTCAGTACCAGATATATACTGCAGGCTGTCAGTACCAGATATATACTGCAGGCTGTCAGTACCAGATATATACTGCAGGCTGTCAGTACTGGATGAACAGACTGTAAGTACAGCATGGACATACTGTTATACCAGATGCACAGAATATAACTACCGGAAGTACAGCTCGGCTCTCAACACCAGATGTACAGGCTGTCAGTACCAGATTTATACTGCAGGCTGTCAGTACCAGATATATACTGCAGGCTGTCAGTACCAGATATATACTGCAGGCTGTCAGTACTGGATGAACAGACTGTAAGTACAGCATGGACATACTGTTATACCAGATGCACAGAATATAACTACCGGAAGTACAGCTCGGCTCTCAACACCAGATGTACAGGCTGTCAGTACCAGATATATACTGCAGGCTGTCAGTACCAGATATATACTGCAGGCTGTCAGTACCAGATATATACTGCAGGCTGTCAGTACTGGATGAACAGACTGTAAGTACAGCATGGACATGCTGTTATACCAGATGCACACAATATAACTACCGGAAGTACAGCTCGGCTCTCAATACCAGATGTACAGGCTGTCAGTACCAGATTTATACTGCAGGCTGTCAGTACCAGATATATACTGCAGGCTGTCAGTACCAGATATATACTGCAGGCTGTCAGTACTGGATGAACAGACTGTAAGTACAGCATGGACATGCTGTTATACCAGATGCACACAATATAACTACCGGAAGTACAGCTCGGCTCTCAATACCAGATGTACAGGCTGTCAGTACCAGATATATACTGCAGGCTGTCAGTACCAGATATATACTGCAGGCTGTCAGTACCAGATATATACTGCAGGCTGTCAGTACTGGATGAACAGACTGTAAGTACAGCATGGACATGCTGTTATACCAGATGCACAGAATATAACTACCGGAAGTACAGCTCAGCTCTCAATACCACATGTACAGGCTGTCAGTACCAGATATATACTGCAGGCTGTCAGTACCAGATATATACTGCAGGCTGTCAGTACCAGATATATACTGCAGGCTGTCAGTACTGGATGAACAGACTGTAAGTACAGCATGGACATGCTGTTATACCAGATGCACACAATATAACTACCGGAAGTACAGCTCGGCTCTCAATACCAGATGTACAGGCTGTCAGTACCAGATTTATACTGCAGGCTGTCAGTACCAGATATATACTGCAGGCTGTCAGTACCAGATATATACTGCAGGCTGTCAGTACTGGATGAACAGACTGTAAGTACAGGATGGACATGCTGTTATACCAGATGCACACAATATAACTACCGGAAGTACAGCTCGGCTCTCAATACCAGATGTACAGGCTGTCAGTACCAGATTTATACTGCAGGCTGTCAGTACCAGATATATACTGCAGGCTGTCAGTACCAGATATATACTGCAGGCTGTCAGTACCAGATATATACTGCAGGCTGTCAGTACCAGATATATACTGCAGGCTGTCAGTACTGGATGAACAGACTGTAAGTACAGCATGGACATGCTGTTATACCAGATGCACACAATATAACTACCGGAAGTACAGCTCGGCTCTCAATACCAGATGTACAGGCTGTCAGTACCAGATTTATACTGCAGGCTGTCAGTACCAGATATATACTGCAGGCTGTCAGTACCAGATATATACTGCAGGCTGTCAGTACTGGATGAACAGACTGTAAGTACAGCATGGACATGCTGTTATACCAGATGCACACAATATAACTACCGGAAGTACAGCTCGGCTCTCAACACCAGATGTACAGGCTGTCAGTACCAGATATATACTGCAGGCTGTCAGTACCAGATATATACTGCAGGCTGTCAGTACCAGATATATACTGCAGGCTGTCAGTACTGGATGAACAGACTGTAAGTACAGCATGGACATGCTGTTATACCAGATGCACACAATATAACTACCGGAAGTACAGCTCGGCTCTCAATACCAGATGTACAGGCTGTCAGTACCAGATATATACTGCAGGCTGTCAGTACCAGATATATACTGCAGGCTGTCAGTACCAGATATATACTGCAGGCTGTCAGTACTGGATGAACAGACTGTAAGTACAGCATGGACATACTGTTATACCAGATGCACAGAATATAACTACCGGAAGTACAGCTCGGCTCTCAATACCAGATGTACAGGCTGTCAGTACCAGATATATACTGCAGGCTGTCAGTACCAGATATATACTGCAGGCTGTCAGTACCAGATATATACTGCAGGCTGTCAGTACTGGATGAACAGACTGTAAGTACAGCATGGACATGCTGTTATACCAGATGCACAGAATATAACTACCGGAAGTACAGCTCGGCTCTCAATACCAGATGTACAGGCTGTCAGTACCAGATATATACTGCAGGCTGTCAGTACCAGATATATACTGCAGGCTGTCAGTACTGGATGAACAGACTGTAAGTACAGCATGGACATGCTGTTATACCAGATGCACACAATATAACTACCGGAAGTACAGCTCGGCTCTCAATACCAGATGTACAGGCTGTCAGTACCAGATTTATACTGCAGGCTGTCAGTACCAGATATATACTGCAGGCTGTCAGTACTGGATGAACAGACTGTAAGTACAGCATGGACATGCTGTTATACCAGATGCACACAATATAACTACCGGAAGTACAGCTCGGCTCTCAATACCAGATGTACAGGCTGTCAGTACCAGATATATACTGCAGGCTGTCAGTACCAGATATATACTGCAGGCTGTCAGTACCAGATATATACTGCAGGCTGTCAGTACTGGATGAACAGACTGTAAGTACAGGATGGACATGCTGTTATACCAGATGCACACAATATAACTACCGGAAGTACAGCTCGGCTCTCAATACCAGATGTACAGGCTGTCAGTACCAGATTTATACTGCAGGCTGTCAGTACCAGATATATACTGCAGGCTGTCAGTACCAGATATATACTGCAGGCTGTCAGTACTGGATGAACAGACTGTAAGTACAGCATGGACATGCTGTTATACCAGATGCACACAATATAACTACCGGAAGTACAGCTCGGCTCTCAATACCAGATGTACAGGCTGTCAGTACCAGATTTATACTGCAGGCTGTCAGTACCAGATATATACTGCAGGCTGTCAGTACCAGATATATACTGCAGGCTGTCAGTACTGGATGAACAGACTGTAAGTACAGGATGGACATGCTGTTATACCAGATGCACACAATATAACTACCGGAAGTACAGCTCGGCTCTCAATACCAGATGTACAGGCTGTCAGTACCAGATTTATACTGCAGGCTGTCAGTACCAGATATATACTGCAGGCTGTCAGTACCAGATATATACTGCAGGCTGTCAGTACTGGATGAACAGACTGTAAGTACAGGATGGACATGCTGTTATACCAGATGCACACAATATAACTACCGGAAGTACAGCTCGGCTCTCAATACCAGATGTACAGGCTGTCAGTACCAGATTTATACTGCAGGCTGTCAGTACCAGATATATACTGCAGGCTGTCAGTACCAGATATATACTGCAGGCTGTCAGTACTGGATGAACAGACTGTAAGTACAGCATGGACATGCTGTTATACCAGATGCACACAATATAACTACCGGAAGTACAGCTCGGCTCTCAATACCAGATGTACAGGCTGTCAGTACCAGATATATACTGCAGGCTGTCAGTACCAGATATATACTGCAGGCTGTCAGTACCAGATATATACTGCAGGCTGTCAGTACTGGATGAACAGACTGTAAGTACAGCATGGACATGCTGTTATACCAGATGCACAGAATATAACTACCGGAAGTACAGCTCAGCTCTCAATACCACATGTACAGGCTGTCAGTACCAGATATATACTGCAGGCTGTCAGTACCAGATATATACTGCAGGCTGTCAGTACTGGATGAACAGACTGTAAGTACAGCATGGACATGCTGTTATACCAGATGCACAGAATATAACTACCGGAAGTACAGCTCGGCTCTCAATACCAGATGTACAGGCTGTCAGTACCAGATTTATACTGCAGGCTGTCAGTACCAGATATATACTGCAGGCTGTCAGTACTGGATGAACAGACTGTAAGTACAGCATGGACATGCTGTTATACCAGATGCACACAATATAACTACCGGAAGTACAGCTCGGCTCTCAATACCAGATGTACAGGCTGTCAGTACCAGATATATACTGCAGGCTGTCAGTACCAGATATATACTGCAGGCTGTCAGTACCAGATATATACTGCAGGCTGTCAGTACTGGATGAACAGACTGTAAGTACAGCATGGACATACTGTTATACCAGATGCACAGAATATAACTACCGGAAGTACAGCTCGGCTCTCAATACCAGATGTACAGGCTGTCAGTACCAGATATATACTGCAGGCTGTCAGTACCAGATATATACTGCAGGCTGTCAGTACCAGATATATACTGCAGGCTGTCAGTACTGGATGAACAGACTGTAAGTACAGCATGGACATGCTGTTATACCAGATGCACAGAATATAACTACCGGAAGTACAGCTCGGCTCTCAATACCAGATGTACAGGCTGTCAGTACCAGATTTATACTGCAGGCTGTCAGTACCAGATATATACTGCAGGCTGTCAGTACCAGATATATACTGCAGGCTGTCAGTACTGGATGAACAGACTGTAAGTACAGGATGGACATGCTGTTATACCAGATGCACACAATATAACTACCGGAAGTACAGCTCGGCTCTCAATACCAGATGTACAGGCTGTCAGTACCAGATTTATACTGCAGGCTGTCAGTACCAGATATATACTGCAGGCTGTCAGTACCAGATATATACTGCAGGCTGTCAGTACTGGATGAACAGACTGTAAGTACAGCATGGACATGCTGTTATACCAGATGCACACAATATAACTACCGGAAGTACAGCTCGGCTCTCAATACCAGATGTACAGGCTGTCAGTACCAGATTTATACTGCAGGCTGTCAGTACCAGATATATACTGCAGGCTGTCAGTACCAGATATATACTGCAGGCTGTCAGTACTGGATGAACAGACTGTAAGTACAGCATGGACATACTGTTATACCAGATGCACAGAATATAACTACCGGAAGTACAGCTCGGCTCTCAATACCAGATGTACAGGCTGTCAGTACCAGATATATACTGCAGGCTGTCAGTACCAGATATATACTGCAGGCTGTCAGTACCAGATATATACTGCAGGCTGTCAGTACTGGATGAACAGACTGTAAGTACAGCATGGACATGCTGTTATACCAGATGCACAGAATATAACTACCGGAAGTACAGCTCGGCTCTCAATACCAGATGTACAGGCTGTCAGTACCAGATATATACTGCAGGCTGTCAGTACCAGATATATACTGCAGGCTGTCAGTACTGGATGAACAGACTGTAAGTACAGCATGGACATGCTGTTATACCAGATGCACACAATATAACTACCGGAAGTACAGCTCGGCTCTCAATACCAGATGTACAGGCTGTCAGTACCAGATTTATACTGCAGGCTGTCAGTACCAGATATATACTGCAGGCTGTCAGTACCAGATATATACTGCAGGCTGTCAGTACTGGATGAACAGACTGTAAGTACAGCATGGACATGCTGTTATACCAGATGCACACAATATAACTACCGGAAGTACAGCTCGGCTCTCAATACCAGATGTACAGGCTGTCAGTACCAGATATATACTGCAGGCTGTCAGTACCAGATATATACTGCAGGCTGTCAGTACCAGATATATACTGCAGGCTGTCAGTACTGGATGAACAGACTGTAAGTACAGCATGGACATGCTGTTATACCAGATGCACAGAATATAACTACCGGAAGTACAGCTCAGCTCTCAATACCACATGTACAGGCTGTCAGTACCAGATATATACTGCAGGCTGTCAGTACCAGATATATACTGCAGGCTGTCAGTACCAGATATATACTGCAGGCTGTCAGTACTGGATGAACAGACTGTAAGTACAGCATGGACATGCTGTTATACCAGATGCACACAATATAACTACCGGAAGTACAGCTCGGCTCTCAATACCAGATGTACAGGCTGTCAGTACCAGATTTATACTGCAGGCTGTCAGTACCAGATATATACTGCAGGCTGTCAGTACCAGATATATACTGCAGGCTGTCAGTACTGGATGAACAGACTGTAAGTACAGGATGGACATGCTGTTATACCAGATGCACACAATATAACTACCGGAAGTACAGCTCGGCTCTCAATACCAGATGTACAGGCTGTCAGTACCAGATTTATACTGCAGGCTGTCAGTACCAGATATATACTGCAGGCTGTCAGTACCAGATATATACTGCAGGCTGTCAGTACTGGATGAACAGACTGTAAGTACAGCATGGACATGCTGTTATACCAGATGCACACAATATAACTACCGGAAGTACAGCTCGGCTCTCAATACCAGATGTACAGGCTGTCAGTACCAGATTTATACTGCAGGCTGTCAGTACCAGATATATACTGCAGGCTGTCAGTACCAGATATATACTGCAGGCTGTCAGTACTGGATGAACAGACTGTAAGTACAGGATGGACATGCTGTTATACCAGATGCACACAATATAACTACCGGAAGTACAGCTCGGCTCTCAATACCAGATGTACAGGCTGTCAGTACCAGATTTATACTGCAGGCTGTCAGTACCAGATATATACTGCAGGCTGTCAGTACCAGATATATACTGCAGGCTGTCAGTACTGGATGAACAGACTGTAAGTACAGGATGGACATGCTGTTATACCAGATGCACACAATATAACTACCGGAAGTACAGCTCGGCTCTCAATACCAGATGTACAGGCTGTCAGTACCAGATTTATACTGCAGGCTGTCAGTACCAGATATATACTGCAGGCTGTCAGTACCAGATATATACTGCAGGCTGTCAGTACTGGATGAACAGACTGTAAGTACAGCATGGACATGCTGTTATACCAGATGCACACAATATAACTACCGGAAGTACAGCTCGGCTCTCAATACCAGATGTACAGGCTGTCAGTACCAGATATATACTGCAGGCTGTCAGTACCAGATATATACTGCAGGCTGTCAGTACCAGATATATACTGCAGGCTGTCAGTACTGGATGAACAGACTGTAAGTACAGCATGGACATGCTGTTATACCAGATGCACAGAATATAACTACCGGAAGTACAGCTCAGCTCTCAATACCACATGTACAGGCTGTCAGTACCAGATATATACTGCAGGCTGTCAGTACCAGATATATACTGCAGGCTGTCAGTACCAGACATATACTGCAGGCTGTCAGTACCAGATATATACTGCAGGCTGTCAGTACTGGATGAACAGACTGTAAGTACAGCATGGACATGCTGTTATACCAGATGCACAGAATATAACTACCGGAAGTACAGCTCGGCTCTCAATACCAGATGTACAGGCTGTCAGTACCAGATTTATACTGCAGGCTGTCAGTACCAGATATATACTGCAGGCTGTCAGTACTGGATGAACAGACTGTAAGTACAGCATGGACATGCTGTTATACCAGATGCACACAATATAACTACCGGAAGTACAGCTCGGCTCTCAATACCAGATGTACAGGCTGTCAGTACCAGATATATACTGCAGGCTGTCAGTACCAGATATATACTGCAGGCTGTCAGTACCAGATATATACTGCAGGCTGTCAGTACTGGATGAACAGACTGTAAGTACAGCATGGACATACTGTTATACCAGATGCACAGAATATAACTACCGGAAGTACAGCTCGGCTCTCAACACCAGATGTACAGGCTGTCAGTACCAGATTTATACTGCAGGCTGTCAGTACCAGATATATACTGCAGGCTGTCAGTACCAGATATATACTGCAGGCTGTCAGTACTGGATGAACAGACTGTAAGTACAGCATGGACATACTGTTATACCAGATGCACAGAATATAACTACCGGAAGTACAGCTCGGCTCTCAACACCAGATGTACAGGCTGTCAGTACCAGATATATACTGCAGGCTGTCAGTACCAGATATATACTGCAGGCTGTCAGTACCAGATATATACTGCAGGCTGTCAGTACTGGATGAACAGACTGTAAGTACAGCATGGACATGCTGTTATACCAGATGCACACAATATAACTACCGGAAGTACAGCTCGGCTCTCAATACCAGATGTACAGGCTGTCAGTACCAGATTTATACTGCAGGCTGTCAGTACCAGATATATACTGCAGGCTGTCAGTACCAGATATATACTGCAGGCTGTCAGTACTGGATGAACAGACTGTAAGTACAGGATGGACATGCTGTTATACCAGATGCACACAATATAACTACCGGAAGTACAGCTCGGCTCTCAATACCAGATGTACAGGCTGTCAGTACCAGATTTATACTGCAGGCTGTCAGTACCAGATATATACTGCAGGCTGTCAGTACCAGATATATACTGCAGGCTGTCAGTACTGGATGAACAGACTGTAAGTACAGCATGGACATGCTGTTATACCAGATGCACACAATATAACTACCGGAAGTACAGCTCGGCTCTCAATACCAGATGTACAGGCTGTCAGTACCAGATATATACTGCAGGCTGTCAGTACCAGATATATACTGCAGGCTGTCAGTACCAGATATATACTGCAGGCTGTCAGTACTGGATGAACAGACTGTAAGTACAGCATGGACATGCTGTTATACCAGATGCACAGAATATAACTACCGGAAGTACAGCTCAGCTCTCAATACCACATGTACAGGCTGTCAGTACCAGATATATACTGCAGGCTGTCAGTACCAGATATATACTGCAGGCTGTCAGTACCAGATATATACTGCAGGCTGTCAGTACTGGATGAACAGACTGTAAGTACAGCATGGACATGCTGTTATACCAGATGCACACAATATAACTACCGGAAGTACAGCTCGGCTCTCAATACCAGATGTACAGGCTGTCAGTACCAGATTTATACTGCAGGCTGTCAGTACCAGATATATACTGCAGGCTGTCAGTACCAGATATATACTGCAGGCTGTCAGTACTGGATGAACAGACTGTAAGTACAGGATGGACATGCTGTTATACCAGATGCACACAATATAACTACCGGAAGTACAGCTCGGCTCTCAATACCAGATGTACAGGCTGTCAGTACCAGATTTATACTGCAGGCTGTCAGTACCAGATATATACTGCAGGCTGTCAGTACCAGATATATACTGCAGGCTGTCAGTACCAGATATATACTGCAGGCTGTCAGTACCAGATATATACTGCAGGCTGTCAGTACTGGATGAACAGACTGTAAGTACAGCATGGACATGCTGTTATACCAGATGCACACAATATAACTACCGGAAGTACAGCTCGGCTCTCAATACCAGATGTACAGGCTGTCAGTACCAGATTTATACTGCAGGCTGTCAGTACCAGATATATACTGCAGGCTGTCAGTACCAGATATATACTGCAGGCTGTCAGTACTGGATGAACAGACTGTAAGTACAGCATGGACATGCTGTTATACCAGATGCACACAATATAACTACCGGAAGTACAGCTCGGCTCTCAACACCAGATGTACAGGCTGTCAGTACCAGATATATACTGCAGGCTGTCAGTACCAGATATATACTGCAGGCTGTCAGTACCAGATATATACTGCAGGCTGTCAGTACTGGATGAACAGACTGTAAGTACAGCATGGACATGCTGTTATACCAGATGCACACAATATAACTACCGGAAGTACAGCTCGGCTCTCAATACCAGATGTACAGGCTGTCAGTACCAGATATATACTGCAGGCTGTCAGTACCAGATATATACTGCAGGCTGTCAGTACCAGATATATACTGCAGGCTGTCAGTACTGGATGAACAGACTGTAAGTACAGCATGGACATGCTGTTATACCAGATGCACAGAATATAACTACCGGAAGTACAGCTCGGCTCTCAATACCAGATGTACAGGCTGTCAGTACCAGATATATACTGCAGGCTGTCAGTACCAGATATATACTGCAGGCTGTCAGTACTGGATGAACAGACTGTAAGTACAGCATGGACATGCTGTTATACCAGATGCACACAATATAACTACCGGAAGTACAGCTCGGCTCTCAATACCAGATGTACAGGCTGTCAGTACCAGATTTATACTGCAGGCTGTCAGTACCAGATATATACTGCAGGCTGTCAGTACCAGATATATACTGCAGGCTGTCAGTACTGGATGAACAGACTGTAAGTACAGCATGGACATGCTGTTATACCAGATGCACACAATATAACTACCGGAAGTACAGCTCGGCTCTCAACACCAGATGTACAGGCTGTCAGTACCAGATATATACTGCAGGCTGTCAGTACCAGATATATACTGCAGGCTGTCAGTACCAGATATATACTGCAGGCTGTCAGTACTGGATGAACAGACTGTAAGTACAGCATGGACATGCTGTTATACCAGATGCACACAATATAACTACCGGAAGTACAGCTCGGCTCTCAATACCAGATGTACAGGCTGTCAGTACCAGATATATACTGCAGGCTGTCAGTACCAGATATATACTGCAGGCTGTCAGTACCAGATATATACTGCAGGCTGTCAGTACTGGATGAACAGACTGTAAGTACAGCATGGACATGCTGTTATACCAGATGCACAGAATATAACTACCGGAAGTACAGCTCGGCTCTCAATACCAGATGTACAGGCTGTCAGTACCAGATATATACTGCAGGCTGTCAGTACCAGATATATACTGCAGGCTGTCAGTACTGGATGAACAGACTGTAAGTACAGCATGGACATGCTGTTATACCAGATGCACACAATATAACTACCGGAAGTACAGCTCGGCTCTCAATACCAGATGTACAGGCTGTCAGTACCAGATTTATACTGCAGGCTGTCAGTACCAGATATATACTGCAGGCTGTCAGTACCAGATATATACTGCAGGCTGTCAGTACTGGATGAACAGACTGTAAGTACAGCATGGACATGCTGTTATACCAGATGCACACAATATAACTAACGGAAGTACAGCTCGGCTCTCAATACCAGATGTACAGGCTGTCAGTACCAGATTTATACTGCAGGCTGTCAGTACCAGATATATACTGCAGGCTGTCAGTACCAGATATATACTGCAGGCTGTCAGTACTGGATGAACAGACTGTAAGTACAGCATGGACATGCTGTTATACCAGATGCACACAATATAACTACCGGAAGTACAGCTCGGCTCTCAATACCAGATGTACAGGCTGTCAGTACCAGATATATACTGCAGGCTGTCAGTACCAGATATATACTGCAGGCTGTCAGTACCAGATATATACTGCAGGCTGTCAGTACTGGATGAACAGACTGTAAGTACAGCATGGACATGCTGTTATACCAGATGCACAGAATATAACTACCGGAAGTACAGCTCGGCTCTCAATACCAGATGTACAGGCTGTCAGTACCAGATATATACTGCAGGCTGTCAGTACCAGATATATACTGCAGGCTGTCAGTACCAGATATATACTGCAGGCTGTCAGTACCAGATATATACTGCAGGCTGTCTGTACTAGATATATACTGCAGGCTGTCAGTACTGGATGAACAGACTGTAAGTACAGCATGGACATGCTGTTATACCAGATGCACACAATATAACTACCGGAAGTACAGCTCGGCTCTCAATACCAGATGTACAAGCTGTACTGGATGTATAGGTTTTCCGTACCGGATGTTCAGGCTATAGTATTTAACAGTCACTAACAGTTGTACAGACACTAAGTGCCAGATTTACCAGCTTGTAAGTACAAGATCTACAAACTCTAAGTACTGGATATACATTCTGTAAGAACCTTATGTACTGAAGTACCGGATGTAGAGGCCATCAGTACCGGATGAACAGGCTGTCAGTACTGGACGTAGAGGCCATCAGTACCGGATGTAGAGGCTGTCAGTACTGGATGTAGAGGCCATCAACTGGACGTAGAGGCCATCAGTGCCAGATGTAGAGGCTGTCAGTACTGGATGTAGAGGCCATCAACTGGACGTAGAGGCTGTCAGTACTGGATGTAGAGGCCATCAACTGGATGTAGAGGCCATCAGTGCCAGATGTAGAGGCTGTCAGTACTGGATGTAGAGGCTGTCAGTACTGGATGTAGAGGCCATCAGTACCAGATGTACAGGCTGTCAGCAATGGAAGTACTAACTGTCAGTACCAAAACTACCAAATCTAGGAACTGGATGTACAGGTTTTTAGTACCAGATGAACAGGCTTTAAGCATGGAAATTACAAGAAATCACTACTGGATGTACAGGCTGTAAGTGTCAGATGTACGACGTGCAAGTACAGGCTCAAAGTAATGGATGTACAGGTTTTCAGCCATAAATGCTATTATCTAATCAGGACTCAAAATTGGTTGAGTATTTTCAAACTACTTGTTTAATGAAAGTCACCAAGAAGCAAACAAAAGAACTTCATTAATCCAAAAGATGACCAGATTCAGGAAATTCTTAAAGTTACTCATGCCATTCACACATGACTGGACACATCTCAAACACTCTCAGTGTAAACCAAGAACTCAGGATTAAAATCATGTTGTGAGAGTAATCATTTTCTTTAAATAGAATACTGCGAGAGCTGGTAATAACTCTGTGAGTGAGTGAGTGAGTGAGTGAGTGAGTGAGTGAGTGAGTGAGTGTGTGAGTGAGTGAGTTTATGCCAACATGTAACAGTGTGACAATTTCAGTCTTGCTGTCATTTCAGACTGAAAAGCATCGGGACTACAATTTCGTCAGCATCAGAAGTACAATTTATCTGCATTTGAAGTACAATGTCAGCACTGGAAGTACAGGTGGTATGTTCCTTTTTGTTAAAGAAAAGCTGAAAGTGATATAAATGTTGGAGTGAGTGAGTGTGTGTGTGTGTGTGAGAGAGAGAGAGAGAGAGAGAGAGAGAGAGAGAGAGAGAGAGAGAGAGAGAGTTCCAGACATATGCATCAGCATATTGTGGGTCTTACTGGGATACAAGCTTGGTTGTTAGCCTAATACTTGTTTCTTACCCTTGCTTCAGGCAGCAGAAATGAAGAGAGTGATGCACAGTGATTACTGAATGAAATTTGAAAACAGTGAATCGTACAAACTGACATCATAACTGTTTTCTTTTAAAGCGATACTGATCGAGAGGAATTTCCATGGTCTGGTCTATAATACCTAGATATCTTAAAGACTGTGTAGGGAATCATATTTAACAAACACATACTTTTAGTGAATGTGCATCCTGTCTGTCTCACATTGATGAACGTCATGGAGACCAAAAAGAGTAATGATTATGAACACTGACCAGAGGCCCTTTCAGAAAATGTACAGAGGAGGTTGATATCCAACACTGTCGGCCAATGTACTCTACCTACCTTCCAGACTGACAGTGTACAGTGTAGAGGTGGTTGTTGTCAAACGCCAACCACAGTACCCTATCTCCCTTTAAGACAGTACAGGGGTGGCTGGTGTCCGAAACTGTCCAGTATACCTCCCTTCAAGACCGACAGTGTACAGTACAAGTAAGGCTGGTTTCCAAAACTGACCAATGTACTCTACCTCCCTTCAAGACTGACAGTGTACAGTGTAGAGGTGGTTGTTGTCCAACACCGACCACAGTATCCTATCTCCCTTTAAGACTACCAGGGGACAGTACAGAGGTGGCTGCAGTCCCATACTGACCAGTGTACTCTACCTCCCTTTAAGACCGACTGGAGAATGTATCAGCCCATTTTAGCGTTGTAAATAGTGTTTAATTGTGTAAAAAGTACAAGAAAATTATCGCAGCATTCTTAATCACTTATTTTGTGTAGGCGTATTATCTGGGCTGGGGGTAAACTATGGCCTATTCCAGAATATACCCCAGGTATACGTGGCTCGTAATGCCACAAATAATGTGGAAGGGGTATTACACCAATAGCAAGGTACAATAACCCTAGGGCATTAAAGGGGTGCCCCACCCACAACATGCCATTTTAACCCTACGACTCTGAAAATGGTGTCCCACCCATAGCATGGCACCCTCACCCTCAGACGTTTAAAGGGGTGTTAAACCCATAGCATGGCACCGTAAGCCTGCAACTCTGAAGGAAGTGACTGCGAGAATTCAGATTTGTTCCTGTAGTATTTGAGTGTAGTATTTCATCCAGGACAATTCTGCTTGGTCAGTTGGCGTTTGAGTCACATTGCTGAAAATAATATTAATGCTCAGAGAATCCATGCTAGACTCTCTTCACGCAGTCACTAAATTTGGTTTTAAAAAAGGGCTACAGATCTTGAACAGCATCTCTACTTACTGGCTGTCAGTACTATTACAAGCCAGAGATCACAATTTTGGTACCTACAGAGATGCCAAACCTGAATCAAATGTAAACGGAGTGATGCCTTGCCCAAAGCAAGTATCAAGCCCTAAAGCTGCAAGTTGGGGATGAGCGTGAGAGGGGATCGGGCCTCTTTTGATAGTGGTTGGTGGAGGGGAGGCTCCCCTACAAAAATAGATTTAGACTTCGTCTGCTGGAAATATGTAATTTCTGGGCTTCCTAAACCAGATAATACTAATAATACAAATGGCTATTTACTAATATTCCTTCAAACACACACAATTTATAAAGAGCAGTGCAGATTTTGTATCTGAAAATCAGAGTAACTCCTCCAAAATCAGAGTGGTACCTGAGACACCCTCAGAACAAAGCTGAGCAACCACTGGAACACTCAACCTGTTACAGGGTCATTACCTCAGACACCCTCAGAACACAGCTGGACAACCACACAACACCCAAACTGTTACAGATCAAGTAATTTCCTATGAAAAGGGTTCTTTTGCCAACAATCCCTTGATGTACTTACAAACAAACATCTTTACTTATCTGACTGACATTGTAGTGCTACCTAGTCTACCGTGGTAGCTGCTCTCTGCATCTCAGAAGACTTGGCTTCAACAAACATATTCATAATTATACAAACATATTCATAATCATGAATTTTATAATTTTTGCAGAAAATATTTGATGTCCTTTTTTTCACATATCCCTGCAATAATTATGTATGTTGTCACTCAGTTACCCAGGGCTAAGGCCCAGTTTTAGGCACAGATAAATCACAAAGCTGAATCAGATATAAGCACACCAAAGGGAGCAAACTCTTCCACCAAATGTTCTAAATTACCTCCCCCTTGTCCACTGCTAAGATACAAATAAATCCCCTGTTGCATTATCCAAAAATATAAAGGAAACTGATCAACAACTAACAGTAACTGTACGATCATACACTCTACTCAAGAATATGATTGAAATCCAAGTATACAGAGTCAGAATTGGATCTTTTTCCCACCCGACAGATACCCGACAAGTCACACTTCACAGAGACAGTGAGTACTAGAAATATATGGCCAGCTCTGATTTTCCCTTTAGCCTGTTTATCTGCCTCTTACTGTAGGGGATCCATTTGTCAGCACCTTTCTGTGTTATAAACTGGTGTGGAAATTTAAATGTTAACGCATATTTGCCAAAAGAAACGACATTCTTTTGTGTAGCGTGTGACATCACGAGTTTTGAATGTGACCCGGTTTTGTCTATGACATCGCCGCATATGCCCCACATGTACACCAGGGGCATGTTCAGAACCGCGAGCGCCCGTGCAATTGCCTCCCATGAGTGCTCGCATGAGTCATGAAGAGATAAGAGATATTTTAATGAGCGGGATATGTGACGTGACGTCACATCAGGACTGTCCGACTTGAAATCTGAAGTTAAAGCAATGAATTCAAAATGTATTTATCTGGATAAAAGGGTTAGTGAGCTCAAGTCAGACATTAATCAGGGAAGACAGAACCATGATGTTATGTACAATGACATAGATGCCCTCAATGAGAAAGTGGAATGTGTATCCATAAGATTTTCTTGTACCGACTCTGAACCCTCATCTCCTACTCTATAGGACGTCAGCCAAGGCCTGGACCTTTTTTCACCTGGAATTTGTAGCCTTGAGACTGGTAGTACTGACAGCTACATACACTACGATGAGCCTTTCAGTGAGGGTAGTGAGGGAACATTTAACGTCCTCTGTTGGAAAGTGAATGGTCTTAAAAAGATAATACACGACCCTGACTTTATCAATTATTTACTTGATTTTCAAGTTATATGTCTGGTAGAAGCATTTGTTGATAATAATACTGACGTTGATAGGTTAGCTAACTACAATATATTCTACAGCCCTACTATCAAGTTGTCCGAGTATGGTGTCTGTGCATGTGTCTATCAGTCACTCAGAAAAGCTTGTAAGTTGATAAAAACAGACATTGATAACTTTGAGTCTTATCTTCACAAAGGATATATTCTTAACTGATAGAAATATTAATTTACTACATACATACATACCCACCATCGGGTTCGTCTTATTATAATCAGTCTCCGTCAAAATATAACCTTTTTATTATCTAATGTGGCACAATTAAGTGATTCGCATACATTGGTGTGTGGTGACATGAATACTCGAACAGGTGAGGGTAATGACCCACAGTTTTTTGTCAATGATGATAGACCCAGCTAACAGGACCAGTACAGAACTTAGAACATCAGGCCTATCTAAGGCATTTTGGAACTGGGCCTGTACTATTTGGAAACTGGCAAACTGGCCTAAGGCAGAGAACAAAACACAATTTTATCCATATGAATTTAATTCCTCCTGACTTGAAATTACGTTTTTGAATTAGATATGCAGAACAGGTTTTGAGTGATGTAAAAACATGGCATACATGATAAGTACCCGAATGTAAAACATTCGGGCAAAAATGCATTTGTCTCAGCCATGCTGTTATTCAAAATTTAGCTCAACACTTAACACGAGTTTACGGTAGCCATCCATATGTGGCCCGGTACAGTTTTGCCTGTAACAGGCCACTAAAGGAAAATAAGCACTGGTTCAATACTGGCTCTCTACTGGTGTAGGTTATGCCAGTACCAATGGTACAGGCCAGAACGATGCCAGCACTGGCCCAGTAATGTGATGTTAGCTGGGGAAATATCAACATTGGTGTATTTGAAGATGATGAGGATATCACAGTTAATAATCAAAAGTCGCACGATACTGTCATCAATAAGTTCAGACAAAACTTGATAGACCTTTCTTATGCATTTCAGCTATTTATCATTAACTGTAGTGTTCGGACATGAACAAGGTGAATTCACCTTCATGGGTCAGCAAGGAGATAGTGTTAACGACTATTTCATCTCTTCCCCTGACTTCTTTCAGTATATCGGCAAGCTGAATATAGGTGATCAGATCTGATCATTTGCCACTGGAACTAACCTGTAAGTTCACTAACTTGAAAACGTCGAATCTTAGTACATCATCAGAGGGTTTATATTCCATGAAAATCATATGGAATGATGCTCTTTGTTACATTTTTTGGAATATCTAAAAATGAATTATGCCAATGGAATTCAGACATTTTTAGATAAACTTGACAGTAGCATTGAAGTGACAATTGACACTTTCATATGCATGATTGTAGAGTCTGCTACATGCATGAAGAAACGTATATTGAAACCCCAGAAGATGATACTGCTAAATTTCGAGTGTAAAAACGCATGAAGGATTACACGAAAATCACTTAGGAATTATAGAAAACATCGATTTAAACAGGTGACTCTATTGTAAGGAAAGAAATAGATACAAAACTCTGTGTAGAGGACTTGTGTAAACGTAATTTAGAAAGACTTTGCAAATCAAGTAGTTCACAACAGCATTTTGGAAACAAATATTAAGCTTCAAGAATAGACCAATCATTGGCAATACAACTACTAAAAATCATAGCTTGCTCGTTTCAAAGGGGTTTTTAGAAATGATTCGTTCTTTAATAATTTTTGTACAAGCACTGACATGCAAGATGATGCAATAAGTGTAACAACTGAAAAAGATTTAGATCGAGAAGCACTTGCATTAGATTCATTCATTACAGATCAGGAAATCTGTGCAACGTTGACGCACTTCAAAATGGAAAATCAGCTAGTTTGGACAAAATTGTTGCAGAATTGTTGAAGTGTTCACAGTCCATCATTACGCCATTTTTGAATGAGTGCTTTAACAAGGTGCTCGAGACGAGTATATATCCATGCAGCTGGGCAATATCAGTTTTCATCCCCATACATAACAAGAGTCATCAGAAGATGACATATCGCCCCCAGTTCCCACATATTTGAAAGGACAAATCATCTGATAGTTACTTGAGGTCTTTTTAGACTAAGTTTGAATCGTTTCCATGGAAATCATGGAAAATATAAATGCCCTATATCTGTAAACAGCAAAAGGCACTACTTCCAGATCTGTGTCATATATCTGCCAAGATCTGTTGAATGATATGAAATGGTTTTTGAGTTGTGCTCTGCAAACAAAGCCCTCCCTCCATTTTGAAACTAAGTCCAAAACGTTTCCATGGAGCCCAAGAAAAAAATAAATAGAAAAACCTGTAAATCCCAAAAGGCACCACTTTGCTGTCTGCCACATATATCTACCAAGTTATACTGACATATATTCAGACTATGTCCAAAGCATTTCCATGGAAACCAAGAAAACAAAAAATCACAAACACCGGTTGATAGCAAAAGGCACCACTTGAGGTTCTGATTGATATATTTACCAAGTTTGGCACGAAAATATTGAAGCCCACCCCACCATTAGACTAACACCAAAACGTTCCATAGAAAAAAACAACAAAACAAAACAAAATGAAAATGCCAAAACTCTGTAAATAGCAAAAGGCACAACTATAGGTTAAGATTATTATATCTATCAAGTTTGGTCTAAAAATATTTCTGAGTTATGCTCCGGGAAACAAAATGATTACCGATGAGCAGATGGACGGACGGACAGACAGACAAACAGACGGTCAACAATTCCAAAATTTTCATTCTGTTTCTGAATATCCTGTTTCTGTTCAACTGCAGTCTGCGGTGTCAATAAACTACGCCTAGCTTACTTTACCTAGGTAGGTGGTGCAATTCTGGGACGTAAAGTAAGGTGCAACTTTTCTAACAATATGGATGCGCATTACGGTGCCGTTCACATTTACACCCCAAGTTGAATTTATGCCTGAGATATGCATACAGCCACAGGGTTGGCAGCTGTCCAACACTGACCAATCCACAGTACACCCCTGTAAGACGACAGAGTACAGAACAGGGATAGCTGGTGTACAACAATGACCAGTGTCCTCTACATCCCTGTAAAGGTGACAGTGAACAGTAAACGGATGGTTGGTATCCAACACTGATCTGAGTACTCTACCTCAGCTGAAGACTGACAGTGTACAGTACAGAGGTTGGTATCAAACACTGACCAATGGACACTACAAACCATTAAGCCTGACAGTGCATAGTACAGGGGTGGCTGGTGTCCAAAACTTACCAGTCGGAAATACACTTTAAGACCAACAGAGTCCAGTACAGGGATGACTTGTGTCCAACATTGACCTCACTGTACTCTACATCCCTTTAAGACTGACGGCTTTAAGACTGACAGTGTCTCGTACAGGGGAGGATGGTGTCCAGCACTCACAGACCAGTGTACTCTACATGTGTTTATCACTGACAGTGTACTGTAGAAGGTGGTTCGTATCCAACACTGACCAATGTAATCTAGTTACAGACCAGTGTACAGTTCAGGGGTGGCTGGTGTACTACATTCACCAGTGTACTCTATTTTAGTTCAAGACTAACAGTGTACATTACAGGGGTTGCTAGTGTTAAGCACTGACCAGTGTACTATACATACCATTAAGGCTCACAGTGTACAGTACATGGGTGGCTTGTATTCAACACTGACCAGAGTACACTACCTCAGTTGAAGACTGACAGTGCACAGAGGTGGTTGGTATCATACACTGACGAATGTACACTACAAACAATTAAGACTGACAGTGTACTGTAGAATCTAACACTGACCAATACAGACCGACAGTATAGTACAGACACAGCTGGTGTACAGCATTGGCCAGTGTACTCTACCTTAATTACAGACTGACAGTGTACAGTAGAGGGGTGGCTGGTGTCCAGCACTGACCAGTGTACTCTACAAACAATTTAGACCGACAGTGTACAGTACAGGGGTGATTGGTGTCCTGCACTGACCAGTGTACTTTAGATCCCTTTAAGACTGACAGTGTACTGTAGAAGGGTGGTTCATATCCAACACTGACCAATACAGACCAACAGTGTACAGTACACGCACACCTGGTGTAGAACACCAGAAAATGAATATCAAAAACTGATATATCCCCCTGGCCCCTACATATTTGAAAAGACAAATCATCTGACAGTTACGTATTGTGTTTTTAGACCAAGTCTGAATTGTTTCCATGGAATTCATGAAATATATATAATGGCATATCTGTAAGCAGCAAAAGTTACTATTTCAAGATCTGTCTCTTATATCTGCCAAGATCTTTTCGAGTTGTGCTCCAGAAATGAAGTCCGCAACACGTTCATGGAACCGGAGAAAATAATAAATCACAAAAACCTGTAAATACCAAAAGGCACCACTTTAGGGTCTGCCATATATATCTACCAAGTTTTACTGACATATATGAAGGCGTTTTTGAGTTCTGCTCCGGAAACGAAACACACCTCTCACTTTTCAGACTATGTCCGAAATGTTTCCATGGAAATCAAGAAAATGATAAGTCACAAAAACCTATAAATAGCAAAAGGCACCACTTTAGGTTCTGTCTGATATATCTACGAAGTTTTGCAGAAAAATGTTTTAAGTTTTTTGAGCTCTGCTGCAGAAACAAGGCCCACCCCAAACACCAAAACACTTCATAGAAAAACAAAAAGAAATAAAATAAAATGCCAAACATCTGTAAATAGCAAAAGGCAGAACAATAGATTAAGTTTATTGTATCTATAAAATTTTGGTCTATAAATATCCAGAAAAACAAAATGCTTACGGAAGGACAAGCAGATGGACAGACAGACGAGACATCAACTATATCCCCCTGCTTGTAATAAAACTATTTTATGTCTTTTTTCTACACAACGGTTTCCCTGCAATAATTATACAGGCTGTCACTCAGTTTCCCTGGCCTTGTATTTAGCTAGACACAGGTGATTCACAATGCTGAATCAGACAAGAGCACACCAAAGGGAGCAAACTCTACCACTAAATGTTTTCAATTACCTCCCCCTTGTCTACTGTTAGATACAAATAAATAGCATGTTGCATAACCCACAACTTCGTTGTTCCGGTGGATAATAAAATCACAATAAATCTCAACAGTTATTGATCGTTACATATCTGCTAACAGCAATAATTTACTCCAAAGCGTAGCGTCACTACAACTTGAATCGTCTGGATAACTGGATTTTTTTCTCTTTTGAAAACCTCATGGAAAATCCAAAACGTTCACGATCATTACTACTTGAATATGTACATGTACTTAGACTGTCCTCAGGTAAGAAATAAACTTGTGGCACTAAACAACAGGTTGCACCTGCAGCTCAATATACAATTATACACAAAACTGGAGTGATGGCACAGATGATATAGAACATCCTTATAAAAAATTACTCTGACAAGATGACTTCAATTTTTCTTCACACAATTTCATGCCATGAACTATAATACTCAGTCACTGTGCGTGTTGTCATCAAAGCCACTAATCAAGACAATGCCTTATCTTATGGTATTTCAAATGAAATCTGTGTTCTTTGATGAGAAAACTATTCACATGAATTTATTGTGGCTATGACTGCCAATACAGAAGTTTCTTTCTACATATCCGAACACTGGGACAATATGGCTGCTGACAGATGTCACACTCGGGGGATTTTGTAAAGGGACAGCATTTGTGGATGGGTTCAGCCACAGGGACAGGAGTGGGAGTTCATCCTGCTGTTGGCAATATCCTAGCAATATGGCAGAACACTAGACATGAGCTTCACACACAGAACCCATCCAGGGAATGAAACCCTGCTTCAATACTGAAAGGGGTGTCGACTTCCACCAATAAACTGGTTCCTAAACCCACAAAGAATGTGACAAGCATGTCACTCCAATAGCAAGTCACTCTAACCCTAGGCAATCAAGGGAGTGCCCCCATCCATACCATGGTGCCTTAACCCTAAGATTCTGAAAGGGGTGTCCTTCCCATAGCAAGGCACACCAACCCCAAGATACTGACAGTGGTGTCCCTTCTACACAATGGTGCCTTAACCCTTAAGACCTCTAAAGAGGTCTTCCATCGATACCATGCCACCTAGGAATGAAAGGAATTCCCCACCCACAAAGCACCCTTTCCCTAGGGCATTAAAGGGATGCCCCAACCATATCAAAGCACCCAGATCTGAAGACTCTGAAAGGGGTGTCCTGTCAATAACATGGCACACATATGACCCAATGACATTAAAGGGCATGACACCATAATCTTAGCATCTTTAAAGGGGTGTTCCTAGCATAGCATGGGACCCTCCTCACCTTATGACCTTTAAAGGAGTGCCCACGAATAGCATGGTACCTTAACCTTAAGACTTTAAAAGGGGTGTCCCACCAATACCATGGTGCTCTAACCATAAGACTCTGTAATGGGTGTCCCACCCACCCATACCATGCCAGCCAAACCCTAAGGCTTGGAAAGTAGCATCCTTCCCATGGCAAGGAACCCTAAGCAAAAGGCATTAAAGGGGTGCCTCACCCATACCATCGCGCCCTGGCCCAAAGACTCTGAAAGGGGTCTTTCACCATATTATGGCACCCTTACCCTAAGACTCCGAAATGGCTGCCCCACCCATACCATGATGCTCTAACCCTAAGACTCTGTAAGGGGTGTCCCACCCACACTATGGCAGGCTAACCCCAAGATCTCAGAAAGTGGTGTCATTCTCATAGCAAGGAACCCTAACCATTAAAGGGGTGTCCCACCTATACCATGGCAGTAGTCGGAGCGAAGGAAGTGACTGCGAGACTTCACATTCATTCCTGTAGTATTTCAGTCAGAGGATTGGAATCTGAATGTTAAACTCTTAATATTCAGGCTATGACAAAGACCGTTGACTTACACCCTGAAACTGAAATGAAGAAATTAATCTAGGACAATTTTGCTTAGTCAGTTGATGTTCATGGTCAGCCACACTGACAAAAGTGCTGAGAGCGTTGATGTAAGATTTTCTTAGCTCAGTCATTAAGTTTGGTTTCAAACAATGACATCTTAGATCTTTCCTACAGGTTGTCCGTACAATTAATACCCTAGGATACAACCTCTGGTACCTGTGACACCCTTAGAACATAGCTGGACAACCGCTGGAACACTCAAACTGTCGCTGGGTCATTATCCTCACATCACGCTAACAAACAGATCAAGTAAATTCCTGTGCAAAGGAACGTCTTACCAAAACTGTTCTGACGTACTTACAAAGAAACACCCTGACTGACTTGAGTCACACAGTAGTGCTACCCACTCTACCAAGGTTTATTGGTTTCCCTGCAATAACCATATATGCTGTCACTCTGTTTCCCCTGGCTTTGTCTCCAGCTTGGCACAGACAATTCACAATGCTGTATAAGAATAAAGCACACCAAAGGGAGCATACTCTTCCACCAAATGTTCTAAATTACCTCCCCCTTGTCTACTGTCCAGATACAAATAAACTCCCCGTTGCATTATCAAGCAGAACAAAGGAAACTGATCAACTACATTTGGCAGATAAATGCTATGGTGTCTATGGTGTGTTAATGAAAGCTATATCACAGCGCCAGATAAGGTGCGTATTTGTTTATTTTAATAAAAATCTCAAAATACTTGAGAATTACTAAGAAGTTAGGTCTACTGAAAACCATTTATGTTTACATATTTAGAAATAGGAAGGAAGACACTCTTCACAAAAGCACCCAATTCTTTAAACTAGTGGGAGTATACAAAATGCTAGTTACTCCTTAAGAAATGCAATTACTCATACATAAACAGACGGATGTAAATACCCAACTGCTTGAAAAAATATCTGGAGCTCTGCTATACCCGTGATGTCAAGCTGGGAAAATTCTAACTCACCATCACAACTCATGAAACAACATGATCACCTCAAAGAAACGTTATTTTGGGGTAAGGAAGGATCTCATCAGGGTTGGGGAGGATGTGTTACCAGAGTCAATCTACATGGTCACCTTAGGGAGGATCTGTTATCTGGGGGAGGATGTGTCACCTAGGTCAATCTACATGGTCACCTGGGGGAGGATCCATCATTTGGGGGATGATGTGTCACCTGAGAGAATGTGACATCTGGGTGAATCTACATGTTTAACTGAGAGTGGGGGGTCACTGTCATCTACGAGAATGCATCACCTGGGTGAATGTACATGGTGACCAGGGGCAGGATGTCCCTGTTATCCCAGAAGAAGGATATTTCACCTGGGGTAGGGAGTCCTTGTCATCTTTGGGAAGAATGAGTCAGCTGGGGAGAGGGGTTGTTGTTATCTGGGTGGAGGTCACCTGGGGTAGGGGGTCCCTTTGATCTAGGGGAAGAATGTGTCAGCTGAGGAGGGATTCCTTGTCATCTGCAGGGAGGGTGTGTCACATAGGGGAGGGGCCAATCTCATCTGTGGGAGGGGGTGTTAGATGGCGAAGGGGTCCTTGTGATCCGGAGGCAGAATGAGTCATCTGGTTATATCTACATGGTAACCTAGGGAGGGAGTCATCTGAGGGGAGGGTGTCTCATCTTGGGCAGGGGTCCCTGTCATCTGCTGGGAGGTGTGTCAACAGGGGGAGGGATCCCTATCATCGGTTAGAATTGTGCGTCGGCTGGGGAAGGGGTCCCTGTCATCTGGGGGGAGGGTGTGTCAGTTGGAGAGGGGTCCCTGTCATTTGGGGGAGGGTGTGTTACATGGTAAAATCTACATGGTAACCTCAGGTAGGGTAAACTTCTCATTTGGGTAGGGTGGGGTGATGGTCCCTCTCATTCATCGAGAGAGAATGTGTCACCTGGGTTAATCTGCACTATCACCTGAAGTGTGATGAAGAAGATCTCCCACCATGTTTGTATGCGTGTGCGTGTGTATGTGCGTGTGCGTGTGTGTCTGTCTGTGAGATGTGTCGCCTGAAATGGGGAGCGGCAGCACCAAATTGGCGAAGGGGATCTGTGATCAACAGAGAATCCATTGCTGTAGAAGTACTGGTTATGTCTCATATGACAAAAATATGAAGTGTTTATATGTCTTTCAAATTGGTGTAAACTTAAAACACTACGTCCTAGTTTCAGTTTGGACATGATGATTTGTAAAAAGCCTGTGCCAAATTAAAGTATTTATGGCTCTGGAAATGCAAGTGTGATTAGTAAGATATAAAATAAATTTAGACAATGATTCTGCCGATTTACAGGTTCGTCCAGAGTATTTGAGCCTTGTATGACTGATAAAAGGCGAGATTTATAGCGTTATACAAGTCTAGTTTTGTTTTTTTTTTGACTGTCTTGAGTATCTCTGGCACTGCAAAGGCAAAAGTGAGTTTTGTGGCCCACATTTTGTGGAGCTTATCTTGTTAAGTACTCTGGTGTTAAGCCATGTACCATCTTATACAAAATACATAATTTATGATGCTTTCTTCTATGAAAGAGAGATGGTTTACTAGTTTCTTCGTCACTTTTTATGACTGAAACCCCTGACGGTCTCACTTGTGGTACGAAGAGCATCAATCTTTCCAGTACTAATCCTTGTCCTTGAGTTTACTAATCCCTAAAGAAGTCACAGTAGACAAAGATAGGAAGGATGAAGGAAGCTGTTTCTGTTTAGTTTATATTTAAGACTCCAAAAGCAATTTTTATAGGACTAGTTTTTTTAATTAGATATTTGATTTGCATATCCCATTTAACATTGCTTTGAAATCATAGCCCTACATGTTTATGATAGTCAACTTCTTTCATTTTTTCGTCATCCATCATTAAATCTGTTTTTCCACTAGGCATTACCTTTCTGTGAATAACACTGCCACTCTTTCTTCGGACTAAATGATACCTGCCATACATTTTCTCGTTCGGATAAATTAGCAAGCCCATTGTTCAATATTCTTGTTGCATCAGTGGGGGTTACCTAGGTCTATTAACTCATTAAGGCCGAGAGACGCATATGTGGGGCAAATTAATTAGCTTCACACAGCGAGAGCCGCTTATTGGGGGTTACAAAAAGCACCTCTTATTCTGCGAGAGCCGCATATTGGGGGTGATAAAAAGCAACCCTCATTCAGCGAGAGACGCATATTGGGGGTTCTAAATTTTAAATTCGTATTGTACCTATTATTTCATTCAATTTAGCAGTAATGATCAAAGATTAGCTTTTCTTACGAGAGAGGAGGTTACTTTCTGTGTTAATCAGAAGAGCTATTAATGTGTTTTGATAACAATTGCTTGCAATGTCGGGGGCTTATACAGGCAAATGAACACGTCTGCAAGAAAGGGGGTTATGTTACGGGAGGTAAGTGTTTGTTACTCGTCACTCGAGTGAATACTAAGATACTCTGCACATTGAATTAACGGTGACAAGGTTACAAAACCTTCTTCTAAATTAAATCATTCATTCATTCATTTTGAGGAGTCCAGTGTCAATCTTCTGAAATTCGTTTGCTTTCAAAGCAAATAGAAGTATGTCCATCTTCATAAATATTTGGGGAGATTCAACTGCAAGTGTATACATCACAATAAATCAGTATCGTGTAACGTATTTTAATTCTATAATACATGTACTTGAATTGTGATATTTATTCGTAACAATGTGCAGATTATATTGAAATGTTCAGCAAGCCATTATGTTTGATGTACAAGTAGTGTGCGCAAAATGCATATCCAAATAAAAACTATCCCTACTCAATGGTTGGATTGGGTTATCGGGGGTAAAAACAATTGGACTGTAGCGATTTGAGCGCTTTATAGAAAAGTGAACTCGTCAAAGTGCTTCTTAGTCCTACGTGTACATTTCAGGCATCCTTACCATTATGTATGTTCACGATACAGAAACTTTTTCATGATAGCTAGAGTTGATAAAACCGAAATCGATTGGTCAACGATCAAACCAATAGTCAATCTGCATCCAAGCTGTCTAGTGACCAAACATGCTCTTCAGAAATTTAGCCCACGCCCCATCACCTGTCATTTCCTCTGTGACAGGTATCTCATGATACGATTGGTCATAGAAAAGAAATCAGCCACTATATTGAACAGTTGAGATACAAAATGTCCTATTCGAGAACTTTGATGACGCCCATCTCGTGATCCTGTCTTATGTATGTGCAAGGAATAGCATTATGCAATATGCATACATGTATGTTCGTGTGATAACGTATATTTTCTGTTATATATTTTCTTATATAATCTCGATGAACCAAAATGACAAACTGTGAATCTGTTCCATGTAAGTCACACATTAGCTTATAAGTACTTACCTTAAAATATTCAGTATATACTAGCAACGCATCAGGGAAAATGCTTCTGTCATAGAAGATTATTAGGCATGTGCGTAAATTCTTCTTTACTGCCACTGACATAGATGTTTTGAACAATTTAACCTCACACAATGATATGAGAGGGACAATTTGTTTAAATGTGTCTTACATACAAAGACTACAAACATGTGTTAAGAAAATACACACGCCACCAAAAGTCTACAAGAGAAAGTGTAATAAAATTACGTAAAACGTTACATATATGACATGTATTCACTCCTGCTTTCTTTCAACATATACCTTTACAACGCAATTAAACAATTAAACAATTAGGACTTGCTCGTATGACGAGACAGTTTCCTGTAATCTACGAAACCAGCCAGGGATATCAGGCGTGATTAGCCCTAATTAGTCTCGCCACAGCCGGCCAGGCAATCAGCACGGGATTCCAGGTGTTGAGCAGTGAAGTGGCTCTCGGGCTTAATGAGTTGATATGTAATGATATAAAGGAAATACGAATGCTATTAGTAGATTTGACTACATCACGAAAATGACCGATCATATTGGGTGAACCAGTTCACGAAAAGTGTACCGCAATATATAGTACTGTGAAGTTCGAATTGCAATATAGCGGTTAAGCATTGTTATCATGCCCATGAATTTTTCATTGTTGTTCTTCCAAATGATCATGTAACCTACAACCAAAAGGAGAAAGTGTTAACTTGCCAAGTAAAAGATATGCTCCTGCTTTTTAAAATCAAGAGTCATCAGAAGATGACATATTCCTTCCCGAAAAGTGTCCATGGAACCTAGAAAATAAGAGTGAGTGAGTGAGTGAGTGAGTTGAGTTTTACGCCGCACTCAGCAATATTACAGCTATATGGCGGCGGTCTGTAAATAATCGAGTCTGGACCAGACAATCCAGTGATCAACAACATGAGCATCGATCTGCGCAATTGGGAACCGATGACATGTGTCAACCAAGTCAGCGAGCCTGACCACCCGATCCTGTTAGTCGCCTCTTACGACAAGCTGAGTCGCCTTCTATGGCAAGCATGGGTTGCTGAAGGCCTATTCTACCCCGGGACCTTCACGGGTTAGAAAATAAGAAATCACAAAAACCTGTAACTAGCAAAAGGCAGAACAATAGATTAAGTTTATTTAGGTTCTGATTGATATATCTACTAAGTTTTGCAGTAAAATATTGAACGGTTTTTGAGTTCAGCTCCAGAAGTGAAACACACCTCTCACTTTTGAGGCTAAGTCCAAAACGTTTCCATGGAAACTGAGAAAATAACAAATCACAAAAACCTGTATACACCAAAAAGCACCACTTTGGAGTCTGCCACACATATCTACCAAGTGTTGCTGAAAGATTTCAGAAGTTTTTGAGCTCTGCTCCAGAAACGAAGCCCACCCCACCTCCATTTTGAGACTAAGCCCGAAATGTTTCCATGGAAACAGAAAATAATAAATTACAAAAACCTGTACATAGCAACAAGCACCACTTTAGGTTCTGATTGATATATCTACTGAGTTTTGAAGAAAAATATGAAACGATTTTTGAGTTCTGCTCCGGAAACGTAACCCACCCCATCATTAGACTAACACCAAAATGATCCATGGAAAAACAACAAAAAAATAAAAATGTCAAAACTCTGTAAATAGCAAAAGGCAGAACTATAGGTTGAGATTATTATATCTATCAAGTTTGGTCTAAAAATATTGAACAGTTTCTGAGGTATGCTGCGGGAAACAAAATGATTACGGACGGACAGATGGATGGACGGCGGACGGACGGACAGACAGACAGACAAGGCGTGGACTATATCACCTAGCATTACATGCCGGGGGGATAAAAATATTAAAAATTGCAGTTCAGCCTTTTTCAGAACTGGGTAAGCTGCCATGCCATTTTGGGATGTACATAGTGCATGTCTTTTAAGGCCCATAACAAATGGTTTATTAACATCGGTAGTTTGTACACGTGTTGTAATTGAATACACATGGGTGTTATTTAAGCCGCATCTGAAACTGGGGTGCAATTTTTAAACTTTTCGTTCAAACGTGATATTCCTAGAATGCACATGTAAATGCACTCTCTCTATCCAGCACATTGAGGCATACTAGTATATTTCAAAATTGAAGTTTGTGTGTTCGGAACTGATGTAAAAGATGACATTACCACTTAACATTAACTTGACACGACAAGACACAGACGTTCAGAAAAAGGAAAAGCAAATACAGATGCAGTCATCAGTAGTGGTTCATAAAATCACAACAATTACATTATTTGAAAACGGCATGACAATTAGATTGGTGGCATAGTCCTGGTGACCATACTTTTGAGCATTGCCATTTACTTTTTGTGTATTCCCCTCAAATTGTTCGTAAATTGTTTCCAAACTTTCAAGTTCATTTTGATGGCTGTTTTTGTCAGAGTAAACTATTTCTGTTACCATTTTAACAAGCGGAATTATGTTGTTTCAAGGTGTAGTGTTTCCGTACACATATAAATAAAACGCAGGTGGTGCTTCATTAATCCTTTTGTTAACATTACCATGCCCACATGTTTTCAATTGTTTCTTCCCAAATCGTTTTCAAGAGGCATCATGTTCAAACAACTACAAGACCAAGACTTTCATAATCTATAAATATCGGCAGAGATATATTGAAACCCTTGTACATTAATCATATACATTATGTTCTTTTAACTAGATTTTTCATCCCCAAAATATTTAACAGCCCCTACTTTGAACATGTGCCTTTCCAGCAAAATTCTATTGCTCGACATGACAGTGCCGAAATGGCCAGATTGTATCTTGAAGGGGATTATCAGTCCACTTGACCTGAAGTTGTATGACTGGGTCTAGTCCCGTTTAAAAACAGAATTCTATTATGTATATTTTCACTTTCAGGCTTCAAGATTAAGCTTCCATGGCCAACCTGCCATATACAGCTGACCTACATTTGGTTTCGCTGATGGCCATGATAATAACAGTTAAACCGCAAAGTAAAGAATTTGATATACTACTTTAACTCAACTCAGGAAGGTGCAAACGTATCTATACACACCCTTAAAGCGTATATCCCTCCAAATTGCCAACAATAATTGTCAAAAATTCTGAGACTGATTTACTATACCTACTGAAAATAATTTAGTGTACAGAGTTATTATTTTCTTATTTGTAGACTTGTGAAGGTCCCAGGGTAGAATAAGCCTTCAGCAACGCCATTAAAGGCGACTATGCATGTCGTAAGAGGCGACTAACGGGATGGGGTGGTCAGGCTCGCCGACTTCATTGACACGTCATCAGTTCCCAATTGCCCAGATCGATGCTCATGTCGTTGATCACTGGATTGTCTGATCCAGACTCTATTATTTACAGACCACCGCCATATAGCTGGATTATTGCTAAGTGCGGTGTAAAACTAAACTCGCTCACTCACTCTTATTTGTAGTCACAAGAAGAGAAAGTGTTTTACTATTTTTCCTTTATGATTATATTTCCATTTCCTGATAAACAACCACCAATCTTACAAAAAACCCAAACCCTTCACATCGCACCTGGCAGATGGATCAGGCGCCATATTATTTCAAATCTATTCTGATAAAATCTTATAGTCTACAGAGTTCGCATGCATTGCCTATTTCAGTAGAATGGAAGGTTTTACAAATGGGCTTATCTCACATACTAGATTGTAAAACTGAATCAACTTATCTGCTTCTCCACATTTCACAGACAGAAATGGAGCAATATCGCCATATCACGTCTCTATATTGCAATGTCGCCTTTTTGCGGTATCACCATATTGCAACCCTTGAGGGGGGCCTTCAAACAGACATATTTGACCACATGAACATTTTCAGATAATTATTTAAGCTACTTCACGATTTCTTCAGCTAATTCTTCACCTGAAGCTATGATACTGAATACACACTGCGACACGAATCTTCTCATTCTGTGTAGAAACAGCCACATTCAACCACATTTCTTGACAGTAACACTCAACAATGTTTATTTGACAACCACCTGACAATTCCTAGAGATAGCGACTAACATGTAGCTGTATAAACCACCCTAAAGACACACTGTAGACACCCAGTAGTACACAACTCCAACCTAACACTTATCGGTTCTTGTTGACTGGACCTTTTCATGTGCAATATCTAAACCTGAAGCTATTTGGACCACAGTTCCACCAAAACAATCATCTTAATCTGTTTGTTAATTTGACCATTTTCAGACAATAGAGAATAAAATTAACCTGAAGCTACACTTACCACCCTGAAGACACCCTGTAATCTGAATCTATCCCACCTTGCATGTGTCTGGCCTCTATACACAATCTACTTGATGACTTCCAGAGAATACCTTTAACATGTAGCTACACAAACCACCCTGAAGACACCCTCTCATCTAAATCTATCAAAGCTAGCATGCATCTGGCATCTATACACAGTCTACTTCATGACTTCTAAAGAGTACCTTTAACCTCAAACTACACACAAAAAAAACCCCTGAAGACATGGTGTAAAGTGAAAGTAAATACGCTGGCGTGGAGAGGTAGCACATGTGGAGAAGTAGCACGTGTGGAGAGGTAGCACATGAGGAGGGGTATAGCGGCTGGAACAGGAGTGGGTGGTTTCAGTTTTATGGTGCTTTTAGCAATATCCCAGACTGACAAGCAACCAAATTGAAAAGGGTGTACACCTCCACAATAAGGCACCATAACCCTTAGAGTCTGAAAGGAGTGTTCCACCAATAACATGACATCAAAGGGTGCCCCCACCCAGTGTTCTAAATTAAAACCACTTCTTAGGCCCAAAGCTGAAACCACTGGGACCCAATGTTTTTGTTTTCTGCATGTCCTTATGGCTGATGGCTCTTTCATTGCCAGTAACTAAATGTATTTTTTTTTCAGAAAATATTATTCAGGAAGTTTTAGTTTTCACCTCGATCAGCAGCAGCTTGTTAGTTGTCTCATTATTTTGTTTACTGGGAATTAGCAAAGATGTAGGGCCAACACATTCTTTTATCAGTGTTCCACCCTTAACATAGCACCCTAAACCTAACACTCTGAAAGAGGTATCCTACCCACACCATGGCACCCCAATCCTAAGACTCTGAAAGGGGTGTCCCACCCATAACATAGCACCCTAACATTCTGAAAGGGGTGTCCCACCCATAACATAGCACCCTAACATTCTGAAAGGGGTGTCCCACCCATAACATAGCACCCTAACATTCTGAAAGGGGTGTCCCACCCATAACATAGCACCCTAACATTCTGAAAGGGGTGTCCCACCCATAACATAGTACCCTAACATTCTGAAAGGGGTGTCCCACCCATAACATAGTACCCTAACATTCTGAAAGGGGTGTTCCATCCATAACATAGCACCCTAACATTCTGAAAGGGGTGTTCCATCCATAATATGGAATCCAAACACATGGACATTAAAGTGGTGACCTGCCCATACCATGGCACCCTAAACCTAAGGCTCTGAAAGGGGTGTCCCACCCATAACATAGTACCCTAACATCCTGAAAGGGGTGTTCCATCCATAATATGGAATCCAAACACATGGACATTAAAGTGGTGACCTGCCCATACCATGGCACCCTAAACCTAAGGCTCTGAAAGGGGTGTCCCACCCATAACATAGTACCCTAACATTCTGAAAGGGGTGTTCCATCCATAATATGGAATCCAAACACATGGACATTAAAGTGGTGACCTGCCCATACCATGGCACCCTAAACCTAAGGCTCTGAAAGGGGTGTCCCACCCATAACATAGTACCCTAACATTCTGAAAGGGGTGTTCCATCCATAATATGGAATCCAAACACATGGACATTAAAGTGGTGACCTGCCCATACCATGGCACCCTAAACCTAAGGCTCTGAAAGGGGTGTCCCACCCATAACATAGTACCCTAACATTCTGAAAGGGGTGTCCCACCCATAACATAGTACCCTAACATTCTGAAAGGGGTGTTCCATCCATAATATGGAATCCAAACACATGGACATTAAAGTGGTGACCTGCCCATACCATGGCACCCTAAACCTAAGGCTCTGAAAGGGGTGTCCCACCCATAACATAGTACCCTAACATTCTGAAAGGGGTGTTCCATCCATAATATGGAATCCAAACACATGGACATTAAAGTGGTGACCTGCCCATACCATGGCACCCTAAACCTAAGGCTCTGAAAGGGGTGTCCCACCCATAACATAGTACCCTAACATTCTGAAAGGGGTGTCCCACCCATAACATAGTACCCTAACATTCTGAAAGGGGTGTTCCATCCATAATATGGAATCCAAACACATGGACATTAAAGTGGTGACCTGCCCATACCATGGCACCCTAAACCTAAGGCTCTGAAAGGGGTGTCCCACCCATAACATAGTACCCTAACATCCTGAAAGGGGTGTCCCACCCATAACATAGTACCCTAACATTCTGAAAGGGGTGTCCCACCCATAACATAGCACCCTAACATTCTGAAAGGGGTGTTCCATCCATAATATGGAATCCAAACACATGGACATTAAAGTGGTGACCTGCCCATACCATGGCACCCTAAACCTAAGACTCTGAAAGGGGTGTCCCACCCATAACATAGCACCCTAACATTCTGAAAGGGGTGTTCCATCCATAATATGGAATTCAAACACATGGACATTAAAGTTGGGTCCTACCCATACCATGGCACCCTAAACCTAAGACTCTGAAAGGAGTGTTCCATCCATAACATAGTACCCTAACATCCTGAAAGGGGTGTCCCACCCATAACATAGTACCCTAACATTCTGAAAGGGGTGTTCCATCCATAATATGGAATCCAAACACATGGACATTAAAGTGGTGACCTGCCCATACCATGGCACCCTAAACCTAAGGCTCTGAAAGGGGTGTTCCATCCATAACATAGTACCCTAACATTCTGAAAGGGGTGTCCCACCCATAACATAGTACCCTAACATTCTGAAAGGGGTGTTCCATCCATAATATGGAATCCAAACACATGGACATTAAAGTTGGGTCCTACCCATACCATGGCACCCTAAACCTAAGACTCTGAAGGGAGTGTTCCATCCATAACATAGTACCCTAACATCCTGAAAGGGGTGTCCCACCCATAACATAGTACCCTAACATTCTGAAAGGGGTGTTCCATCCATAATATGGAATCCAAACACATGGACATTAAAGTGGTGACCTGCCCATACCATGGCACAATAAACCTAAGACTCTGAAAGGGGTGTCCCACCCATAACATAGTACCCTAACATTCTGAAAGGAGTGTCCCACCCATAACATAGTACCCTAACATTCTGAAAGGGGTGTCCCACCCATAACATAGCACCCTAACACTCTGAAAGGGGTGTCCCACCCATAACATAGCACCCTAACATCCTGAAAGGGGTGTCCCACCCATAACATAGTACCCTAACATTCTGAAAGGGGTGTCCCACCCATAACATAGTACCCTAACATTCTGAAAGGGGTGTTCCATCCATAATATGGAATCCAAACACATGGACATTAAAGTGGTGACCTGCCCATACCATGGCACCCTAAACCTAAGGCTCTAAAAGGAGTGTCCCACCCATAACATAGTACCCTAACATTCTGAAAGGGGTGTCCCACCCATAACATAGCACCCTAACATTCTGAAAGGGGTGTTCCATCCATAATATGGAATCCAAACACATGGACATTAAAGTGGTGACCTGCCCATACCATGGCACCCTAAACCTAAGACTCTGAAAGGGGTGTCCCACCCATAACATAGTACCCTAACATTCTGAAAGGGGTGTTCCATCCATAATATGGAATCCAAACACATGGACATTAAAGTGGTGACCTGCCCATACCATGGCACCCTAAACCTAAGGCTCTGAAAGGGGTGTCCCACCCATAACATAGTACCCTAACATCCTGAAAGGGGTGTTCCATCCATAACATAGCACCCTAACATTCTGAAAGGGGTGTTCCACCCATAACATAGCACCCTAACATTCTGAAAGGGGTGTTCCACCCGTAACATAGTACCCTAACATCCTGAAAGGGGTGTTCCATCCATAACATAGCACCCTAACATTCTGAAAGGGGTGTTCCACCCGTAACATAGTACCCTAACATTCTGAAAGGGGTGTCCCACCCATAACATAGCACCCTAACATTCTGAAAGGGGTGTTCCATCCATAACATAGCACCCTAACATTCTGAAAGGGGTGTCCCACCCATAACATAGTACCCTAACATTCTGAAAGGGGTGTTCCATCCATAATATGGAATCCAAACACATGGACATTAAAGTGGTGACCTGCCCATACCATGGCACCCTAAACCTAAGGCTCTGAAAGGGGTGTCCCACCCATAACATAGTACCCTAACATTCTGAAAGGGGTGTTCCATCCATAATATGGAATCCAAACACATGGACATTAAAGTGGTGACCTGCCCATACCATGGCACCCTAAACCTAAGGCTCTGAAAGGGGTGTTCCATCCATAACATAGTACCCTAACATCCTGAAAGGGGTGTTCCATCCATAATATGGAATCCAAACACATGGACATTAAAGTGGTGACCTGCCCATACCATGGCACCCTAAACCTAAGGCTCTGAAAGGGGTGTCCCACCCATAACATAGTACCCTAACATTCTGAAAGGGGTGTTCCATCCATAATATGGAATCCAAACACATGGACATTAAAGTGGTGACCTACCCATACCATGGCACCCTAAACCTAAGACTCTGAAAGGGGTGTCCCACCCATAACATAGCACCCTAACATTCTGAAAGGGGTGTTCCATCCATAATATGGAATCCAAACACATGGACATTAAAGTGGTGTCCTACCCATACCATGGCACCCTAAACCTAAGGCTCTGAAAGGGGTGTCCCACCCATAACATAGTACCCTAACATTCTGAAAGGGGTGTTCCATCCATAATATGGAATCCAAACACATGGACATTAAAGTGGTGACCTGCCCATACCATGGCACCCTAAACCTAAGACTCTGAAAGGGGTGTCCCACCCATAACATAGTACCCTAACATTCTGAAAGGGGTGTTCCATCCATAATATGGAATCCAAACACATGGACATTAAAGTGGTGACCTGCCCATACCATGGCACCCTAAACCTAAGACTCTGAAAGGGGTGTCCCACCCGTAACATAGTACCCTAACATCCTGAAAGGGGTGTTCCATCCATAATATGGAATCCAAACACATGGACATTAAAGTGGTGACCTGCCCATACCATGGCACCCTAAACCTAAGGCTCTGAAAGGGGTGTCCCACCCATAACATAGCACCCTAACATTCTGAAAGGGGTGTTCCATCCATAATATGGAATCCAAACACATGGACATTAAAGTGGTGACCTGCCCATACCATGGCACCCTAAACCTAAGGCTCTGAAAGGGGTGTCCCACCCATAACATAGCACCCTAACATTCTGAAAGGGGTGTTCCATCCATAATATGGAATCCAAACACATGGACATTAAAGTGGTGACCTGCCCATACCATGGCACCCTAAACCTAAGGCTCTGAAAGGGGTGTCCCACCCATAACATAGTACCCTAACATCCTGAAAGGGGTGTTCCATCCATAATATGGAATCCAAACACATGGACATTAAAGTGGTGACCTGCCCATACCATGGCACCCTAAACCTAAGACTCTGAAAGGGGTGTCCCACCCATAACATAGTACCCTAACATCCTGAAAGGGGTGTCCCACCCATAACATAGCACCCTAACATTCTGAAAGGGGTGTTCCATCCATAATATGGAATCCAAACACATGGACATTAAAGTGGTGACCTGCCCATACCATGGCACCCTAAACCTAAGACTCTGAAAGGGGTGTCCCACCCATAACATAGTACCCTAACATCCTGAAAGGGGTGTCCCACCCATAACATAGTACCCTAACATTCTGAAAGGGGTGTTCCATCCATAATATGGAATCCAAACACATGGACATTAAAGTGGTGACCTGCACATACCATGGCACCCCAATCCTAAGACTCTGAAAGGGGTGTCCCACCCATAACATAGTACCCTAACATTCTGAAAGGGGTGTTCCATCCATAATATGGAATCCAAACACATGGACATTAAAGTCGGGTCCTACCCATACCATGGCACCCTAAACCTAAGGCTCTGAAAGGGGTGTCCCACCCATAACATAGTACCCTAACATTCTGAAAGGGGTGTTCCATCCATAATATGGAATCCAAACACATGGACATTAAAGTGGTGTCCTACCCATACCATGGCACCCCAATCCTAAGACTCTGAAAGGGGTGTCCCACCCATAACATAGTACCCTAACATTCTGAAAGGGGTGTTCCATCCATAATATGGAATCCAAACACATGGACATTAAAGTCGGGTCCTACCCATACCATGGCACCCTAAACCTAAGACTCTGAAAGGGGTGTCCCACCCATAACATAGTACCCTAACATTCTGAAAGGGGTGTCCCACCCATAACATAGTACCCTAACATTCTGAAAGGGGTGTTCCATCCATAATATGGAATCCAAACACATGGACATTAAAGTGGTGACCTGCCCATACCATGGCACCCCAATCCTAAGACTCTGAAAGGGGTGTCCCACCCATAACATAGTACCCTAACATTCTGAAAGGGGTGTTCCATCCATAATATGGAATCCAAACACATGGACATTAAAGTGGTATCCTACCCATACCATGGAACCTAACCCTAAGGCTCTGAAAGGGGTGACCCACCCACAAAAGAGCACCCTAAACAATGACTCTGAAAGGGGTGTTCCCTCCATGATATTGCACTCTAACACAAGAATGTTAAAGGTGTATTCCACACATGATATTCCACCCTAACACAATGATGTTAAAGGGGTGTTCCACCCATAACATAGCACCCTAACCCTTTGATTCTGAAAGGGGTGTTTCATTAATAAAATAGCACCGCAACCCTAACACTCTGAAGGGGTGTCTCACCCATACCATGCTACCTTAATCATAAGATTCTGGAAGGGGTGTCCCACCCATAGCACGGCATCCTAATTCTAGAACTCTCAAAGGGATGTCTTACCCTGTGTTTGTAATTACTGCTGGCTTGGCAGTCCTCGCCGGTTGTTGTTGCATGGAGCTGGCAGTTTCAAATATGTGTGGCTAGACCTATAAAGGGGTGAACCCCACACAGCATGGCACCCAAACTGTAGGAACTTAAAGGGTTGCCCCACCCACAGCATGGCACCCCAACCCTCAGACCTATAAAGGGGTGACACCACCCACAGCATGGCACCCTAAGTGTAGGAGCTTAAAGGGGTACAACACCCACAGCATGGTACTCTAACCCTCAGACCTATGAAGGGGTGCCCCACCCACAACATGACATCCTAACCCTCAGACCTATAAAGGGGTGCATCACCCACAGCATGACAAACTAACCCTGAGACCTATAAAGGGGTGCCCCACCCACAGCATGACATACTAACCCTGAGACCTATAAAGGGGTGCCCCACTCACACCTTAAAAGGGTAACCCAACCATAGCATAGAACCCTTACCATGAGACCTACAAGTTGTGCCCCACCCACAGCATGGCATGCTAACTCTCAGACCTTTAAAGGGGTACCCCACCCAGAGCAGGGCATCCTAACCATAGCACGTTAAAGGGGTGCCCCATCCACAGAATAGCACTCTAACCATAGGACCTTAAAGGGGTAACCCAACCATAGCCTTGAACCCTAATGTGTTCCATCCTGAGGAAGATAAATAATATTGATGATACATGACTGAACCCTATGCAGACGACAAAGCTCAAACCTTGCATTGAGAAACACAGGAGAGTATGCAAGTAGTACCCGACTGGCATGTAACGTCATGTCATGTCATGCCAACCAGTTTCAATTCAATTTCAAACCAATACTGACCTAGAAACAGTACTTGGAATGGAGGAACTCACTGCAAGTCACGGATTTGTTCCCTAGTATTTGAGAGGATTTGAGCCAAATAATATTTATATACTCATAATATTCAGGCTATGACAAAGACCCTGATGTAAAACTCAACCTCAGCCAATGTAAAATAATTCCAAGATGGTTCTCCTTGGTCAGATAATGTGTTTGAGCAACAAGGAACTCTGATGTCAGTGAACTCCAGCTCAATCCTGCCATATGAGTTCAATATTCCCTACAGCTCAAGCAAGAGCCATGCTATCTCCACATTTCCCACTTTCACCTGCCTCTTATATCACCACCAAACTGATGCATGAACTGGATTATCTCCCTTCCAGTCAGAGTAAGCTCGACAGGTGTTTATGTTACCAAATAATACAGTCTTACCTTGGAGACATACATAATATGTAGGCTATGACAAAGAACTCTGACTTGTAAACTAAAATCTAAATGCTGCATATGAATACAAGACAATTTTGCTTGGTCAGTTTGTGCTTGAGTAAAACAGACAGACCTGCTGAAATAATATTTATAAATGTTCAGAGGGTCCATGAAAGACTATCTTAGCTCAGTGACTAAATTTGGTTTCCAACAATGACATCCCTCGTCTTCAACAGCATCTGTATCTTACTGGCTGTTGGTACAATTACTACTCAGGGATCACACTTCTCGTCTGAGACACAATCAAAACAGATTTGGACAACCACTGGAAACACTCCACTTGTTGCAGGGTTATTATCCTCACAACATGCCAACATACAGATAAAGAAAATTCCTGAGCAAAGTATCCACTTTGATGTACTTACATAGGTATTAAATACCTTGAATGAACTGAGTGACACAGTAGTGCTACCTCATCCACCAAAGGTAGCTCTCTCTACACCATATGACATCTCGGAAGATTTTCTTCAACAAACATATTAATAATCATGAACAATTTAATTATTTCATAAAAACATTTGGTATCCTTTTCATAAACTGGCTTCCATACAGTGATCATGTATGCTGTCACTTAATTTCTGTCCTTGTAGGCCGCTGGGCACTGATGTTTCACCAGACAAAAAGCACACCAAGGGTGCTTACTCCTCCACCTAATGTTCTAAATTATCTCCCCCTTGTCTACTGATCACATACAACCCCTGTTGCATAATCCACCACAATAAAGAAAACTGATCAATGACATTTGGCAGCTAAACGGTATGTCTATCATGTGCTTATGAAACCATATCTTGTCAAATTGGGAAAATCCTAAATAACCAGCTGAACTCAAGAAACAACATGGTCACCTCAAGGAAATATGTCATTTTGGGGTAAGGGAGTATCTGCAATCTCGGCAGGGGGTGGCAGATATGTCACCTGGGTTAACCCCTTGGAAGTTCATTATTTTTTCAGATGCACACTTTCAGTAGATTTGAAAAGTGACTGTTGTGCAAGAATTGGTCCTGGATTTGCATACAACTATAAAATTACGCAGAAATGTAGAATATTAAATTTCCTGCCTGTTGGTATAAATGTAAGTGGTGGACTACCTTGGTGGTTTGAGAAACAGACAAAACTTTGTCATGTGATCAATTTCTGTTTTTCATCGTGCACCAATAAAAGCACTTAGTCTTAGTGATGAAAATACAGCCTGCTATCTGAGCAACATAAGCATATACAAAATGAGTTTGTGCGCTCAGGATAAACAAGAGTCATCAGAAAAGGACATATCCCTAAGGCCCCTACATATTTGATAGGACAAATCATCTGACCGTTACTTAATCACTTTGTTTTGCAGAAAAATACTGAACAGAAACCGAGAAAATAAGAAATCCAAAAAGCCTGTACATAGCAAAAGACACCACTTTAGGTTCTGATTGATATATCTACAAAGTTTTGCAGAAAAAACATTGATCAGGTTTTGAGTTCTCCATCCATTTTGAGCAGTTATGCTCCGAAAACAGCCAGCTAGCATGTATCTGCACCCTATACACACTCTACTTCATGACCACCAGAGAATAGAATTAACCTGGAGCTACACCAACCACCCTGAACAGAAGATGAAATCAAACTTTAAACACGCTACCCTGTATCTGGGCTCTATAGATGGTCTGCTTGTTGACTTCTAGAGAATACTTTTAACCTGAAGCTACACAAACCAGCCTGATGAGATGGTGCCACCTGAATCTATAGTAACCCCCGTTAGCATGTATTTGGCCTCTGTACATTGTCTACTTCATGACTTTCACAGAATATGTTTTACTTGAGCTACACAAACCACCCTGAAGACATGGTGTCATCTGAATGTGACCCACCTAGGATGTGTCTGGGTTCTGTACAGTCTACTTCGTGACTTCCAGAGAACAAAGTTAACCTGAAGCTACATTAACCACCCTGAAGACACCCTTGACTATAAATCTATCCCAGCTAGCATGTATCTGGCCTCTGTACACACTCTACTTGATGACTCAAAGAGAATACCTGCAGCTACAAAAAACACCCTAAAGACACCCTGCAAATCTGAATCTACTCAAGTTAGCATATATCTGGCATCTATACACAATCTACGTGATGACTCCAAGAGAATCCCATTAACCTGAAGCTACAAAACACACTCTAAAGACACCCTGCAAATCTGAATCTACCCCAGTTAGCATGTATCGGGCCTCTCTATATATACTCTCCTTCATGACTTTCAGATAATAAGTTTAAAATGAGTTACACAAACCACCTTGAAGGCACCCTGAAATCTGAATCTATTCAAGTTAGCATGTATCTGGCATCTATACACAATCTACTAGATGACTTCCAGAGAAAACTTTTAACCTGAGGTAGACAAACCACCCTAAACACACCCAGCCATCTAAAACTAAACACCCTAGCATATTTCTTGCCTCTATACTTACTCCATCTAATGATCTCCAGATTCTACTTAATGATCTCCAGACTCTACTTAATGGTCTCCATTTCCAGAAAATAAAATTAACCTGAAGCTACACTAATCACCCTAAAGACACCCTGCAAATCTGAATCTGCCCCAGTTAGCTGTATATGGCCTCTATACATAGTTTACTTCATGACTTCCTGATAATACGTTTAAACTAAGCTACACAAACCACCCTGATACAGCCTGTAATCTAAATCTACGGAAGCTAGCACACATCTGGCATCTATACAGAGTCTACTTGGTGACTTCCAAAGAATACCTTTAACCTGGACCTACAAACACCACCCTGAACACATGGTGTCACCTGAATTTACACCAGCTAGCATGCATCTGGCCTCTAGACATTGTTTACTTCATGACTTACAGAGAATACATTTTACCACAGCTACACAAACCGCCCTGAAGACACCATGTAAGCTGAATGTAAATACACCAGCACGTATCTGGCCTCTATACATAGTCTACTTAATGACTTCCAGAGAATAAGTTTAAACTCAGCTGGACAAACCACCCTGCACACACCCTGTAATATAAATCTACCCCAGCTAGCACGTATCTGGCCTCTATACATAGTCTACTTAATGACTTCCAGAGGATAGCTTTAACCTGCAGCTACACAAACCAACCTGAAGACACCCTGTAATCTACATCTACCCCAGCTAATATGTATCCGATCTAAAGTCACCTTAATGACTTCTAGAGAATACCTTTAACCTGGAGCTACACAAAACACCTTAAACACACCCTGTAACCTTAATCTACCCAAGGTAGCATGCATTTGGCCTCTATGCACAGTCTACTTCAGGACTTCCAGAGAATAATTACAAACTGAGCTAGACACCCCCCTGGAGAGACACTGTAAACTGCATCTTCTCAAGCTAGTGTATGTCCTGCATTTATACACAGCCTGTGTCGTGATTACAAGAGAATACCTTTAATCCAAGCTACACAAACCACCCTGAAGACATCTGTCATCTGAATCTACCCCACTTTGGATGTATCTGGCTTCTATACAGACAACTTAAAAGTCACCTTAATGATTTCTAGAGAATAACATTAACCTGAAGCTACACCAATCACCCTAGAGACACCCTGGAGATCTGAATATACCACAGTTCGCATGTATCTGGCCTCTATGCATAGTCTACTTCATGACTTCCAGAGAATAAGTTTAAACTCAGCTGGACAAACCACCCTGAACACAACCTGTAATATAAATCTACCCCAGCTAGCATGTATCTGGCTTCTATGTACAGTCTACTTGGTGACTTCCAGTTAATAAATTTAACCTGGAGCTACACAAATCACCTTGAACACACCCTGTAAACTAAAATTAAACGCCCTCGCATATCTCTTGACTCTATACACAGTCTACTTAATGACTTAAAGAGTAACTTTAACTTTGAGCTAGACAAACCACCATGAGGACACCCTGAAATCTAAATCTGCACCACCTAACAAGCATCTGGAATCTACACACAGTCTACTTTTTCATTTACAAAGAATACCTTTCACCTGTAGCTACACACGACATCCTTAAGAGACCCTGTAACCTAAATCTAGACAAGACTGCATGTATCTGGCCACTGTACACAGTCTCCAAAATAATTTCCAGAGAATACCTTTAACCTGGAACTACACAAACCATCCTCCACACACCCTGAAATCTGAATATATCCCACATAGAATGTCTCTGGCCTCTCTACACATTCTACTTGGTGACTTCCAGAGAATACCTATAATGTGAACTGGACAAACCACCCTGAACACACCCTGTAATCCAAATCTACCAGTTAGAACGCATCCAGCCTACATAAATTGTTCACTTCATGATTTCCAGAGAATACCTTTAACATGGCTCTACACAAACCAAACTAAAAACACCCTATAATCTGAATCTACCCAAGCTAGCATACATCTGACCTCTATGCACAGTTTACTTAATGACTTCCAGAGAATAAGTTTAAACTCAGCTAGACAAACCACCCTGAACACACCCTGTAATCTAAATCTACCCCAGCTAGCATACATCTGTCCTCTATACACAGTCTCCTTCATGACTTCCAGAGACTTCCTTTACCTGAAGCCACAAAAAATACTGTAATCTGAATCTACCAAGGTAGCATGACTCCCAGAGAATACCTTTAACCTGAAGCTACACAAACCACTCTGAACAGACCTGTAATCTGAATGTAAATACACTAGCCTGTATCAAGCTCTCCCTTGTCTGGACAATGTACAGTCTCTCTGACCACTTGATCATTTCCACAGCATTAAAGGGAGACTACATAAAATCTACCTCTGCTAGCCTTTATCTGGACAGTGTATAGTCTGTTTGTCCACTTGACCATTTCTACAGAATTAACAGTAACCAATACAAAATCTATCCCTGCTAGCATGTATCTGGACGCTTGACCACTTGACCATTGTCACACAATAATAGGAAGGTGTACACAATCTATATGGACACTTTAAAATCTACTTGACCACTTGACCATTTCTACAGCATTAACAGGAAGCTATACAAAGTCTATCCCTTGCTAGCATGTATCTGGACACTGTACAGTCTGTTTGATCACTTGACCATTTCTACAGCATTAACTGGAAGCTCGGCAAAATCTATCCCTGCTAGCATGTATCTGCACACTGTACAGTCAGTTCTACCACTTGACCAATCCTTAAGCATTAAGTGGAACCTGGGGAAAATTTACTCATGCTAGCATGTATCTGGACATTAAACAGAACTACTACTACAAAACCTATCCGTGCTAGCTTGTATCCGGACACTTTATAGGTTATTTCACCACTCGACCATTTCTACAGCATCAACTGGAACCTATATACAAAATCTATCTCTGCTAGCATGTATCTAGACGCTGTACAGTCTCTCTCACCTCTTGAACATTTTTCTACAGCATTAACTGGACGCTACCCAAAACCTCCCATGGCTAGCATGTATCTGGACACTGTACAGTCTGCTTGACCACTGGGCCATTTCTACAGCAGTAACTGGAAGGTTGGCAAAATCTATCCCTGCTAGCATGTATATGGACACTGTACAGCCTATGTGACAACTATCTGGACAGTGGACAGTCTGCTTGACCACTGGGCCATTTCTACAGCAGTAACTGGAACCTATACAAAATATGTCTCCGCTACCATGTATCTGGACAGTGGACAGTCTATTTGACAAGTTTTTGAAGTCTGAGCAGAATGTATCATAACAACTTAGCATCTCCTGAGAAACCATTTCTGACAAGAGGTTCATCATTAGTGCATCATCCCAGAATAAGCTCTCCAGTACTGTGGCATGACTAACAGGAAAAGGCACGGGTATAAAATATCAATGGAGGCACCCATATGGGGGGATCATGCAAGTGACAGGGATACCCTGTGGGATGAGATGGCCATGACTGTTCTAGCACCTCACAGGCAGCTTGGGTTCCGTGCACATTACTATCATTATCATTACTATAATGGAAACACTTCTTAGGATGTGAAACATTTACCAGCCCAAACCCCCTTCAACACACCCTTCCATCTAAACCTAAAGGAATCTGGTGGTTGTGAAGTCTGTTATATTCTGACCAATTCAGCAGTAACACCTTCAACCTCAAGCTAAACGTGTCACCCCAATGGCATCCTGTAATCTCAACCTACCTTTGCTACGAACTGAGTCTCCATGATCACTTGAAAATTCCAGGGAAGACCTTGCAGTCGTCTGGGGTAGGGTGTATCACCTGGGTCAAGCTACATGAACAGTTGGGGGAGAGAGGTGTCTGACATCTGGGGTAGGGTGTGTCGCCTGGGTCAAACTTCATGAACACCTGGGGGTGGGGGGTGTCTGACATCTGGGGTAGGGTGTGTCACCTGGGTCAAGCTACATGAGCACCTGGGGGTGAGGGGTGTCAGTCATCTGGGGTAGGGGGTGTCACAGCTGGGTCAATCTACATGGACATGTAGAGGTGAGGGGTGTTTACCCTCTGGGAGGGTGTGTAACCATGTCAATCTAGAAACCTGGGGTGTCAGTCATCTGTAGTAGAATGTGTCACCTAGTTTAATCTATATGGACATGTGGGGAGTTGTCAGTCATCTGGGGTAAGGTGTGCCACCCGGGTCAGTCTACATGGACAGCTGGGGTGAGGGGTATCAGTCCTCTGTGTGTCACCCTGGCCAATATACTAGGACACCTGCATGTGACTGCTTAACCACTAACTTTTCTGAGTAAAGTGATGGGTTATTCAGGTAGCTTTTTTCAGCCAAACGAGTGAACAAGTGAGTGAGTCAGTGAGAGAGAAAGAGATGGAAGGTGGGAAAAAGAGAGAAAGAAGTGAAGAGAAGAGAAGAGGCATTTTCAATCAGACCTGACTGGTTCTCTGACATAAAATCACAATAACAGGAGGTCGCAAGTGAATCAAGTTACACTGCACCAATACTACTCCCTCTGAATCTGAAGAATCAAAAGTGCAACTCCAGATACCCTGGACTGACAGGACAAGTGCTGAAGACTTCTCAGTTGTGCCACCCTTAAGATACCCTGAACTGATCAGGACAAGTGTTGAAGACTTCTCACTTGTTCCACCCCAGATACCACAGACTGTCTAGGTCTAGTGCTGAGGACTGTGAACTCCTGGCTGTGACGGCATCTCGACCTCAAGAAGCACAACCTGGAACAAGACGACTTGAAGGGTATAAGACTAGTTGGCAATGAAAAGGTAGCTGAAATGTGAAACACTGCAGTCTGCCACAGACCTGTCTACAGGGCACACCTATAAGAATACAAGAGAGAGGTTACATGTGGCCTTACACTGCCATTCCACTCATACACAGGAAAAATTGAACTTGTTAATAGAAACGGGTATGGAGCATTGCAAGATGAATACTGACAGTAGAGACAATATAAATCCAACCAGTAAGGAGAATGTGTCACAAACAATCAGCATCACCTGCAAAACGGTACCTGACAACATGTTCATCACCACAGTGGAATTCCAGAATAAGCTCTGCTGGGCTGGTGCCTGGCTGAAAGTGAGGGAGTTAAAATGGAACAAAGTAGGTGGCAAGTAAGTGTGTAAAGGCACAGTGCAGCCTGATACTGAAAGCTTGAGTGACAGAGTGAGGAGAGTTTTATGCCGCACTCAGCAATATTCCAGCTATATGGTGGTGGTCTGTAAATAACTGACTCTGGATGAGACAATACAGTGATCAACTGCATGAGCAATCTGCAACAGGGATTCGATGACGTGTGTCAACCAAGTCAGCGAGCCTGACCATCCAATACCGTGAACCATGGGTTACTGATGATCATTTCTAAACTTTAACATGAAGCTAAAAGATATGAAAATATGTCATCTAACTCATACAAGCAAAACTCCAGTTAATGAACAGATCCAGTCTATCTGACGACTTGACCATGCCAACAGACGGCCACCAACCCAAGCTGAGATGGATAGTCAGCAGTCTAAATCTACCTAAGCTAGCAAGTATCTGGCCTCTACAAACAGGGTATGTGACTACTTGACGACTTCCAAAAAATACTTTTAACCTGAAGATACACAAACCACCCTGAGGACACCTTAGCATCTGAATCTATGTAAACCAACAAGTATCTGGCCTCTACTGAGCATGTGACTACTTGATGACTTCCTGAGAGTATCTTTAACCTAAAAATACACAAACCTCCCTAAAGACAGTTTAGAATCTAAATCTACCCGAGGTGGCATCTATATGGCCTTTGGACGGAGCATGTGACTACTTGATGACTTCCTGAGAATATCTTCAACCTGAAAATACACAAATCTCCCTGAAGACACCCTAGTATTTAAATCTACCCAAGCTAGAATATATTTGACCCCTATACACAGCCTGTGTCATTACTTTATCACTTCCAGAGAGATACCTTGAACCTGAAAAAGCACAAACCCCTCTAAAACCCCCTGTAATCTAAACCTACCCAAGTTTGCATGTTTTTCAACTCCGTACAAAGTCAGTATGAGTACTGGATGACTTTCAGAGAATACCGTTTAAACTGAAGACACACAAACCACCCTGAACACACCCTGCAATGTAAATCTATACAAGCTAGCATTTATCTGACCTCTGAACACATTCTACTACAAGACCTCTAGAAGACACCCTAGAATTTAAATCTAGGTTGTGCAACCCATCCTCACAACACCTAGTTATTCAAATCTACCCTGACTACAACCTATCTGCCATGTACACTATCTGACGAACACTTCCAGAGAATACCCTTAACCTGAAGCTGTGCAACTCACCCTCACAACACCCACTTATTCAAATCCACCCAAGCAACAATCTGTATACATTTTATTTGAGTGAGTGAGTGAGTGGGTGAGAGTGAGTGAATGAATGAGCAAGCGAGTGAGCAAACAAGCAAGTGAGCATAGTTTGACACCCCTTTCCGATATATTCCAGCAATTAAATTTAATCACTGGTCATTTGGGTGGATGTGACCATGAGGGTGAATCTGGTCGTGGGGGTTAATCTGATCATGAAACATACCAATGATAACATGTATCTGGTCTCTCTACAGTCTCCTGGACCACCACTGATATTTTCCACAGAAAGCCTTTATACTGAAGAAACACAAACATTCATAACAAACACTGTAGACCGAATCTACACACACCAGTATGTACCTGGCCTCTCTACATAGGTTGCTTGACCACCATTACAATATCGTGTATTGCAAATATATCCATTCTGTCTCCTACCTAGTCACTTTAGAAAGTCTATTTGACTAGTTACCAATATCAAACACATGCAGTAATACAAAACACTACCCAAGCTGTGATGCGGCTGATCTGGTGTATTTGAAAGCTTTTACCTGAAGTTTTGCAGTTATGACATTCTAGAGCACCTTTGTGGGAAATCAAACCTTGGACTAAGGCAACAACAAGGAAACACTTTGACTACTTGACCTTTTTTTAACCTGAAGTTCTACACATCATTCGCTCAAAGTCAAATTCAAACACACAAAGCCACACTATACAGTCTGTTTGACTTCACAATTTTGGAATGAGTGTTACCAACCAGAACCTACAGAAACCACTTGTCAGACACCCTGTAGACCCATGTTACCACGTACCTGGCCTCAATATACAATCTCTCTGACGCCATTTTATCATGTCCAGAGATAAACTTTACACAGGCTCTATGCAAACTGCCCAAAAGTCACCCTGTAAACCCAATCTCTCTGAGCTACTATTTTTATCACTCAACATTTTATAGTGAATTTACATTTAACCTGAAGCAAAACAAACCATACACAACACACCCTGTAATAACAGATCACTACTTTTGACCACTAGAATATTTCTAGACCATCCAAATTAAACCCTGAACTTAAGGTTGCATCTGCTGGGAACCTGGGCTCATATATGCTACAACTACATCTGTGAACATATTCAGCAACAACTGTCTTTAGACAGAAAACTAAACTACTTGGATCATGTGGTCATTCTGGCTCACTTTATCCATGGACATCTTTGAACCCAAACATGCAGATGTCAATCACTGCATAGTGTGGTTCGAATTCCATTATTTATTCACTGATGTCTTAAACCTGGAATCCTGTTGATTCCTAAGTTTTCACTATGTGATGGAAGTCAAGAGCAAACCAAATACTGATGAAAGCATGCAAATAAACCCAAAATATTACATGAGTGAGTGTGTCCACTTTCGCATTGCTTTCAGCAATATTCCAGCAATATCAGGGCAGGGGATACCAGAAATTGTACCCATGTGGGGACATGAACCCGGGTCTTATGTGTAATGAGCCAACGCTTTGACAAGTAGGCTACCCCTCCGCCCTATCCCCAACATCTACACGAACCCCAAAAGCGTTGGAACACAATCCTCACTGACTGCTTTGCTCAACAAAGAAAGCATTCCACTAAAAAAAACATCAGTCACCTTGATCATGATGCCAATTTGACAACAGTCACAACATCCACACACTGAAAAGCTTTATTACCACTATTCATTCAAAACAGGACTCTGGAACCATTTTGGCCTTGTTATTTTCTGTTGGAATGAAACTCGAATAGCTGCCAGAATCTTGGACCTGTCAAACCTCATCCAGAAAATATATTATCACTCATACAAGATGAAATATTCAGACAGTGAAATACTCGGACATTGTATCCCTAAATTTAACCTTGTCCTTAAATCATGTGATGCGCAAACATGGTGACTGTAAGTTGTAATGAAATAATGATTTCCTAAACTGATTCTCTTTCGTTGGAATTTCAAAGTTAATCCAGTAAATGATACCAAGAGCAATGATCTTGACCATCATTTAAACAGGAAACCTGACTATCCTGTGAAACTAGTAACTAGGGCTAATTATTATCAAGAATAAAAGAAATTATTTTATCAACACATTGACTCTACGCCAGCATTGCAAACTTGCAATTGACCATCCAAGATGGTCTGTTTTGCAACCGGACAGTCAGTATTAGTTGCATGTATCTTGTCTCCATCCATGATCTACTTGATGCCTTTCACAGAATACCTTTAACCTGAAGATACACAAAGGACCCTGAACACATCCTGGAATCTAAATCTACCCAAACTTACATGCATTTTGGCTTTGTACACAGTTTATGTGACTGCTTCATGACTTCCAGAGAAATTCTTTAACGTGAAGATACACAAAGGACCCTGAACACACCCTGGAATCTAAATCTACCCAAGCTTACATGCATTTCGACTTTGTACACAGTTTATGTGACTGCTTCATGACTTCCAGAGAAATTCTTTAACATGAACATTAACAAACCACCCTGAACACACCCTGTACCCGAAATCTACTCAAGTTAACATATATCTGGCCTGTATACACTGTCTATGTGACTACTTGATGACTTCAAGAGAATACCTCTAACCTAAATATACACAAACCATGCTGAACACACCCTGGGATCTACATCTACCCAAGCGTGCATGTATCTTGTCTCCATTCATGTCTGCTTGATGCCTTTCAGAGAATAACTTTAACCTGAACATACACAAAGGACCCTGAACACACCCTGGAATCTAAATCTACCCAACTGTTCATGTATCGGGCCTCTCTACACAGTTTATGTAACAATACATAATGACTTATGACAATACATAATGAGAACATTTTTAACCTGAAGACAGTCTGGGATCTAAATCCACCCAAGCCAGCCTCTGTTTTAACTCTCTACACACTCTACTTAAAGAATTCCAGATAATAAATGTAAACTGAAGATACATAAACCACCCTCAATACACCCTGGAATATAAAGCTACCAATGCTTACATGCATTTCGACTCTGTACATAGTCTATTTGACTACTTGATGATTTCCAAAGATAACATGAAGATACACAAAACATACTGAAGACATCCTGTATTCTATATCTACCCAAGATAACCTGTATCTGACTTCTATATATAAGGCACAAGAAATAAGGGAACTCCTGATGTCAACTTACAGTAGAAGGATTGATACCGAAAAGTTGTGTGCTAATTGCATTCAAACTCAGGTTTGAATCCACTTCCGACTGACACTACTAGTGGCACCATGCTCCCTGTACTTGATACACAGGCATCATGAATACAAATCTGACGGTAGGTAAACGTGAACCTTTATCACTTGTGAAAATGCCACCTCGTCAGTACCTGATGAAGGAACAAAATGGCAGGCCACTGGAATGCTAGAGGGTGGACAATCACAGAATGCTGTTGCTCGGTTCTTCAGAAAGTCACAAAACATTATTTCATGACTCATCGACCTTTATTGTCAGACAGGGGATGTTAAAATGAGGACTGGTAGAGGAAGACAACCTAAAACTACCCCCAGACAAGACACCTTCCTGAGAACCATAGCTTTGAGGAAACGGTTTGCCACTGCCCCGGATTTGAAGAGGGAATTCTGTAGAGCTTCAGGGATACTCATTTCAAATTCTACTCCAGGAAACAGGCTCCAAAGCAGAGGTCTGAAGTTAAGGTGTAACCATGACAGCTAACCACAGATGATCTGGTTATTGTCCGGGGTAATTTTACAGGCCAGTGGTATGTGGACGAGATCTTACAACCACACATTGCTCCCAAGGCAGGCAAGTTGAAACTTTGTGTTTCAGAATGATAATGCATGCCCTCACAGAGCTGGTGTTGCAGTGAACTTCTTGCATCAACAAGGTGTTACAACACTACCCTGGCTGGCTAAATCTCCAGATCTGTTCCCAAACAAACAATTATGGAGTGTGTTAGGGCGTCGAGTGCATCTCAGGGACCCTGCACCCGCCATTCGTGATGCCCCAAGTAGAGCACTGCAACAAGAGTGGCGGTTGATTCCAAGGGCAAAAATCCGATGGTTGGTCCCCAATATGCAAAGTTTCGTGCCTGTACTGTTTCTCATGGTGGACACACTATTAACTATATCTGACATACAAACTGTACAGCTGTGCTGATTAAACCTAACATGTTTCACAAAATCAAGAGGTTCCTTTATTTTTTCTGCCTAGTATATACACAGTCTATGTGACTACTTCAGAATATCTTTAACCTGATGCTACAAAACCACCCTGAACACACCCTGTAATCTAATCTAAATTAGGTTGCATGTATCTTGTCTCCATCCATGGACTTCTTCATGCCCCTTAGAGTATAACCTTCACCTGAAGCAACAAAAACCCCTGACGACACCCTGGCCTCCCTACAAAGTCTATGTGGCTATATGTAATGACATCCAGAGTAAAACCTTAACCTGGAGCTACACGAACCTCACTAAAGACACCAGTAATCTAAATCTACCCACCACTGCATGTATCTATCTTCGATACACATTCTCCATTCTCACAAAGAGAATACCTATAACTTGAAGATACACAGATCACCCTGAAGACACCCTGTAATCTAAATCTACCCAAGTGTTCATGTATCTGGTCTCTGTACACAGTCTATGTGACACTACATAATGACTTCCAGAGAATAACTGATACAGAAACCACACTAAAGACACCAGTAATCTAAATCTACCAAACCTTCCATGTATCTATACTCTATACATATTCTGCTTACGTACAAAGACAATACCTCTAACCTTGAAGATACACAAACTGTCCTGCAGACAACTTGGAATCTAAATATACCCAAGAATGCATGTATCTGGCCTCTACACATAGTCTATGTGACTATACGGAATGACTTCCAGGGAACACCTTTAACCTGAAGATACATAAACCACCCTGAAGACACACTGTAATCTAAATGTACACAAGCTAACCTGCATCTGGCTTCTATACACAGAATATGTGACAAGACATAATGACTTCAACAGAATACCTTGAACCTGAAGATACACAAACCACCCCCTGAAATCACCCTGGAATCTAAATCTACCCAAGCCTACAAGTATCTGGCCTCTCTATACAGTCTATGTGACTACATGTAATGACATCCAAAGTATATCCTTAACCTGGAGCTACACAAACCTCACTGTAGACACCAGTTATCTATATCTACCCAACCTTCCATGTATCTATACTCTATACATATTCTGGCACAAGGACAATACCTTTAACTCGAAGATACACAAACCACCCTGAACACACCCTGTAATCTACCCATGTCAGCATCCAGCTGGTGGCTGTACACAGTCTATATGAAGATACATACACCACCCTGAAGAAACCCTGCAAACTACACGTTAGTATCCATCTGGTGACTGTACACAGTCTATTTAACCACCACTACACCATTTCCAGAAGAGCCTCTATACTGAAGATACAAAAACCACCCTGGAGACACCCTGTAATTTACCCATCTTAGTATCCCTCTGGTGTCTGTTCATAGTCTATTCAACCACCACTTGACCATTTCCAATCAAGCCTCTATACTGAAGATACACGAATTACCCTCAAAACACTCTGTACTCTACCCCTATTAGTACCCATCTGGTGTCTGTACAGTCTATTTGACCACCACTTGACCATTTCCAGAAGTGCATCTGTTGTGTTCACTTTGAGGGCATCTACCATTCTACCATCTGGTGAAAGGTGTGTCACCTGGTTATATCTACATGGGTCACCCCATGGGGTCATCTGGGGGGTAGGAGTTTACCAAGTGAAGTCTATCAACTGGATTTCACATGAGGGACCTGTCATGTGGGGGCTCTGTCATCTAAGGGAGAGTGTGACATCTGGGGGAGGATGTTTACCTTTGGGGTCTGTCATCTGGGGAGGGTGTGACACCTCTGGGGTCTGCCATCTAGGGTGCTTGCATAGGTCCACTTATGGGGGCCTGTCGTTTTTGAGTTGCAGTTTTTACACCTGTGGCTGGGGGGTTGGGGACGGTATTTATCTCTGAGGTCTGTCGTCTTGGGGAAAGGTGTTGACCTGTGGGGTCTGTCATCTGGGGGAAGGGGTGTCACCTGGAGGTATCTACATGCAGGGATCAATCTAACCCCAAGTCCCACGTTTCTGACACAAGAAATTCTGGCATGACATATTTATTTAACATGTGCATCCTCTTGGACACAAGCTTTTGATGAAACACTGTTATTTTGGAGCATAGGCAATATCACCGTTACAGAGTAAAGATGGCCAATAATTCGAGCACAATCAAATAAGTCTGTTCAATCAATCTAAGTACTGATGGAACAAGAGTCATCAGAAGATGACATATCCCCCCGGGGCCCCCACATATTTCAAAGGACAAATCATCTAACAATTACTTAATCGTTTTGTTTTGCAGAAAAATATTGAACAGTTTTTGAGTTGTGCTCCGGAAACGAAGCCCATACCTCCATTTTGAAAATTCTGAAACGTTTCCATGGAACCGAGAAAATAATAAATCACAAAAACCTGTAAATAGCAAAAGGCACCACTTTAGGGTCTGCCAGTGCCACACATATCTACGGAGTTTTACTGACAGATATTAAGAAGTTTTTGAGTTCTGCTCTGGAAATGAAACACACCTTTCACTTTTGAGACAAATTCTGAAACGTTTCCATGGAAACCGAGAAAATAATAAATCACAAAAACCTGTAAATACCAAAAGGCACCACTTTAGGTTCCGACTGATATATTTATCATGTTTTGCAGAAAAATATTGAATGGTTTTTGAGACTAAGTGCAAAATGTTTCCATAGAAACCAAGAAAATAAGAAATCACAAAAACCTACACAGCAAAAGGTACCACTCTGGGGTCTGCCACACATACCTACCAAGTTTTGCAGAAAAATATTGAACCGCTTTTGAGTTCTGCTTCGGAAACGAAGCCTGCCCCACCATTAGACTAACATCTAAATGTTCCATGGAAAAACAAAAAATATAAAAATGCCAAAACTCTGTAAATAGCACAAGGCACAACTATAGGTTGAGATTATTTTATCTATCAAGTTTGGTGTAAAAATATGGAACAGTTTAGAGTTCCAGAGTTATGCTTCGAAAACAAAATGATTACGGACGGACAGACGGATAGATGAGGTGTTGACTATATGTAATGTAATGCTGGGGGATAATAATTTCTATTAAAAGTGGACATTTACACGATAAATTTTAAATATCCTGAATACAAGAAAGAGTCAGAAAAGATGATAATAAAGGAAACAGAGTGTAATCTACCTATCTATATATTAGTTACGTTCAGCATGTTTTTTAATATATTTAAGAGCTGTTCATATGGTGTTCATGTCAGCTGTAAACATAGAGCTGCTATCTGGTAATCTTGAAGATATTGTTCTGGAACCAATGATACCGACACAACTACTGTGCCACTGTCCATGTATTTCAGGACATAACACTAGAAATATCATAATCAAGGGAAAAGATGTACTGTCAGTTCCTGAAAAAGAAGAACTGTACATTGGTTAACTAAGTTTAGTAGTAACAGGTACAGCTTGCATCGCTCAAACGACAAGATTTGTCAGTTATAGGTTGGATCATCTGAATCAGCATACCTAGCAGGTTAGTAAAGACACAAAGGTTGCCCATTTAACACTGCACTCAGCAATACTCCAGCTATATGGTCATGGTCTGTAAATAGTCAAGTCTGGACCAGACAATCCTGTGATCAACTGCATCGATCACTGCATTTGGGATACAATGAGATGTGTCACCCAAGTCCGCTACTCTGACCATGAGATCCCATTAGTTGCCTCCTACGTCAAGCATGGGTTGCTGAAGATCAATTCTGACCTGGATCTTCACAGGAACACATTTTGACACAATGACATGTCACAACTGATGAGAGAGTGAATATGCCGCACTCAGCAATATTCCGGCTGCAATTGCAGCAACAGGACACAATAACAGCAACTGTATCCACAAGCGTAGGTTGCTGAAGATCAATTCTAACACAGATCTTTACACAAGATACAGTAAACATACAAGGCTTATGTCATCAATGTTCTTCAAACATTTCTGCATATAAACTAGAGGCACAAAGCATTAGCAAGTATGAAATAAAATACATTCATTTTCCACAATGTTTCCAATTCACAAAAATAAAAGTAAATATTTAGAAAACTGCTTCACAAACCTTTTAACACTGAGAGGCCATCAGCAATTTGTCTACATATAGATCTAAACATAATGTGTTTTTCACTAATTATGAAACTATAATATTATCTGAAATATTAAAATTCAGATCACTGGATAATTGTCTCTGTAAAATAATTTATGATGTAGATTGATTGTCTTGGCTTTTGAAATATTTCTTTTTCATAAGAGAAGATGGAGAAAATCAATCTGCCCTGTACCTTTTATAAGAGAAAACTTTTATCATCACATTAGGGAACACTTTTCTACAGTGGAGAGGAAGATCGAGATGAGAAAACCTCAATTGTTTTCAGGTTGGACAGGATGCATAAAAATACATATTAACGGCATCTGAAGAATGTGGTGTTTTCTGGTGCTGCGTGTTATTTTTCCATTTGTTTGATAAAACCTCTTTGGTATAATCAAGATGGCTTGAAGAAGTAAAGTATCGCCTTCGAATGATGAGCAAACATTTTCATCACAGGGCTACCCTACTGCCCCTAGTGATGACAGAAGATGACATCAGTTCGGTGACATCACCAGAAAACAATGATGAATCTAGCTATGCTAGCTGTTGATGATTCCAGTGCAAGTACATAAACTGTCAGTTGATACTGAAAATCCCAAGGCTAAGACCTACTGAAAATCAGAATCTAATCTGAATAACAAATACAGACATCAATATTGTCTGGACAGGCATGTATAAAGTAAACGTTATTGGAAATTTCAGAGAAGTTCAGACAATCATCGCTTATTGATGATAGCCAAAGAGGCCACAACATAAGCTAAAAACATAAAATGGTGACAAAATCATTCTTTTAGACTTCTTTAGACCACATTAAGATGCAGAGTTTGTCTCGAAATGGTGGGGGATTAGGTCTATGACATATCATCCAACCTTGCACTCCACACACCATTGAGCAGCTACAAGGGTAAATAAAGGAAATATTCTACTAAATATGCTTCTCACATTTCAGAAGTTGGTCAACAGATCAGTAGTTTACCAAATGTTCCCAAAAAGAACCATAAAACTTAAAAAGTGTTCATTTGAAACAAGTACACATTATGAATCTTTGCATATGCACACAAACATCATTCCAAACATCTACTCTATGAATAGACATCTTGGAGAAGTACAACCTTGACGCTTGAAGTCTAAAGATCTTTCGTTAGTTAATTTCCTTACAGGTTTTGGCTTAATCTGTCTTGGCAGACACCAATAGGACAAGCAAGAATTTTTCTGACACCTTCTACAGGGGCACAGTCGAATATTTTAACATTTGGAAAAATCAAATGAGATTGTTCTGAAAAGTTAAAAATCCAAAATGGACATAACAGTGTTGTCTGGGTTCGAATCTCATGGAACATATTAGACAATGAACTTGCTCCCCAACACACCTTGACATTTCAAGTTAAAGCTGATATGGAGTTTTGTGTGTTTGTGTTTACACAAGACCAGGAGTAACATGAAACTCACAACATGCTGCAATAATTGTCCTCCTAGACATAAACTTTAAAGCTTCATTCAGTCCATATTTCTAGCCTTCCTAGAACAATGGGTTTTAAAGGTTGACATGATGCAAGGAATAACTGAAATTGAATATCTCGTAAAAATAGAAATTTGGGATAAAGTCAGTGGAAATCATGTTTGAGTTTTCAGCAGTGGCAGTTGTTGGTGACATTTATATTGATGAAACACTTCATGTGTCCATTAAACTGCATCAACTTACACAACAGACAAAGCACCATGGTGAACATTGTTGCAACTGCAGAGAAACTCAGAGGAATTTAATGCACTTCTCCATCTTTAAAGCATTATTTTAGTTTTGAATAAAAAGAGAGTTTAAGTATATGTGTGCATGCATGTGCATATGCAGGTATGTGTGCATGTTGGGTCTATGATGCATACAATATTTTGGCTTTGTTTTAGTTATGTTAGTTTCACATGGAATCATAATGAGAAGTAAGGAGTGAAGACTTTCACCACTTTGGTAAAACAAAAGAGCGTATGCTGCCATGTTTGTCAGCTTCATGTCCATCCATACAGGTACCAACAGCTGTTTGTTTGTTTTGACTCTTCTTGGTAAATGCTGCACTTGGAAAAAGGACATCCGCTTGTAAATCATTAAGTCAGGGAGAGACCATCCAGTGACTGACCAGCCAGTGACTGACCATCCAGTGACTGACATCATGAGCATTGTACCCATGTGGGGAAACAAACCTGAGCCTTTGGCACGATGAGCAAACGCCTTAACCACTAGGCTAATGCACCACCCCCATAAGAGATCAGATGAAGAATATAAAACACTGGGTTGTCAAGAACACATAGAAACTGACACGTGTATTACATGATTTCTGCTCAATTATTGGTCAAACAATCATATTACTGCATTGACCAACCACAATAATAACCAATCATAAATCACTTATCATCACAAATTCAAGACATTTAACTCTTAACTCTTAACTTTAGATTAACTCCACAAGCTACTCAATGAAGGTAAAATGTGGATGTAAGTGTGCACAAAAAATTCCCTCATAACTTTGAAATCACAACCTGACCTGCTGGGTTTTTGAGTTGTGCTCCTGAAATGAAGCCCATCCCTCCATTTTGAGACTAAGTTCGAAATGTTTCCAAGGAACCCGAGAAAATAATAAATCACAAAAACCTGTAAATAGCAAAAGGCACCACTTCAAATTCTGGCTGATATATCTACCAAGGGGCGGTGGGCGGACGGATGGACTGATGGACAGACAGACTTACAGACAAGGCATTGACTATATCCCCCGGCATTACAAACTGTTTACGACAACATAATGAATACATTGTGCACACCAATATCATGGAGGCGAAAACATGCATGTACAGTCACACCCCGTTTACTCAGACCCCCATATCCAGAAACCATGCCTTCCAGACGATTTTTATGTGAAACGAAACTTATGTTCAGCTTAACCGGACCCTGCAGTGAACTTTCAAACCATTCCCATAGATTTCCACTGAAAACTGATCCAGCTGGCCGGACGGAAAGATCTGTGCACACGTGCAAGTGTATGTGTGACATCAATACCGTTTACTGCATGACTATGTGATTTCATACTTAATCTATCGGAAGGCATTTGATGTGAATTGATTAATTAGCCATCAAAACACTAGGGACTTGTGTCACTCTGGTTGTTCGTTAGGATCTAGCTGGTGTGAGAACATGTCATCAGTAACGAAAACACATGTTAAGTAGGATGACAGTTAACTACATTGTAACTGTACTGTACATTACACTTATAAATCAACCCCTACTATCTGTGGCAATGCAAGTTAAAAATAGCCTGCCACATGATCAGGGTATTTGAACATAAAAAAGCATATGCAGTTGGCAAATTAGAGACTTTTTGTGATCAATGTACATTTTTTTTTATCTAACTTACCACCTGAGCTTCACACATGCCATATGATTACGTCCGAGACAACCTGACAACTTGTAACCTGTGCTCCGCCTTCCATGTATTATCGGTACACTTACATGTTGTGATGATTCACTGTCATTACTATTGACTGTTGATTTATTGATATACATGCATGGAAAAAACATTTCAATTTTTGCTTGTATGATCCAGTTAGCTGGACGTCTCGCTATACGGCCAATTTTCGAGTGAAACCAAAATGTCCAGATAAACGGGGTTTGACTGTACTTTTCTCTTAACAAACGCGGAGAGGAAAGATAAATATGAGGATGACTAAAAACAAGTGGTTTTGCACACAAGACTTAGTGTTGACTCGTAAGTTGGAGAAAAACATGCAGTAACAGGAACGAAAGAGAGCAAAGAGGCAAAAAGTATTGATTATCGGAATAGTATTTACCACGAGTTGGTCTCTTGTTCACTGGCTTGGCCTCTTGGTTTGGTCTTAGAGGTAGCTGATTGTCCTCTTGGATTTTCCAGGGCATCTAGGCTGTTTTAATAGTTGTGAAATGTTGCCATGTACATCCTAAGAATAGCATTTAATTAACATTTTTACATTTGCCATGAAACCCACCAAAAGTGTACATTATCTGAATGAGAATATTTTTCCCGATTCCCATTTATGAAAGTGGGTCAAGAGTAACCCACATATACTACTGCTATGATGTTTTAGGCCAGTGCAGAGCAGCCATTTTTGCTTTATTTATTGTATATTGCCTTTAGGAGAGTAAGAACGAGAGTCAAGGTTTAATCAAGCCCTAACACCCCACCCACCCTTCACTCCACAATTCAACCATTTTCACATGGTTGAGGGCCAGTCCCTGAAGGATAATTATCTGATTTGACTCATTTTTACTTACCTTTCAGTATCTATGTACTGTCTCTTACCACCACCTCCATATGTTCCAAATTGCTCCAAAACATCTACATCAAAAACTCACCTGCGTGACTGCAACCAACACCACTTCTGGAATGCAACTCTCTCGGTCTTAAGCTAACATTTCGGCCTCTGTGTTTGTTTAGAATGTCAAAAGGAATACCCAATACAAGAATCCTTATAAAGTTTGCCTGTTTGTATACATATTTGGCCAACACTGTGGTCTTTCACAACACTTCTTTAAAAAAATGTAACAAACACAGATGACTGCGCAGAGGGGTTCGAAATCTGTGCGATGACACCAAACAATCTATGCCCTTCATGTCAAATAGAATTTCTCAGGAAATGCACATCCGTGTTGTCTACACAACAGAATAATCATATAAAATCTAGATGTACAGTTGTCAGTTTCCAATAAATAACCACAACAACACTTTATTCAAAACACTGGACTTCGTGTCTCTTTCAAATCAATGGCGAAATGTAAACATACTGAGCGGACTCTCGGTTATGACATCACACTCACAGTTGGTGGAAATAGAAAAAAAATAAAAATAGAAATATGCATACGAATGGATGGGGCTAAAGTGGTTTTCTTGCATATTTATCATTTTCAAAACTATTTTCATAACTGGATGGTGCAGATGTGGTATCTATTAAAATGTCTGAATGACATTATGTAATAAGAATGACTAGTGTTTAACTTTTTTAAAAATCCCGTAACCTGAAGATATATAAACCAATCTGATCACCCTCTACAATCTAAATCTACCCAAGCTAGCATGTATTTGGCCTCTATACAAAGACTATGAGACTATACATAATGACTGCCAGAGAATATCATTAACCTGAAGATACAAACCACCCAAAAGACTCCCTGGGATCTAAATCTACTCAAGAGTATTTTGACTCTGTACACAGTCTATGTGACTACTAGATGACTTCCAGACAATATCTTGAACTCGAAGACACAAAAAACACCCTAAACACACCATGTGATCTAAATCTACCTAAACGTGCATGTATTTTGATTCTGTACACGGTCTAATGTGACTACTTGATGAGTTCCAAACAATATCTTTAACCTGAAGTTACACAAACCGCCCTGAACACACCCTGTCATCTAAATCTACCCAAGCATGCATGTATCTGGCCTCTATACAGTCTATGTGACAAAACATAATGACTTCCAGAGAATACCTTTAACCTGGAGATACACAAACAGGGATAGAAATCTATTTGAAAAGTCTCACGTAAGTTTGATAGTCCTACAATTTCAGTCATCAACAAGCCAAAAACTAGATTTGACTTAGTCAGGCTGTGTTGGCAGACATGTTGTATCATAACAAACAAACACATAATAAGCTTTGGCATAGTTTCATTCGGTCAGGATAGATGGCTATGATTGTGCAACATTAAACAAGGTAACTGATGGTTCATATCAAACTAAAAGCTGCACCGATTTATGACTTATGAACAGATTAATGAACATGAAATGATAACAGACCATGTTATGTCTCCCGACACTCAAACACAATGAATGTCATGCTCCGCCACTCTTCCTACGCAAGCCATGGGTACAACTTCAACTATCGGTATTCGAAGGCTCGGGGTTTCTTTTTCTGTTTCTGTTTTCACTTTCTTTTCATTATCTCACTGTCAACACTTTCAACACCAGTCAACCAGAGGCTTTTACTGCCATGACACTGAGTTACTAAAAGGTCATAGATGGAGCCTACGTTAGTACAGTGGACTCTGTCAATACAAATATGTACACTTTCCAACTCATATAAAACATAATGTGCAAATATTATTTCAATTAGCATAATGTAAATCATGAATAAAACATTTTTATAAACCGGAGAGTGCTCCCAGGAACTGATTGGCCAAGGCTTAAAATAGCAGCCAATCACGCACTCCAGTTCATGTACACTGGCAGGTTGATTGAGTTAAAAGTGGATGCATAAACACATACATGCCGCAAAAACATCAGGAGTTTGTGGTTACTTTGTAAATGATAATCTTTGTAATTTGTTAGGTCAATATATGAAAATAACATCAAAATCATCGATCAGCCCGAGTGTCCGATTTAATAAGAAAGGAGTCGGTCATTTGAAAATGTTATCGGACTAAGACCAAAGGCTGATGACAATCTGAAGCCCTGAAAATTGTACTAGCCCCGTGGACTGATACTGTTAGATGTTTTAGTAGTTTTCTAGGCGATTTACTAGCCTCGGTCTAGTGAACTAGAATAGATTTCGAAGCCTGCACAAACCACCCTGAAGACATCCTGTAATCTAAACCTACCTAAGCCATGTATGTGGCCTCTATAAACAGTCTTTGTGACTTAACATAATGACTTGAAGAGAATATCTTTAACCTGAAGACGTACACATCACCCTAAAACACCCTGGTATCTAAATCTACACAAGCTAACATGTATCTCGCCTCTATACACAGTCTATGTGACAATGCATAATGACTTCAAGAGAATATCATTGCTGGAGAATTAACTGGAACCTATGCAAAATATACCCATGCTGGTATGTACCTAGACATTTTAGGTCTGTTTGACTGCTTGCCCATTTCAGCATTAAGTGGAAGCAATGTAAAATCTACCCATGCTGCTTTGTATCTAATGACACTGTAGGTCCATTTGTCTAAAAAATATCTTGTACAACTTATAACTATAAGCTTGAAGAATAATGCTCTCAAAATCTCTAACGATAGCCTACCATGCATGTGGTCACTACCTTGACCACTAGACCATTTCCAATTTAACACAATGCTACCAAACCACACCTATCAAGCATGCATGTATCTGTTATCTTTACACAGTTTGTCAGACCACTTGACCATTTCCAATTTAACCCAAAGCTACCCGATATACCAAACCACATCTATCAAGCACACATGTATCTGGCCTATATACAGAGTTTGTCACACCACTTGTCCATTTCATGTGGGTGCAGGGAACGTTGACAGTGTGCCATTTTCAGAATTATAAGCATCTTCTGAATTTAGAATGGGCCACTGCCCTTGTATCAATAGTAAATTTCCACATTCCATCTGGGTGAATCATTCTGATGTGGGTGGATCTGGTCATGGGGGTGGATCTGGTCATGGGGGATGGATGGGACAAAGAGGGTGGATCTGGTGCAGTGGGTGGATCTCGATATCAGAGTGTCCCTGGCCATCTGGCTGTATCTTGTCATGTTGAGGGATATGGTCATGAGGTCAGGGGATAACCTCAATCAAAACTGAAAACATCTAAAATCTTTGTGCAATACCTATGCAATGTATATCTGTTTTAACCATCTGACTGACCAAAAATACAAAATTCACATGTAAAACACCATGCCAACTGAGCAGCTGGAGCTATTCAGGAGAAATACCTTCAACCACAATCTAAACAAACTGCCCTAGATCCAGTAAATACTTCCAGAGATATATCTGTAGCCTGAAGTTACAAGAACCATCCACAAGACACAATGTATTCAAGACATAACCTCACTTGTATGTATCTGGCTACTATACACATTTAGTCTGACCACTTGACCATTTCTAGATTATGCCTTAGATATTCAACCTTGCATTCCTACACCATCCGTTCTGTATCTCACCTGGTCTTTTATCTAAATCAACCCTAACCTGCATGCATATGACCTCTATCTATACCCAGTCTATGTGAATCATGCTTCACCCTGGAATCTAAATCTATCCAAGCTTGCAAGTATCTGGCCTCTATACAGCCCACTTGATGACTGCCCAAGAACACCTTTACCCTGAAGACACCCTGTAATCTAAATCTACCACAGCTTGTATGTACGTGACCTCTATACACAGTGTATGTGACTACTTGATGATGTCCAGAGAATACTATTCACCTCAAGCTACACAAAGAAACCCTGACGACACCCTGTAATCTAAATCTATCACTGCTTGTATGTACCTGGCCTCTATTCACAGTGTATGTGACTACTTGATGATGTCCAGAGAATACCATTCACCTCGAGCTACACAAACCACCCTGAAGGCACCCTGTAATAAAACTCTACCTAACATAACAAGTATGTTGACTCTGTACACAGTTTATGTGACTACTTGCGACTTCCAGAGACTAAGTTGAAGTTACACAAACCCCCCTCAACACACCCTGTAATCTAAATCAATCTATTTGCTTGCGAAAGGATTTGCCTGCCACTGATGAGTGAAGATGTGCTTGTGTCTCCAGAAACTTCAATCAAGAATCACAATGAATCAAAGATCATTCAAACCATCAAGTCACAGTTATTCACACTAAGCGGTGACTTTTATCAATAGATAGCTGAACTTTTACACTTTGTCTTATGGGTACTTATCTTCATTCATGACACTGGTAGAAAAAGTGAGAGAGACTTGAAGCCAATGACTATCTTGAAAATGTCTCAACAAAGTGTGAGTGAATATTTAACGTCACATTAGCAATATCTCTGCCATATCGTGAAAACAAAAAAATAAGCTAGTACATCTTACCAAGGTGTGCTAGTAACATGTATTGATGAATGTGAATCCTCGCTTCGAAAAATCAAAGGTTACTGAAAATGGTGGTGGGACTGGTGCCAGAGACACTTTGAACTCTCGTAATTCCAATGTCTGTAAACTAACGTCAGCAAACTCAGTGTCTCATGCCAATAGTGGTGACTATACTTAATGATTTCCAGAGTATGCTTTTAACCTGTACCCACACAAACCACACACAAACCCTGAACACACCCTGTATTCTAAATCTACCAAAGCATACATGTATCTGGCCTCCATAGTCAGTCTACCTAATGACTTTCAAAGAATACCTTTAACCTGAAGCTACACAAACAACTGGGTCCTAAACCTGGCTCAGGAAAGATGTGAGATAAAATCTCATGTGGGACCAACGAAAAAATGAGATTTTTTCAAATCTTTTGAGACTTACTGTTCATGATCATTTACAAGAAAAGGAAAAAACGACAAATGCACTTTCGTGTGAAGTCATTAAAAATCTAAGTATCGCTTTTGGGAGGCTTGATAATGTTACAAAACGAAACCTCCGAACACAAACTCCATACAGCGTTACACAGTGCATAAACAACACAGTACTGAGAGGTTCAGACTTTACCACACTCCTTGCAGCACAGCTCGGTTTGGACAGCACTGAGTAACGATGTTTGAAGTTCCATACTTTCCAGTTATGTGTCAAAGATTAAAAATAGATAGAAAGTAACAGGAATATCTTTCACAGAACAAAACAATGCCAACATCTTTTTCAATAAAATAGATTTAAACACTTAATTATTCCTAAATGTACTGGATGTGATTTTAAATAACTGCAGATAAATTTGAGTGTGATTTTATAGCAATTGGCGTGAGAAATTTGCGATATCGCAGCCCATGTCAATCTCAGAAAACACCCCAAACACAAACTGTAATCTTAATCTACCCAAGCTAGCATGTATCTGTCCTCTATACTCAGTCAACTTAATGACTTTCAGAGAATACTTTTAATCTGACGCTACACAAACCACCCCGAACACACCCTGTAATCTAACTCTAGCCAAGCTTGCATGTATCTGGTCTCTATACTCAGTCTACTTAATGACTTTCAGAGAATACTTTTAACCTGAATCTATAAAGGCCACCCTGAACAAACCCGGTAATCTAAATCTACCCAAGCTACCATGTATCTGGTCTCTATACCCAGTCCACTTTATGACTTTCAGAAACTTCCTAGCATATCTCTTCCCTCAATGCATACTCTACTTAAATATCTCCAGGGAACACTTTTAACCTCAAGCTACACAAACCATCCTGCAAACACCCTGTAATCTAAATCAACCAAAGCTAGACTCCATCTGGCATCTATACACAGTCTACTTGGTGACTTCGAAAGAATACCTTTACCCTGGCCCTACAACACCACCCTGAACACATTGTGTGACTTGAATCTACCCGTGCTAGTATGTATCTGGCCTCTATACATCGTTTATTTTTTTATAACTTTCAGAGAATACATTTTACATAAAGTGAAAGTAAATATGCTAGCACGCAACTGGCCTCTATACATAGTTCACTTTATGACTTCCAGAGAACAACTTTAACGTGGGGTACACAAACACACCCAAAATCTAAAACTTAACACCCTAGCATATCTCTTGCCTTTATACATAGTCTACTTCATGACCTCCAGGGAACACCTTTAACCTTAAGCTACACAAACCACCCTAAAGACACCTTGAAATCTAAATCTACTCAAGCTCGCATGCATCTGGCCACCATACACAGTCACCTGAACAATTTCCAGAGAATACCTTTAACCTGGAGCTACACAAAATGCCTTAAACACAAACTCACCCTGTAATCTGAATCTACCCTACGTAGCATGTATCGGGCCTCTATACAGGTCTAGTTCATGACTTTCAGAGAATACCTTTAACCTGAAGCTTAGACATAAACCATCCTGAAGACACCTTGTAGTCAAAATCTATCCCAAATAGCATGTATCTGGTCTCTATGCACACGCTACTTCAAGACTTCCAGAGAATACCTTTAACCTGAGCTACACAAACCCACTCTGAAAACACCCTGTAATCTGAATCTACCCTTGTAATCATGTATCTGCCTTTTATACACAGTCTGTGCCATGATTTCCAGAGAATACCTTTAGCTAGGAGCTACCCAAAGCACCCTGAACACACCTCATAATGTGAATCTACCACAGCTAGCATGTATCTGGCCTCTTTACATACTCCACTTCATGACTTCCAGAGAATACCTAACCTGGAGCTACACAAACCACCCTGAACACACCCCGTAATGTGAATCTACCACAGCTAGCATGTATCTGGCCTCTTTACACACTCTACTTCATGACTTCCAGAGAATACCTTTTAACCTGAAGCTACACAAACCACCCTGAACACACCCCGTAATGTGAATCTACCACAGCTAGCATGTATCTGGCCTCTTTACACACTCTACTTCATGACTTCCAGAGAATACCTTTTGACCTGAAGCTACACAAACCACCCTGAACACACCCTGTAATCTAAATCTACCCAAGGAAGCATGTATTTGGCCTCCCTTCACAGTCTACTTGATGATTTCGATTCGTGAATGTCAGAGGTAGAATAGGTCTTCAAGAACCCAATGTTTGCTATAACAAGAGTCATCAGAAGATGGCATATCTCCTTGACCCCCACATATTTGAAAGGACAAATCATGTGACAGTTACATGATTTTTAATTAGATTAAGTTTGAATCGTTTCCATGGAAGTCTTGAAAAATATAAATGCCATATATCTGGAAAAAGCACCACTTCAAGATCTGTCTCATATATCTGCCAAGATCTCTTGAAAGATATCAAATGGTTTTCGAGTTGTGCTCTGGAAACGAAGCCTATCCCTCCATTTTGAGAATAAGTCAAAATCGTTTCCAAGGAAACTGGAAAAATAATAAATCACAAAAATCTGTAAATAGCAAAAGGCACCACTTTCGGGTCTCCCCTACATATCTGCCAAGTTTTGCTGACATATATTAGCAACGTTTGGAGATGTGGGCCAGAAAGGAAACACACCTCTCACTTTTGCAAAAAAGTCTGAATCGTTTCTATGGAAACCGAGAACCTAAGGAATTTCAAAAACCTGTAAGTAGCAAAAGGCACCATTTTAGCTTCTGGTTGGTATATCTACCAAGATTTGCAGAAAAATAAAGAACAGATTCAGACTAAGTCTGAAATGTTTCCATTGAAACCGAGAAAAAAATATATCACAAAAACCTGTAAGTGGCAATAGTGCACTTTAGGTTCTGACTGATGTATATAAAAAGTTATGCAGAAAAATACTGAACGTTTTTTGAGTTCTGCTCCGGAAACGAAACACCCCTCTCAATTTCAAGACTGTCTGAAACATTTCCATGGAAACTGAAAATACTAAATCACAAAAACCTGTAAATACTAAAAGGCACCACTTTGACATCTGCCACACACATCTAACAAGTTTTGCAGAAAAATACTGAATGGTTTTGAGTTCTGCTCCGGAAACGAAACCAACCTCTCCATTAGACTAACACCAAAATGTTCCATGGAAAAACAAAAAATAAAAATGCCAAAACTCTGTAAATAGCAAAAGGCACAACTATAGGTTGAGATTATATCTATCAAGTTTGGTGCAAAAGTATTGAACGGTTTCTGAGTTATGCTCCAGAAACAAAATGATTATGGACGGACGGACAGATGGACGAACAAGGCATCGACTATATCCCCGCATTACATGCTGGGGGAATAAAAAGTGAATATGCATGATTAACAGGATCACGTAGTCAGACGCTCTGACTTGGTTGACACCTCATTGGTTCACAATTTCACAGATCGATCCTCATGCTGTTGATCACTGGATTCTCTGGTCCAGGCTTGATTATTTACAGACTGCCACCAGCTGGAATATTCCTGAGTGCGGCTTAAAGCTAGACTCATTTCCTCTTTCTAGGGAAGCTAAACAAAATCTACCCCTCCTAGTTTGTGTCTGGACAGTGTACAGTCTATTTGACTTGACCATTTCTACAGCAGTATCGGGGACACTATACAAAATGTCCCCATGTTAGCCTGTATCTGGACAGTGTACAGTCTATTTGACCACTTGACCATTTCTTCAGCATTAACTGAAAGTTATGCTAAATCTCTCCATCCTAGCATGTATCTGGACACTGCACAGTCTGTTTGGCCACTTGACCATTTCTACGGCACTAATTGGACACTATGTAAAATCCATCCATTCTAGCCTCTATCTGTACACTGTACAGCCTGTTTGGCCACTTGATCATTTCTACACCATGAACTGGAAACTATACAAAATATACCGATGCCAGTATGTATCTGGACACAGTGAAGTCTATATGACCACTTGACACGTTGTACCACAATAAAAATCTACACATACTAGAATGCATCTGCACGCTGTACTTTCTGTTTGACCACTAAACCATTTCTACAGCCTTAACTGCAAGTTATGCCCAAATCTGACTGGAAGTTATCTAAATGTACCCATCCCAGCATGCATTTGGACAATGCACAGTCTGTTTGAGCACTTGACCATTTGTACAACTTGAACTTTGAACTGTACAAAATATACCCATGCCAGTATGTATATGGACACCGTGCAGTCTATATGACCACTTGACAAGTTGTACCACATTAACTTTACGTTTTACAAAATCTCCCCATCCTAGCCTGTATCTGGACACAGTAGTCTCTTTGATTACTTGACCATTTCTACAGCATTAACTGGTCACTATGTAAAATCTACTCTACCCATCCTAGTCTCTATCTGTCTCTTTAACCACTTGACCATTTCTACAGCATTAACTGAAAGTTATGTTAGATCTCCCTGTGTTAGCATACATCTGGACACTGTACGGTCTGCTTTACCACTTGACCATTTCTACAGCATTAACTGGAACTTATGCAAAATCTACACATACTAAGCATGTATCTGGACACCGCTCAGTCTCTTTGACCACAATTTCTACTGCATTAACTGAAAGTTACGTTAAGTCTCCCCCTGCTAGCATGTATACACCTCATCAAAAGTAACGCATCACCCAATATTAATTACCCTAACTTAACAATTTTTCCAGTGATGATTTTTACGATAGGTGTCTATGAAAAAACGTTGTTCTGTGCATACATTCTGCCTAAAGCATGCACCTTGGGGAAACGCATGGGTAACAAACCACCATTATCAAATTGAACATGCATGTTTACCCTCAGATAAATTAGGCTGCGTTTTTCATCCTGAGTGACTTTTCGGTTAAAATGGCACCCACATGACGATGATCAGTTTAATTGCCAAACATGGTGCCACAGTAGCGGTTAAGGACCGATCCAGGATGCTGGATTCTGGGCCGCCAGGTCAAGCAGAGGGAACTCCAGTCAACTAGACCTCATCGAGCCCATGCTGTTCGCCAGTTTCTCAGGAGCCATACCTTAGACATGATACCATGGACAACTCGAAGTCCTGACCTCAACCCCCTGGAGCATCTGTGGGACATTCGAGGCCGCCAGGTCAAGCAGAGGGAACCTCCACTCAACTCCTTGCAATAATTGTCCCAGGCTTTGGTGGAGGAGTCGAACAGAATACCATTGAGGAGGATCCAGAGGCTCATTGAGATCATGAGACGTTGTGTCAGAGTGACCATTGCTGCCAGAGGTGGATACACAAGATATTGAAGACATCTCTGTGTGAAACTGTCCCATATAAGGTTAAGTTTTTATGCACATTTGGTGTCTTGTGTTCGTTTAGTAACTGTGGGTGGCAATACTTTAAGGGGCTTGTTTGGGCTGCTATTGTTGTCCTTAAAATATGTTGCCTCAAACTCATGTATTACCATTTTTTTGCCTATGAGAACTGAGAAAGACACCTGAAGATCACAAACATCCCATTCAATGGTCTTTGAACACCATTTTCTTTCGCACAGTAATCTTTATGTACCACAACTTTCTCAAAATGTGGCTGGTGCGTTACTTTTGATGAGGTGTACATCTGGACACTGTACAGCCACTTTGACCATTTCTACAGCATTAACTGGAAGTGATGTAAAATTTACCCATGCTAGCAAGTATCTGGTCACTCTACAGTCTGTTTCACCACTTGACCATTTCTACAGCATTAACTGGACACTATGTAAAATCTACCCATCTGTAAACTGTACAGTCTGGCCACTTGACCATTTCTACAGCATTAACTGGACGCGATGTAAAATCTACCCATGCTAGCAGGTATCTGGGCACTGTACATTCTGTTTCACCACTTGACCATTTCTACAGCATTAACTGGACACTATGTAAAATCTACCTATCTGTAAACTGTACAGTCTGGCCACTTGACCATTTCTACAGCATTAACTGGACGCGATGTAAAATCTAACCATGCTAGCAGGTATCTGGGCACTGTACAGTCTGTTTCACCACTTGACCATTTCTACAGCATTAACTGGAAGCTTTCTAAAATCTACCCATGCTAGCATGTATCTGGACCCTGTACAGTCTGTTTCACCACTTGACCAATTCCAAAAATTTAACTTAAAGTTATGTAAAATCTCCCCCTGCTAGCATGTATCTGGACAGTGTACGGCCTGTTTGGCCACTTGACCATTTCTACAGCATCAACTGGTAGCTGTATTAAATCTACCCATTTAAGCCTGTATCTTGACACAGTAGTCTATTTGAGCACTTGACCACTTCCACAGAATTAACTGGAAGTGATGTAAAATCTACTCGTGCTAGCAGGTATCTGGACACTGTACAGTTTGTTTGACCACCTGACAGTTTCTACAGCTTTAACAAGAAACTATACAAAATGTACCCATGCTAGCATGTATTTGGACACTGTGGTCTATTTGTGACACAGTAACTGGAAACTATACAAAATCTGCCTATTTTATCACATCTACAAAGAGTACAAAATTCTGCCACAAGAGTGAGTGAATGAGTGAGTTTAGTTTTACGCTGCACTCAGCAATATTCCAGCTATATGGCGGCGGTCTGTAAATAATCGAGTCTGGACCAGACAATACAGTGATCAACAACATGAGCATCGACCTGCGCAATTGGGAACCGATGACATGTGTCAACCAAGTCAGCAAGCCTGACCACCCAATCCCATTAGTCGCCTCTTACGACAAGCATAGTCGCCTTTCATGGCAAGCATGGGTTGCTGAAGGCCTATTCTACCCCGAAACCTTCATTGGTCGACTACTTGATGACTTTCAGAGAATACCTTTAACATGAAGCTATACAAACGATCCTGAAGACATATTCTATGTGACTACTTGATGACTTGATGAGTGTTACCTACCAGGGCCTAGATTTTTTACGCTCCCTTAGTGCTAAGATAGTCTTAAGTTAATCTTAATGGATGGCGCTTATGACTAGCTTTGCACTAAGAGAGCTTAAAAAATCTAGGCCCCGAACCTACAGATATAACCTGTCAGACACCCTGTAGACCTATGTTAGCATGTCAACATACAATCTATCTGATACCATTTTATCATGTCCAGAGGTAAACTTTATACAGGTGCTATGCAAACTACCAAAAAGACACCCTGTAAACCAAATCTGAGTTACTTTCTTTATCACTTGACTTTTTATAGAGAATTACATTTAACCTGAAGCAAAACAAAGCATATATGAAACACTCCATAACAACATTTTTACCACAAGACTATTTCTAGGCCATCCATGTTAAATCTGAACCTGGGCTCATATGTGCTACATCCACATCTGTGAACATCTCTAGTGACAACTGCCTTTAGAAAAAAATACTTCTTGGATCATGTGATCACCCTTGCTCACTTTATCTGCTGACATCTTTGTACCTGTATATGTCAATCACTGCATTGTGTGGTCCAAATTCCATTATTTATTTATCGCTGTCTTAAAGCTGGATTCCTGCTGAACGCAATGTTTACACTACCTGATGGAAGTCGGGACCAAGCCAAATACTGATGAAAGCATGCAAACCTACCAGAAATTTTACATGAGTGAGTGAATTCAGTTTTCGACGCTTTTAGCAACATTCCAGCAATATCATGGCAGGCAATACCAAAACTTGTACATACGTCGCGATTTGAACCTGGGTATTTGGTGTAACAAGCAAACCCTTTAACCACTAGGCTACTCCACAGCCCTTAATTCTCTTTGAATCCCTAAAGCACTGGAACACAATCCTCACTGATGGCATGGCTCAATAAAGACAGCATTCCAGTCAGAAAATCCTCAACCACCTAGATCATGATGACAATTTGGCAACAGTCACAAACATCCACAAACTGAAACACTTTATTACTTAATACACAACACTATTCATTCAAATCAGGACCCTGGGTGAGTGAGTGAGTGAGTTAATATTTAATGTCATCGGCAATATTGCAGCCATATCGTGACAAGAACATACGTGACATAAAAGAATATATGTGCATATTATGAAACCCTGTCGACGAAGGACATTAAAACCACTAGACTATCACAGTTAGTATCCAAACTAGCATGGAAACTTAGAAAATGATAGTATCACTATTTGGACAGTACAAAATGAAAACAGGCCATAGATCGCCAACAACAGAGGGTAGATCACCATAGTAAGGACCATGGGGACTTACAGTACCTCTGCTACCTGCATGGACCCTAGCTGGATTTACACTATTCCTTCAGCTGCTGGCGACCGCATGCAAGATTAGCCACAAATTAAAATGACACATATTTTATGATTAAAAAAGTGGAAGATTAAATCTGACTTCAACCGTTTTGGGATTTACATACCCTCTCAGTCAGGACCCTGGGACCATCTTGGTCTTTTTATATTCTGTTGGAATGAATAGCTGCTGGAATCTTGGGTCTGTCCAACATCATCCAGAAAATATGTTATCACTCATACAAGATGAAATAATCAGACTGCATATCAAGTAATGTAACAACTTCCACAATTATAATCTTTCATAATTACAAAAAACAAACCCGACACTGCATCCCTTAATATACCCTTGACCTTACATCATGTGATTCATAGCCATGGTGACTGTAAACTGTAATGAAATAATGATTTCCTAACTTGATTTTATTTTGTTGGAATTCCAAAGTTAATCCAATAAATGATATTAAGAGCAATTATCTTGGACATCTAATGGTCAGAAAACCTGACTGTCTGGTACAACTAAGCAGGGCTAACTAGGGCCAGTTCTTACAAATAATCAAAGAAATTAGTCTCTGTCATCAAGAACTTGACTCTATGTTCTATACTCTGTGTACGGATCTGGTCACCTCGGTATATCTGGCCATGTGGGTGGATGTTACCACTTCACTTCAGGAAGTGGATCTGGTCAGGGAGTGGATGTGGTCAAGGGGGTGATTCTGGTCAGGTAGTGGATCTGGTCATGGGGGTGGATCTGGTCATGGGGGTGGATCTGGTCATGAGGGTGAAAATGGTCGTAAAGGTGCATCTGCTCATGGGGTGGATCTGGTTGTAAGGGAGGATCTGGATTTGACTGAGAGTAGATCTGGTCATGAGGGTTGATGTGACCATCAGCGTGGGTCTGGACCTGAGAGTAGATCTGTTCATTAATAACCTCAGTCAAAACTGAAAACATCCAGAATCTTTGTGCAATACCCATGTAATGCTTATCTGGTTTAACCATTTGACTGACCCAAACTAAACAATTCACATGCAAAACAGCATGCTAACTGAGCAATTGGAGCTTTTCAGGAGAAACACCCCACAATCTAAACCAGCTGCCCTAGAGGCATACTGTATACCAAACCAAACACTATCTAGGCCCAGTGAATGCTTCCAGAGATATATCTATAACCTGAAGTTACCGGAACCATCAGCAAGATACAATGTTTTCAAGATATAATCACACTCGTATATATCTGGTCACTATGCACACATACTCTGACCAGTTGACCATTTCTAGATTTTAACTTAGAGGTTCCACGATCAGCCTTGTAATCTTACACCACCCACTCTGTATCTCACCTGGACTATTATCTAAATCTACCTAATTTGCATGTATCTGGCCTCTAGGAACAGTCTATGTGACTACTTCATGACATCATGCTTGCACCCTGTAATCTAAATCTATCCAACCTTGCAAGTATCTAACCTTGATACACAGAGTATGTGACTACTTGATGATGTCCAGGGAATATCATTCACTTCAAGCTACACAAACCACCCTGAAGGCACCCTGTAATAAAACCCTACCTAAAATAGCATGTATGTTACATCTGTAAACAGTTTATGTGACTACTTATGACTTCCATGTGCGAACATCTCCAGAAACTTCAATCAATAATCACAATAAATGAAAGACATCCGTCAAAAATTATTCACACTATAAGGTGACTCTCATCAATAGACCGTTGAACTTCTTACATTTTGTCTCAAAAGTAATTAACTACATTCACGACACTGGTAGAAAATGTGCCAGTGACTATGTTGAAAGTTGAAAATGACACGCCTCAACTATGTGTGAATGGGTTAATATTTAAGGTCACACCACTGGCAACATGTCAGCCATATTGTGCCGAAAATAAATTTAGCTAATACATCTGACCTAGGTGTAATAGTAACATGTATTCATGAATGTGAATCCTCACTCCGAAAAAAACATAAGGTTACTGAAAATAGTGGTGGGACCGTGCTGCAAATGACAATTTGAACTCTGGTAATTCCAATGTCTGTAAACTAACGTCCACAAACACGGTGTCTCATATTCTAGCAGCAATAACGACAATGGTGACTATAGTTAATGACTTTGAGATAAAAGCCTTTAACCTGAGGCTACACAAAGCACCCTGAATACTCCATGTATTCTAAATCTACCCAAGCGTACATGTATCTGGCCTCTATACTCAGTCTACTTAATGACTTTCACAGAATACCCTTCACCTGAAGATACACAAACCACCCTGAATACACCCTGTATTCTAAATCTACCCAAGCATACATGTATCTGGCCCCTATGCTCAGTCTGCTTAATGCCTGCCAAAGATTATCTTTAACCTGAAGCAACACAAACTACCCTGGATACACCCTGTATTCTAAATCTACCACAGCGTACATGTATCTGGCCTCTATACTAAGTCTACTTAATGACTTCCATAGAATACCTTTAACCTGAAGCTACACAAACTACCCTGAATACCGGTACACTCTGTAATCTAAATCTACCAAAGCGTGCACATCTGGCCTCTATCTGGCCTCTATACTAAGCCTACTTGATGACTTCCAGAAACCACCTTTAAGACACCCAGTAATAACACTCTACCCAAGCTAGCATCTACCTTGCCTCTGCTATCCAAAACAACCCAAACTACAATCAATCTTGGCTAGAACAGCCTCTATACTGAAGATGCACAAACCACCCTGAAGACACCCTGTAATCTATCCATGTTGGTATCCATCTGGTGACTGAACAGTCTATCTAACCACCACTAGACCATTTCTAGAACAGCCTTTATACTGAAGATGCACAAACCACCCTGAAGACACCCTGTAATCTACCCATGTTAGTATACATCTGGTGATTGTACACAGTGATTGTACGCAGTCTATTTAACCACCACTTGACCATTTCTAGAAGACCCTCTATACTGAATGGGGGGTCTGTCATCTGGGTGAGGGTGTTTCACGGGTCACCTTTTGCAGATTTGTCGTCTGGGGGAAGGTGTGTCACATGGGGGGTCTGCTGTCTGGGGGATGGTATGTCACCTGGGATGTTGGCTGTCTGTATGTGGGTGTGTCACCTGGGAGGTCTGCAGTCTGGGTGAGGGTGTGTCACCTGGCTATATCTCCATGGGTCACCTTATGGGGGGGTGTCATCTGGGTGAGGGTGTTTCACAGGCCACCTTATGTAGATCTATCATGTGGGGGAAGGTGTGTCACATGGGGGGTCTGCTGTCTGGGCTAGGGTGTGTCACCTGGGAGGTCTACTGTCTGGGGAAGGGTGTGTCACCTGGAAGAGGTCTGCAGTCTGGGACAGGGTGTGTCACCTGGGACGTCTGCCATCTGAGGGAGGGTGTGTCACCTGGTGTCTCCATGAGTCACCTTATTCCAGGTCTGTCATCTGTGGGAGGGTGTGTCATCTGGGGGTCTGTCATCTGTGGGAGGGTGTGTCACCTGGGGGGTATGTCATCTGTGGAAGGGTGTGTCATCTGGGGGGTCTGTCATCTGGGGGAGGGTGTGTCATCTGGGGTGTCTGTCATCTGTGGGAGGGTTTGTCATCTGGGGGGTCTGTCGTCTGTGGGATGGTATGTCACCTGGGGGGTCTGTCATCTGTGGGAGGGTGTGTCACCTGGGGGGTCTGTCATCTGTGGGAGGGGGTGTCATCTGGGGGTCTGTCACCTGGGGGAGGGTGTGTCACCTGGGGGGTATGTCATCTGTGGAAGGGTGTGTCATCTGGGGGGTCTGTCATCTGGGGGAGGGTGTGTCATCTGGGGTGTCTGTCATCTGTGGGAGGGTTTGTCATCTGGGGGGTCTGTCGTCTGTGGGATGGTATGTCACCTGGGGGGTCTGTCATCTGTGGGAGGGTGTGTCACCTGGGGGGTCTGTCATCTGTGGGAGGGGGTGTCATCTGGGGGTCTGTCACCTGGGGGAGGGTGTGTCATCTGAGGGGTCTGTCATCTGTGGGAGGGTGTGTCATCTGGGGGTCTGTCACCTGAGGGAAGGTGTGTCATCTTGGGGGTCTGTCATCTGTGGGAGGGTGTGTTATCTGGGGTGTCTGTCATCTGTGGGAGGGTGTGTCACCTGGCTATGTACATGGGTCACCTTGTCGGGTTCTGTCATCTGGGGAAGTGTGTGTCACTTGGGTATGTACATGGGTCACCTTATGGGTTATGTGATCTGGGGGAGAGTATGTCACCTCGGGGTATCTACATGGGTCAACTTATGGGGTTTGTCATCTGGGGGTCTGCCATCTGGGGGAGTGTGTCACCTGGGTATATACACTGGTCAACTTATGCTGGTCTGTCATCTGTGGGAGGTATGTTACCTGGGTATATCTACACAAGTTACCTTATGGGGGTCAGGCTAGTAACCCAAGAATGTCACTGGTCCATCAGACACGTTACTGGCCTGAACAATTCATGATAATTTTCAGACAATAAAATGGCAAATACGAGAGTATTCATTTCACAAATAAATCGTTTCAGACTATTAACTCGATGCCTCTGCCATTGGTGGGACATACTCTATGAATATCCATACATTTTCAAAGAAGAGGATAAAGTCATCAATATCCCAACTCAATGGTCATGTACTCTTCATGAATATGTCTACAAGCTATGACTGAGTCCACTGTTTTGGCATGTGTATAGGAAAGTGGACGAAGAGTAGTGAAGGTTTTTGAGTTCAGCTCCATAAAGAAGCTATACGACCAACTTCAGTTGAAGCCAAAATTGTTGCCATAGAAACATAAACATTATTTTAATCAGAATTCCAAAACTACCAAAAGGTACCAGTTCACCATTGGATATGTGTATGTACGAAATTCGGTGAAGAAACAGTGAATGGTTTACAGGTTATGCTCCAGAAAAGATTAATTCCACCAACTTGAGTCAAAGGTAAATTTGTTGACATGGAAAGGCCCAAAATAATCAATTCAGAATGCCCAAACTACCAAAACGCAGCAGTACACCACCTGACCTCTCTATTTGCCAAGTTTGGTAAGGAAATATTGAATGGTTCTAAAGATTAGGTTAGCTATTCTCAAAACAGTCCTAGCCCAACAAACTTCTCATGCCCATTCATATTACACTGGCTACGATCAAAGTTAAGAATTCTTGAGGCTACGAACGCCTCAAGGTTAGCTATTCTCAAAACAGTCCTAGCCCAACAAACTTCTCATGCCCATTCATATTACACTGGCTACGATCAAAGTTAAGAATTCTTGAGGCTACGAACGCCTCAAGAATAAGGGCCCTGCTCTGCAAAAAGACAAACATGCACAGACCAAGTACATATAAATGTCGCAAAACACAATGCTGGGAATAAATATGTTCATATTAAATTGGTTTAAAAGTCACATGCAACCAAACATTCAAACATAACTAAAACACAGTTATCACATGTTCATTATATATAAAATCCATTGGTGATTGTGAAAAAGCAAATAAACAAAATTATAAGCATATAATTGCAAATCAAAAGTGCAATATTTTGAACTTGGGTTTACCTCCTCGAAACAAAGCAGTTGCGATACCAGACCCAGTCAGAGCTGGTGGATGTGCACTCATGTGTAACGAGGCCTTGTCATTGGCCACTGGTCCATTTGCTGATACACTTAACCACCTCTTTGTTTGTAGCTTATAAGCCCGATAGGTGCTAATTTCAGTAATTGAAGTTGTGTAGAGCATATTGTCATTAGCAGACAGGTAGACATGTAGGTGTCAATAAACCAGACACTGAGTTTTCTCTTTGACAGTCTGCTTATCACAATCAACATGTTTTTGTCATGTAATGAGTAGATTATGTACTTGTTTATGTACACAACCAAGATTAGACTACTGCTAACGACCTCATACTCTGGGCAGGCATACTGTATTAAGCTCCGCGAACCTATTCAGTGCACATGCGTTATGAGCACAGTGCAGCATAGCTGTTGAAACCACTTTTTCCCCTAGAATGAATTGTTTCAACTCTGACTTTGTAGGGTATTTTTCATTGCGCCTTTTCAACTTTAAAGGTTGAACTGGCATGCCTGATGAGTTCAGTCAGTAAGTGCATACTGAAAGGTATCTGAATCACTTACTTGGCACATTATTTTTTGGGTGGGGGCTTTGGGGGCTAGTCATTCACATTGTGCGTTTGTACATGCAACTCATCATCATCATCATCATCATCATCATCATCATCATCATCATCACCTTGACATACATTATGAACGGTCCCTAAAGACTGCTCAGCTTGAAAAATGAAATGTTTCAATACATGTCTGTGGAAGCACAGAAAATTTTGTTAAGCGTAACAAGCAGTTTCTGTCAAAGACAACACCTATGAGGCTATACACCATAAAGAGCTGAGGGTGTGTCACCTGGAGGTATGTACATGGGATACCTTCCTGGGATCTGTCATCCGGGGTTATCTACATGGGTCACCTAATGGGGGGTCTATCACCTAGGAAACATGTGCCACCGGGGGTATCTACACGGGTACCCTTCTGGAGTCTATCATTGGGGAAAGGGTGTGTCATCTGGGGTTATCTACATGGGTCACCTTAACGAGGTCTGTCCACTGGGAGGGTGTGTCACCTGGGGGTATCTACATGGATCACCTTATGGGGGGACTGTCACCTGGGGGGGTGTCATCTGGGATTACCTACATGGGTCACCTCATGGGGATCTGTTACCTGGTTGAGGGGATGTCACCTTCGGGTACTGTTACGAGTATGTATTTTCTGTATATTTTTGTTATTGATTAAGTAATAATTATTATTGGGTCACAACATTTAGTGTTTTGAATATTAATTATGATGGGTCACTTTTCGCTTTAATAGCTGGTCAACACTTTCAGCATTCTGGAAATCCCTCCAACGCCTGAATCTACATTATCTGCTGTTGCACCGATCGCTGTGTTTACATTCAGCCAAAAATGTTCTCTCTAACACCAAAACTTTGGTGAGTTTGCCACTATATATATCCTGTGGCCCATTGACTTAGATTCTGTCTCTCTTGAATTGTACCTGAAATCTGCATTGTTATATTGACTTGTGACTTTGTATGCCTTGCTCTCATTGCATAATAACAGAATTTTGAACGTTTATGACTTGTCTTTGTTCTGTTTTGCTGGTTCACAAGGGGATTTCTTACATCGTTTGTCACGGTAAATTCTAAACCGTAACAGTACCTACATGGGTCACCTTATGGGAGGCTGTCATCTGGGGGAGGGTGTGTCACCTGGGGTTATCTACATGGGTCACCTTGGGGAGGGTATGTCACCTAAGGGTATCTACATGGGTCACCTTATGGGAGGCTGTCATCTGGGGGAGGGTGTGTCACCTGGGGTTATCTACATGGGTCACCTTGGGGAGGGTATGTCACCTAGGGGTATCTACATGGGTCACCTTAAGGGGGGCTGTCACCTTGGGGTATCTACACTGGTCACGTTATGAGGTTCGGCAATCTGGAGGAGGGTGTGTCAGCTGGGGGTATCTACACTGGTCACCTATAATTATAGGGGTCTGCTGTCGGGACGGTGTGTCAAATGGTAGTACCAGCATGGGTCACCTTGTGGGGGTCTGTCACCTAGGGGTATCTACATTGGTGACCTTGTTGAGGGTATGTCACCTGTGGGATGTCTGTCCTCAGAGGAGGGTTTGTCGCCTGGGTTATGTACATGGATCACCTTATGGGGTCAGTCTCCTGGGTTATCTACATGGATCACCTTATGGGGTCTGTCACCTGGGTTATCTACATGGATCACCTTATGGGGTCTGTCACCTGGGGGATCTACATGGATCACCTTATGGGGTCAGTCTCCTGGGTTATCTACATGGATCACCTTATGGGGTCTGTCACCTGGGGGATCTACATGGATCACCTTATGGGGTCTGTCACCTGGGGGATCTACATGGATCACCTTATGGGGTCTGTCACCCGGGGGATCTACATGGATCACCTTATGGGGTCTGTCACCTGGGTTATCTACATGGATCACCTTATGGGGTCTGTCACCCAGGGGATCTACATGGATCACCTTATGGGGTCTGTCACCTGGGTTATCTACATGGGTCATCCTATGGGGTCTGTCACCTGGGTTATCTACATGGATCACCTTATGGGGTCTGTCACCTGGGGGATCTACATGGGTCACCTTATGGGGTCTGTCATCTGGGGGATCTACAAGGGTCACATTATGAGAGGTCTGTGTCACCTGGAGTATCTACATCGGTAGCCTTCTGTGGGTCTGTCATCGGGGGAGGGTGTGTCATCTGGTGTTCTCTACATTAGTCACCTCATGGGGGTCTGTCGACTTAGGGAACGATGTTTACATGAGAATCTATTGTCTTTGGGTGTGATATCTCTGGCATCTGCCACCTGGAGGTATCTACATGGGTCACCTTATGGGGGACTGTCACCTGAGGGTATCTACATGGGTCACCATATGGGGGTCTGTCACCTGGGGGCAAAATGTTTACCTGAGGGTACAGTGGTTACATGTGGGGTCTGTCTTCTCTGGGGACAATGTTTACCTGTGGGGTCTGTCATCTGCGGGGACTGTGTTCACCTGGAGGTCTGTCATCTGGGTGAATGGAAGTCACCTGGGGGTCTGTCATCTCTCATCTGTTAGCTTTAGAAAAATAATCAACATGTAAAAATGTCTGTACTCAACAATACATGTACAAAATTAACATTTCATTACAAATTTTACCAACAGGGTATTTTCCATAGATTGCATTGTATTAGGAAACAGTAATTCTTTATTATTGCATGTTTAATAGATAGTGTTTACTTGTCATTGTTTACAGTATATGTCAGATTTTGGGCACAAAGCAAGAAAGTCGGAACAAAATACGCCAAAAGCATATTTTCTGTTTATTGTGTTCTGTGTTGTAGATATAGAAAATTCTTCTTGTTGTACGCTATTAACACCGAGTTTGTTAGTTTTAAGATACTGAGGGTAATATCATAGAATAATATGTATAATCATGGTTATAACAATATACAATAATTCAATTAAAACAAGTATGCTTTAGACCTTGTGGCATATGTGAAATAACAACCTTAACCCCCTGGGGCAGTTATCTGACCATCTCTCTGTGCGATACCGGAACAAGGCTCAAACTTTGCTTCACCTTATTCCTGGCATCGCACTGTGAGAACATTTCCCTTGGCATATCAAGTTCACCACTCATATGCCTCTACCTCAATGTTTTACTGGAAACATCTTCAATAAATAAATACAGAACCAGTCATTTTTTAGAAAAATTAGTAGTTCATGTGGACATTGTCCTTAAGAATGATGACTGGCAACTAAAACAGGCATTTTTTTTTTACCTAGTAGTATATGCATAATAATAACCTAAGCTTGTGATTCGCTTTGATGACCACCTAAAGATCCCCTGCAAGTGGTTACCACAGCAAACTACTCTCTTGGCAGTCATCATTTCACCCATAACCTGAGGATTCCAGTGTCCCCTTATTTTCAAACACTGCTTAACATTTTTACATTGTCAACAATCATAACAATGCTGAATGCTGATGTTCTGACCTGTTCAAAGGCCAATATTCAGCCCCAAGTCTTCAAGAACTTGCAGAAGAAATTCCCAATTTTCACCGCATTTACTAAAGAAAATTAAAAACAATAAAATGTTGGACAATTAGAAATTCGTGGTTCCTTAAAAGATATAAACTAAGGTTAACTAACAGACCTGGAATGTACAATTTATGACCATTTCAACCCAAATGATCATTTAATCAAAGCATGTCAGTTTTCGTAAAATTTACTGCAACAATGATTGCTCTCAAAATGTGATACCTACCAACTAAGTCAAATTATCTTAAACAGTGGGCAGTGCATCGCTGCTGCATGCTCGCCATGTTTAACAAAAGATACCTCGGAAATAGACATTTGAAAAACCGCACACATTTCTGTCTTGGAGATCATCTGATTTTCAGCTTTTTGGAATTTCTTCCCGCGATATTGTTCAAGTTCAGATATATACAAATAACAGAATTCACATCAGATGCACTTATGGATGAAAGACTTTTGATCGTTCAGGTTTAGCTGTCATAATAATTAACAACCACTGCCTTTTTCGCGAGAGGAATTGAGATCAATCGCCTGTTGACGCTTGTCCCTGCCTCGCTCAACGCTGGCAACAGTGGATGATGGCGCAGTCGCATGCCTGCCGTGCTATCTCTCTCTACAACGTAATCAAAACTTCAATAAATATATCTGAAAGGTATAAACAGTTAAAACACTACCTTATGCATCCACATGTTGCCAGGATATCTCATGACATACCGCATTTTGTTCATAAACTGCAAAAATCGACGGGATCATTTCCAGAACTCTCTTCCTTGCCGCCATTTTCTATTTTAAGAAAGGTCAAGGTCGTGATAGACGGCAAGAGTACCACAGATAAAACAAAACACAAAATATTATTTTTTGTTTCTGTCTCTGTGTTTCCATTGATATTCTAATTGGGGGAATCGAGGTGAGAGTCACTCATCGTTTAATTTGGTTAGATTATATATGCTTTTTTTTATTTAAAAAAAATGTTTATCATCATGAAAAAATGCATTAATTTCAAGCTTATATCTATTTCCTTTCAGTGCCTGTCAGGGTTACACAGCACAATTAACATAATATTGTAAAACATATAAGGTGTTCATCATTTGAGTCTGTAACTTATGGAATGATATTCATGAAGTAGATTCAATAATATGCTATTATGTCGGCAATGTTTATTCACTTCATACAAATCACTTCCCGGTATAATCCGACATGCGTAAAGGACTTGAACCAATGCAGCCCATGCAGGGTTGCATATAGCAAGTCTAGATGAGGAAAGTCTTTGGCCTCTTGTTATACTGAGTGAATAAAATGTTGGAACTCTTTTTAAAAAATCTGTCTCTGGCATAACTAACCTTCGACAGGCGACCTGAAGCCAGTGACATCAGATATGTAAACATGACGTCATTACCTTTGACCTCTCATCTTGAAAACTTGGCAGTGACGTAGTTAGCAGTGGCAGGTGTCAAATCTCAGTCTGTACTGAACTTGCTTTCTAAAGGGTGGCTGTTTCAATGGTTTGGGGTTTGCAGTAATACTGTCGATTCCTTCTAGTGAAATCTACGAATTTTTAAATTTGCAAACACAACTGGAATCTGCAGTAGTCTATGTAGAAAAAGAAATATATGCATGTCACGAAACTTTATAATTGCGGCCGACTATAGACGAAGAGCAAGATGAACAGGCATCAGAATGTCAACTGAAAATATATTGACCCTAAACTTAAAATGAAAATTTAAGTTTGCAACAACGGAGCCATTAAAAAATCGATGGATATGTAGAGGCGCTAACACATTTAAACATATCACGTGCACGAAATCATACAGCTTTTGTTACGTTATCGCAACATTTTAACTTTAACTTTCATGGTTAGATAATTCTTGAAGCATAGATAGACCTAGCTGTTATTGCCACTATCACTGGATTGTCTGGTTCGGAGTAAACCTTCCTCAGAAATATACACACAGTGTCTCTGTGGACAAGTACTGTTTTACATGTTAAAAATAAAGTTAGGATATTGACTATTAAAAAGAGCAATAAAAAGAGAACTAAAATATTATTCCCGATATATTGAGGATCCCTGACGTGACTTTTTCATTAAAATCGATTTTCGTGTTGGTGTCTCTGCAGTATGGTGTTTTATCAACCAAGGAATATACCGTGAAAGTTACGCGCCATCCTATTTCAAAACTAAGATGTGAAGCTGTGGAAATGTTAGGCAAAACTAATTGGGAAAACCAATCCATATTTAGAGAAGGTTTCAGGGATGTCATAATCATTTGTATTTACAATTAAAGGAAACATTGTTAAATATATGATGGCAGTGCTTTTTAAGTCAAAATAGCCATTCCTGTTGTGCTTATACAAGACTATTAAATTTATTCTTAAAAGTGACAATCATGTGACCATATAACAGCCATTTCTGATTTTCACTTTTCAAAAGAAGGTAACCTTTTTAAGGAAAACAAAATGCATGTTTTCCAAAACAGCGTGCATCCTGTTGAAAGTAAAAGATAATTTCCGTTATGGCTTTGTTTTTACACTAAAAGTACTAAACCAAATTATAATGGCTCGTGTTTTTCTGAAAGATTTCCTACGTGCCAACCTATATTTTTGCAAAATATACTAGGGGCGTTTAAATTTTTATTCATGGTATATCTCATGAGGCTGGACACGATATGGGTCAAGTGACTACATGTGCACCTGATGAAAACACAATGTTGTCAGCCTGAAGATCTATAGATGTGGGAGACTGTCGTCAACGTATTGGACTGGATGTCTTTGCTTTGGACAGGACAGGGAGTGAAAAGGTGGTGGTGGTGGGGTGGTAATGTTTAAGTCAAGACTTTGGTCAGGATATTTTATTTTTTTCTTATAATGCCTAAATTTTGAGAACGTTCATCATGTCAAGTGTATAAAAATAACTATCTAGCTTGAGCACAATCATCCAAATTGTGCATGTTCTAAAATGCATTCTGTAGTACTCATTCTCCATCCTGAATTTGAGTTTACACACTTCAGTGACACGCACTAACGGGATCGGGTGGTCTGACTCGATGACTTGGTTGACAGGTGTCACCGTTTCCCAGATGCAAAGATCGATGCTCAGAGCAATCATTGGATTGGTTGGTCCAGGCTCGATTATTTACAGGCCGCCCCCATATAGATGGAAAAATTCTGAGTACGGCATAATACTAAACTCACTCACTCACTCACACTCTCACTCAGTGACACACCCCTTCTGAAACTCTCGTGTTCAGCTTGCACCAGAACATTCGTATTAAGAGTAATGCTTGAATGACCAGGCATCATTACCTCATCCTGGGGAAGTGGTTTACCAACATTTTCAGATACAGCCATCTGTGCTGTGGCCACTAGTAGCAACGATATCCAGTCAGGGGAGATAAACAACTCTTCTCGTAAGCACAAAAACATGGTCAGAAAACGGGGTGAAAACATGGGGGTGCGTCCACGCGCATTTGTAACGTTGTCTCTGATTGCACAAAGAATACAAAAGAACCAATGGAAAGAAGGATAACAAAGCTAGACACACCTTTTTTCATCATTTGCGAAATGTGACGTCAAGTGTTGACTTTGTGAAGATAAAAACTTCCGAAGTGTTAAAAAACATATTTATGCAAAGCGTACATGTTTGTAAAAAAATCTCATAGTTAGAAGAATCATCCAGCTTCAAATTGCACTAGTAAATGTATTTTTTTAACAACGTGTTGTTGTCGAAATAAAAATGGAAACGACCCCACCGTCTATACCGGAAGTAACTTTCGCTTGCGATGACGCAACCATCCTGGTTCCCGGGCCAACCATTAATGTTGAGAGGCCCCGGAACAAGGATGCATACAGAGCCTGCTAGCAAACGCTGAGATCGTATTTGTCAACAAGCGTGGATACATCATCGTTGGTGCGAAATAGGTGAGTGACAACATATTTCTTACTTGCGATAGGATACATCTTGAACTAATGAACGAATATAAGCCATTTATTACCGCCGATCAATCTAATTTTAACACATATTTGGTATACGTAAACAGCGTGCACACTGATAGAGTAGACATACTTTTTAATGAAATTTACATGGTTATCAAAAATGAAATACTACTGACAGTGAGTGAATTAAAATGTGGTTGACTGTTTGTGAACACAAGTTAGTAGCATTTGGCAGTTGAGCATGACGACATTTCATGTTGTAAATTTATCATCTCCATTTTCAGTTGCATGGGCTGACCAAATGAACGAAGATAGAGAAAATGCCAGGCTACTTATGTTCTGGAGAATGACACAGATTGGTGGCTAGTGTTATATCAGATTTGCATGATTAACATGTAACTTGACCTGTGTGCTGTCGTTAGGATTTCTTTGAGGCATTTATACCTGCCATGCACTGATAATTTGGGATAGAGTTGAAAGAACAAGACAAGGTATACGTACTCTTCATAGGAATGACAATATTTCTTCGCATGTTCTACATTAAACGTTGCCAAAATGGATACATAAGCCCCCAGGATCATTGCAACTGAAACTGTATTTGCTGGAAAGTATTTTCTTAAGTATTTATGATCACATCCAAATCAGACCTCAACCCTGGCCTCTAAATATCAAATATGGTGTCAATCCATCATGTTTGACATATTGTAAATGATATAAAAGGGCTTAGCCGAGGTTTGTTTGTCATTTGGGCCAAATTTAGTTTTCAACCCAGTGATATATATTTTATGGATTATGTTGTAGGAGAAAAACTTTATTTATTCATTTTTAGTGGTACTATGTTGTCTGTAGAAAGTTTATGTGGTTGCTATTGTCTTAAGAAAGGAGCAAGAAGTCCTTACATTTTACTTGGTTTTTCTTATTTTGACAAACTTTTGTTAACATCAAACTTACCTTGTATACAGTTACTGTCTTTTTCTAGTCATTACTATATTACTACATGGCATATGTTTATGATGGTGATGAAACAGCTGAGATGGGTACTACTCCGTCAGTTACAAATTTCGCAGTTGTATGTGTTAGATATATTGCTTTTTGCACAAAATACAGACTTGGTGCCAATAAACAAGTACAATGCATAACAATATTTTTCAGAAGGGTATAAATATTTTTAAAAATTACCTTAGCAAGTATATGGCTGGAAAGAAATGAGGTAACTTTTTGATGGAGCGGGTGTTTGAATGCTAATAATTTTTTAAATAATTTTTTTTGTCGAAAACAATGTGTATTTTGATAAATTATCCCTTGCCCCAGCTCCATGTAAAATTTTACAGGCAGAACACTAGATATTCTTCTAAATACATTTACATATGTTTGTTTCATATGACCTTCAAATTTTAAGGTCGAACGTATATTCTTTATAAAAGCTGTAAAATATTATTTTTAGAAAATTTTACTGTCACCTTTTTGGGATAGAAAGGTCTGTTGTACCATGACAGTGAATATGTATGCTTATTTTGATGATGTTTTACTCACCTTTAGACATTACTCGTGTCAACTTTGTATAAAGAAACAAAAAAGACAGGATTTCCATACTGTATGTTGTAAATATGCCGTCACCAAAATGGATAGTCAGGATACCATGACAGAACTAGAATACTAAAACATATTTTTAAAGTGCCGAAATATTTTAAACAATATTCCGAACCAAAAAAATGACTGAAAAAAAATGTTCATTATTTTTCTCAGAGTGGGTGTCTTGTAAGTCTAAGAACTTTTAAATAATTTTTTTAATATGAAAATCAAAGTGTTGTGTTATTATTGAAACTTCATTCTAGTAACACATCAAATTTTGTTGAAAAATTCCCATAAATAAAAATGACTGGTTATGACTACCACAAGTGTTGACGGCTATGTTTAGCTTACATGTACATAATAACTTCTCATTTTGGGACTTTCAAACATGTACGATGTGCTACATCTTAAACACAAATCCCGCATGGCTCTACTGCAGTAGAAAAGTACTCCTCCGAGGCAACACGCCACAGTTAAAAATTAAAATAAGAGTGATTGTTTGCTGCTTGCTGTCCCATCGCGTTGGGAAATCCCTTATATGTAACATCTCTTCTATTCCATTAAAGTTTGTTATTTACTCGGCACTCAGCAGTTAACCAGCTTTATGGTGGTGCTCTGTAATCGAGTCTGGACCAGACAATCCAGTGATCAACATTATGAGCATCGACCTAGACTGCTTCAATGTGTTTTGAAAACTGTGTGTTTGCTGCAGTGTGATGCAGCCTTAAGCTCGTTGTTCAGCGCCGTACCCAAGTCAGCGAGCGAGAACACACGACCAGCCTTATTGGCTGGTGAAGATCAGTTCTTTCCGTTGCCTTCACGGACCGGTAGTGATACGACTATATCTAGTCAACTTGGGTTAAATGTACAGTTTTACCGTGTCTGTGAATTTATCGTTAATTAAACTAACTAAATAATATAGAAACTGTATCAGTCTAGACTTGTTATATATTATAGACTTGCATGGGCTTTCATAGAAATATTTGTTTGAGGACGTCTCACTTAATTGCACCAATTGCTACGAACTGCCCAAGTTATATAACCTGGCTGACGTCGCCTCAACATAGGTATCGGAACCAAACAGCTTCAGGCGCTTGTCTACAGTCTGTCCAAGTTCTATAACCTGGCTAAGGCCGCCTCAACATAGGAGTTCTCGTCCGCCCTGAGTAGGTGTGACTATGTTGCACGAAATTCACGTGACTGAAATTGACACGACACACCGGGACAGACAGCACTGGAGAGATACAGCCTTAAATTGTATGTTAGTGTGGTCCGAGTACAATGCATCCAGCCGCAGAAACGGAAGGGGTGCAGTTGCACACATTGTACTCTCCCCATTGTATACTCAGACAATCACTTGAAAGATTATCAAACTTTCGAATGCTCGCTGTTTTATAGCCATGCAAAGCGCCCATATATATTGTTGTTGAGCTTTACATAAGTAAGGCAGAATGAAAATTTTATATTTAACCATGGCCTCAACAAAATCTGATCAAATCCTGCTAAGCTTTGGTGCTAAGTAATCTAATAAAACTATACAAGCCGCGGTAAGTTATAGTCTAATTGTCTGTAAATAATCGACCAGACAATCCAGTGTTCAACAGCATAAGGATCGATCTACGCAATTTGGATACGATAACGTGTCAATCAAGCCAGTGAGCCTGACCACCCGACGATTGTCTATAAAATCTAAACACATTATTGTCTTTGGCATCTGTATATTCAGAAACTATGTTTTGAACAAGTGATTGAACATTTAAAATCACATAGGCCATATTTCAGAATATGAAACCTATGGACTACTAAGAAACTCTATAAAGATATGAAACGCTGTCAATTAAAGGTAGTGAAATAACTAGAATATCACAACTTCAGACACATTAAAACTTGCATGCAACCAATGATACTGAAATAATTACGTCACATTCTACATACAGGTTCACTGGTTTGGCTAATGTATGTTCAACATTTACCACCCCGCACTTTATCCACTTTGACCCCAAGATGGAATAAGCAAGCCATGACCAATAAAGCCGATATGGCCACTGTGTAATCAAGCTGTTTCTGTTTGGAAGCAATGTGACGGGAGCAACAGAACAAAACTTTAACTAACTCACTCACTCACTCACTCACTCTCGAACTCAGCACTACAAAGTTTCACCGCGTCCTTTATTGATCTTTCGTTATTTCTATAGCGCAGCTCTCGGCAATAATCTAGTGTAATGACACTGGTATGTGTAAATTACCGAGTCTGGACCAGACAAGCTAGTGATTGACATTTGAACATGGGTTATGGTTACTGCAATTATGAGGTGTTCAACATCAATTCTAATCAAAGTCTCGACGGGTCAGTAAATCTGCACATGGCAATATCTGTCTCCAGTAAAGGGAAACTGGCTGTCTCAACACGACATGAAGCTGTGACCTTCTAATTTGCTACCAGGTTATTGGCTAAGGCCGCACCAGCTGTAATAATAATAAATAATCGACTCTAGACCAGACACACCACTGATTATGAGCATCGGACCTGACCACACCATCCCTTAATATAATCACCTTTCATCTTAACACAGATCTCCAGGGGTGAGGCCCTGTAGTTTACAGACACATGCGGTCTTAAAATAGAGTTTAGGAGTCCATTTGACGTGGCTATATTATAGCGCTACTCATCTGTACCTATAGATCGAAAACATGCCCAGCTAAACAAAATTCAACGTCCACTTAATTATATAGTTTTAACTTTCAAATCAAACTAATATGCTGAATGTTTTAGACCCCATCCAGCGGCCTTGAGTATGAACCAGACATTCCAGTGATCGACACCACGATCAAGTCATTCAGCCTCTCGATTCATTTAGCGAGCTCTCATGTCGAGCTTCCAGCCCCAAAGAAGAAAACAACTTGAGACGCCGGAGTCCCAAGGCCACCCTCCCCGATCGAGTCTTGAAGCCCCCTGAAAGCAATGCATGTCTTCAAATTCACGTCTCAGAATAGTCACCAAATTGTATGATTTTAACGGAGATCGCGAGAGTGTGACATTAGTAACAAAAGCCAGAGTCTCAAAGTTAATGCGTGAGAGAAGGCAAGTATGTGTCTGACAAGCCCTTGTGGGTAGGGATTTTTACTTCTGCCAAGACCCCTACAGATCATGGGTGCATGGCCCAGTCACACCCACTCAGCCAACATCTCATGGTGATTTCACAACTTATCTATGCAACATTCTTGTCGTCCTCAAGTGTTCTAGAACGTATCAGGCAATCAGGTGATGGGCATCTTGACCATCGATTTAACCAGGTATTCAACAAGGATACAGTGATCTACATCCATCGCCCTACCCAACCTACCGCCACATAAAACAGCCATATATCCCCAGGCACCTAAATTCGAAACTGGAACCCTCACAGAGTACCCATTGTAAAAACACTTTGGTGAAATATTTTCACTGTTTTCCACCATTTAGCCAAATATTTAGTCTGTCGTGCAGACCCTATAGTATATATAACCAAGAAAGCCCATGCAAGTCTAGAAAATGTGGCAAGTCTAGGTTTCCTTAGCTTCAGAAAATACAGGAAGAAAATCTAAGGGCACCATTTCATGTTATTATTTTTTGTCTCTATGAACGTTTTTTCAATAAAATATGTTCATTTCATAGACTAGCTGTTAGTCTTCCAAAGATTCATTCATGTCATATACAATGATTATCATATCCAGTCATTTGAATAAACCTGAGTCAAACAGCCTTTGATTACAATCGCTTCCAAATGTGCCCATTTACACTGTTTACACACTCGATCTCCGGACATCTGCACACTCTCTCCCTCCCTGAAAAAATAGGAGCATGACGTTCCCTTTGGCACAGACAGACATGCAGTATCTAAAATTTCAATACTGCACTTAATAAAATAAGAGCCAAGAGACTCTCTCCGTTTTCAGAAAAGGCAGTAATCTAGAATTGCCAGAATTGCCACATATTATATAATTGGATGGGATTTCTTGGCTATGTTTGATCCCAGGCCTGACGAGTAAATTTACGCATTACTTCTTAAAGTTCCGATGCCATATTGCGATCTGAACCAAAAACCTTGAGGCGTGTATCTACAGTCTGTCCAAGTTTTATGACCTGGCTAAGGCAGCTTCATCATAGGCTTCTCGTCCCCTGTAAGTGGGAGGGACTGTGCTGCACGAAGTTCCCGTGGTTGAATCTGACACAACACGCTGGGGATCTGCAGCAGAGGAGAGCCGGTGTTCATGTGATCTATCTCGAGCCAGCCGCAGAAATGGAAAGGGTGCTTTTGAATATTTTTGTACTCTCTCCATAGCATACTCTGACAACCGTATTTTGAAGTCTTTTCAAACTTCCGAATCCCCATTCTCCCATACCACGGCAACGACACTGTGTTCCCAGCTTGGCAAATATTAGAAAATATTCAGCTTCGATGAAATATTTTGAGTAGGCTTAAGTCAAATTGAAATTATTAAACTGTGATCAAACAGTTGATAAACCCACTCCAGCTACATATGATGGTAGTTAGTAAATAATCAAGCCTGGACCAGATAATCCAATGACTGTCATCATGACAATCAATCAAATTACAGATGATCAGTGGTTGTACATAATTATGTAACACCACCACACCAGAATATTAAATAAAATAAAAAATCATACCTTGTGGCCTCAACCTGTTGATAAGCTGTCCATTTCCGAGATCCCGGTTGGTTTGTGTAGCTATGCTGTCAATCGAAGGGCTCTTTCTAGGTCATCTCCATGGAGACGATGGCTCAAAAGACTCCTGGCCTTGTGCTTTGGTGGGATGTATTGCCTCTTGTTATAGTGACTGAGCTTAGTTTTAGGCCGCAATCAGCAATATTCCAGCTAGATCTCCATATGGCGTTCTGTGGATGATCGAGTCTGGACCAGACAATCCAGTGATCAACAGTATGACCATCGATCTGCGCAACTGGGAACCGATCACAAGTCAGCGAGCCTGGCCACCCGATCCCGTTAGTCGCCTCTTACGACAAGCCTAGTCGCCTATTATGAGCTGTTGAAGGCCTGTTCTACCCCGGACCTTCACGGGTCGCGTCTTGTGTGTGCCCCCTACGGAATGCATTTACTAATTTACACAGACAGTATATAAAATAAACCTACATCAAGAATTGTGTAAACTTTGTAATAGTGGACACAGGAAAACTACTAAAATGTTGCAAGGATTCAGATACTATGAGAGTATACATACAAGTACCAGTACATAATACTGTATACTTCAGAATCAAGTGAAGCTAAATACGTCCGTGTAATGTTTTTTTTTTTCATACTAACTGGCCTGCCTTTAGAATCCCTAACCAAATATGCGCATACGAAACAAAACCTATTTGCATCTTTTTGTTTCGGACTGTCCGGGGTAGTATAGACCTTCAGCAACCCATGCTTGCCATAAAAGGCGAATACGCCTGTCATAACGGGATCGGGTGGCCAGGCTCGCTGACTTGGTTGACACATGTCATCGGTTCCCAGTTGCGCAGATCGATGCTCATGTTGTTTATCACTGGATTGTCTGGTCCAGACTCGATCATCCACAGAACGCCATATGGAGATGCTGTTCTGCAACAAAGAAATGTACAGATTAGTGAGTGAGTGAGTGAGTGTTATTTCTGCAGACATACATGTAGATGGTGCTCTGCAACAGAAAGTTGTATGGATGAGTGAGTGAGTGTTATTTCTGCAGACATACATGTAGATGGTGCTCTGCAACAGAAAACTGTACGGATGAGTTAGTGAGTGTTATTTCTGCCGACATACGTGGAGGTGGTGCTCTGCAACAGAAAACTGTACGGATGAGTGAATGAGTGTTATTTCTGCCGACATACAGGTAGATGCTGCTCTGCAACAAAGAAATGTACAGATTAGTGAGTGAGTGAGTGAGTGAGTGAGTGTTATTTCTGCAGACATACATGTTGATGGTGCTCTGCAACAAAAAATCGTACGAATGAGTGAGTGAGTGAGTGAGTGTTATTTCTGCAGACATACATGTAGATGGTGCTCTGCAACAGAAAGTTGTATGGGGGAGTGAGTGAGTGAGTGAGAGTTGCTTCTGCCAAAGCCAGCAGTGATATACACGGTGTTATGCTACAGAACCTTGTACAAACAACCAGTGGTCGAGTGAGTGAGTATCACTTCGTCTGGAGGAAGGATACTACAGGAAGGATTCTGCAGTTATCGGGGTCGTTGTGAAAAATGAAAGTTGAAAGTTAGAATATTGTCCATACAACTCATTATTAACGCCAATCTTACAGAACAGATATCCTTCAAATTTGAATTGCAAATTGAAAAAGCCAGTTGGGATACTGATTTCAAGAGTGAAATGTCAAAACGAACGATGTAACTATATACATGACTTCCTGAAATGTTACATCTCACTTCTTCCTTCTATATATTTCCGTTATCTAGTAAAACTGTAAATGTGAAAGATTTGCTGACTGGCTTCATGGTTTCCTCTGCTGCTTGTTTCCTTATATGAAATCTAAATACTGCTGCCTGGATCAGTCTATAGGGCTCTCGCAGCCATGTGGTATATACATTACGGAAATAATATCATACTTGGGATCAGTAACAACATTTGAAATTGATGTTTTTCATAATTATTTTAATTAACCATTTAAAGAAATACAAAAATAAATTTTCAGCCACACTGAAAGTGGTGTTTTAAATGCAGTACCAAGCAATGATACTATGAAACATTAGATGCCATTTAGTGTTCTGATAGTGATTGGTACCCACACCTATAGAACTGCATAGAGATAGAATTATTTGCGAGAAATTACTCTGAGGTATTAAAGAGTACAGACAGCACCCACCTCCAGTGCTTTTACAATGAGTGAGTGTGTGTGTGAGTAAGTGAGTGAGTGGGTTTTTTTACTTGGAGTACAAAGTCAATACAACACCAGTCTTCACATTGACGTCATGTTTGAATTTAGCAAGAGCAGCTTCGTATTTGACAGTAACCGGGAAAATGGGGCATTGATTAATGTTTTGAAATTGGTTTGGATATATGGAGAGGTCCCAGGATAATACTGGATGTTTTGAAATGATTTTTGCTTACATACCAGTATGTAAAACGCACATTTTTCAAAATATTTGTTAGAAAAAGTCCTACCTTTCTATGAATACGAGATACGGGCATGAACGAAGTGGCAGAATGGGTATTCTCACATTCAAACACTATCGTGGTACCGGCATTAACACCCGTAATGTAAAGGCTTCAGTTGCTTGTGGATTATATATATTGTTCATACATGTTGGTGAAATACAATAAAATGACTTAATCCACTTCTCATGCCATCTAATAGACCTCAATATAAGGCCGACGAAATGTTGACTAGTCTTGATTCAGAAGGTAGGCAGAACTGGATACCTAATTTTAGAAACATTCTATATAGTTCAGGTCTTGGCTGTGCTTGGGTTTACTGGAGGTTTCACGCAGGGGTATTTTTCTTACCACGTTTCACACAAGAGTGAAGTACAACTAATAACGCACAACTGTATTAAAATCTAGCACTAGATATGATTGTTATTAAGAACCACATTAATAGAAACGACCACGTGTACATTTGCTTCTGACTTTCCTCGTACTCCAGTCGTTCAAAGCTAAATATTGATACCGGAGAAATATGAAAAAGTGTTTGCTTTGTGTAACAATATTGAACATCCGTACTATTTCACCTTTTAATAGATTGGTAACGCATAACAAATCTATGTCTGATTGGTCCCTCAATGCAGCAGTTAATTGGCTTTCTAGCGTCAACAATTATCAAGGTTCACAGTATTATTATATTTCGACCCACTTTCAGGAGCAAAAGTTACTGGAATGAAACATATGAATGTACTTAAACGATTTTGTGGTGTGTTGTATGGACCTATGACCTTATGTGCAATGAACATTTTATTTGCATTGAGCCAGGGTTACAAACACCCGCCTATCCGACCGATCGCACGGTCAGTTATAAAAAGTTGCACACCCGATGGTCTTGAACGAATCTGACTTTAAGTATCATGACTAAAGCCTTGATTGAAACAGAATTGAGAACATTAAGCAGTTTCCCTCTTCTTATTTCCCTTCTTATGATTTCTTTTCTTATTCCAGAAATTTCTGGAATGGCAACAACTTTTCAACCGGTCTGGTAACTCTCAAAAGTTGTTTGGCTATATTTGGGGGCGTTTTCAACACATACTTATTGTTTGTCGCTAGCATACTGTGTAGTATGTGTAATACTGTCCGTATAACAGGTAAGTCTAGATAAACGGACACCCGGGAATGCCACTCACGTATAGTGGCCAGCTGTTCTGATCATTTACCTAATGTAAAACGTTAACACTAGAATACCTTTTATTGTGCATGACCAGTCTGCCATAAAAGGGAAAATACCAACAAGGTGACACCCAGTCAAATCCGATTCCCGCAGAAGCCTTTACAATGAATTATGTACAGATTCATAGCTTAGGAATTTCTCATTTTCTTTTGCTAATGGTAAAGTTCCAATGTCTTGGTAAGATGTAACTGCCCTCATACCAAATCCCAAGAGTAGAGAACTTACCTACCTCATTTAAACCATGTTACCCTACAGAGGATAGGTACCGGATGGGATAGAGTAGTGTGATTAGAACTCTCTAACATAAGAGGCAGCTTGGGTTATGAGGGCAACAATAATCAGATCGTTTGTTGGTTGAGCATGATTCTGTTTGGAGCAATGCGCATGATACATGAGCATTATATTATAATATATTTTTCACTTGCATGTACAAACACATAATAGGCATTCCTAATTCAGATTCTTGTATCACTGTTAAGCAGTGTATTTTATATTTTCTGTCGGTGTTTTTAATATTACATGATATGTTTTATTAGTATTATAATTTTTGTGTAATACAACTTTAATTCGGTACACTCTCAGATATTTTCACCTTTTCAAATTCTTACTTGGACTAAATGTTTTGGACAAGTTGGCTTCAGTCTTCAAATACCTTGATTCGTAACGCAAGCCAATATTATTTATAGCCCATGCAATATCTGTTGTTAAATCTTTGTGCTTTGAATGGACAGATGTGACTGAAATTAAAGTATCTTCAACTTTTCATAATTTGATCTACCATTCACGAAGCGTGTCTGAGCAACATGCAGGTATTGTGCAGTACACAGTACAGACCGAAAGCACAGTGGTTTTATTGTAATTGAGACACCCATATTTATTGAAGCTTTACTTTTAAGATTTAAAACTATTTCCCAGTGATGCGCTCAGTCGATTTCTCCGTGTCTTCATTTGTGCCAGTCAGTGGAGGATTACTTTCATCAGCTTCAAAGTTTCAGACGAATTTTTATGCAAAATCAGATCCTTGTACCACTGTAAGGAGCTTTTACATGTTCATTCAAACAGACGAAACAATGCGGTTAAATGAGTTACAATACAAGTGGACTCTGGCGATTCAGGAGGACCGCGTGTCGTACAACTGCAAATATTGTGAATACCACATTAAATCATAATTGAGAAAATATCTAGTACAATCGGCTTTTAATATTAAAAAGAATGAGTTTTATTGCAATGATTTTTAAACTCCTGCATTCATTTCTTAAACAAAAGAGCAATACCGTATGCTTGTACTTCGTCAGTAGACATATTCGGAGTGCCCATGAGTAACCGATAACATGTGGAGAAGAGAGGTGTAGGTGTTAACCATATCCCTCTTTCCTCTAGGTGAGTACATGGAACACTCACTGCCACATACGGGAAGGGATCCTGGAAATTGACAACAAACCGCGTGTGCTTGGCGTACACTGATTTTTTTACACATACTTACTGAAATTAGCATCTGCGCAAAAATGATGCCTCATATTCAAAGGAATGTTTGCTTGTTAACTTCATTAATATCTTGTTGATAACTAAAGGGCCTGGTCAGTTACATTCAGCACATCAGTTATTAATTTTACAGTCTAAGCTGGAACGGCACGTGGAGTTACAGGGAACTTGAGCTGTGAAACACTTATACCTGCTTGTTTAACACCTGTTACTATCAGCACAGCAACATCACGCCAAACCGTGGCCACCAGAATCTGGCTCACTTTGAACTACAGCTCTGCGAGAAACGTCACTGTCAATACACGTCAGATGTCCCATGTAATAGTAATGGGGAATAGGACTATGACTAGGACTAGGAACAGGAGTAGTCAGCTTATATAGCACTCATATCCAGGCACAATGCCTGCTCAGAGCACAACGTACATTTGTATAGTCGGTCATTGAAGACCATTCTACTATCTGAAAGTCTTCAGGTCCCTGGGGAGTATACAGCCATGGTGCCTGTTGGGTGCAATGAGCTAAACATTGCCATTGCCATCAGATCATCACGGGTATCATTACAAAATTTCAATAAATATGCATTAATGACAAATTTACATATTTACTGATTATACGCATTAACTGTAATATATTGGAATGGAAAATAGAAAAACACTTTACAGATGGTTGGCAGGTTGTCAAGACTCTGATGTTGAACATCCAGACTTTACACTCCTATAGCGATGCCATCCATCCATACATGACACAAATATCAGATCAATCCAAGCCGAAAAGATTTCTCAATACAGGTTACGAGAGGATGTATGTAGGGGTTCAAATTGTTTAAGAAATGTCAACGAAATCTCAACGAAATTTCAACGAAAAGGGCACTTTACAGATGGTCGGCAGGTTGGCAAGTGTACAGTCTACTTGACCACTTGACCATTTCAACAGCAGTCACTGGAAGCTTTACAAAATCTACCCAAACTCTCATGTGTCTGGACACTGTACAGTCTATTTGACCACTTGACCATTTCTACACTACCAGCTGGAAGTTACTCAAAATCTACCCCTGTTAGCATGTATCTAAACACTGTACAGTCTATCTGACCACTTGACCACCTCTACAGTACAAACTAAAAGCTACACAAAATTTATGCCTGGCAGCATATATATACACACTGTTGTCTGTTTGACCACTGTTTGACCATTTCTACAGCATTAACTGGAAGCTATACAAATCTACCCTTAACAGCACGTATCTGGACAGTGTACAGTCTGTTTGAACAGAGGTGGTTTCTTTAGGCATGTGCTAACTATCTTGCAGCAAATCCTCCTTCCTTTCATTCAAATTAAAATAAATTCGTAATTTATTTGCATAGTGTAGCAATAGAGACAGTAAACCATCTAAATTCTGTGAATTCTGTTATGAATATATATGACAAGCACAGTGCCCGGCCTTGGAAGTTGACCCATTCTGTCTTGAAATGCTACGATTTTGGTCTTCGACGGTTGAAAAGTTACTCTCAGTATCTTTGCTTCCTTTCATTCAAATTCCAATAAATTCATAATTTATTTGCATAGTGTAGCAATAGAGACAGTAAACTATCGAAATTCAGTGAATTCAGTTATGAATATCTATGACAAGCACAAAGCCCGCCCTTGGAATTTGACCCATTCTGTCTTGAAATGCGACGATTTTGGTCTTCGACGGTTGAAAAGTCACTCTCAGTATATTTGCTTCCTTTCATTCAAATTCCAATAAAATCAAAATTTATTTGCATGGTGTAGCAATATAGAGAGTAAACCATCTAAATTCAAAGAATTCTGGGTTGAATATCTATGACAGGCACAATGCCCCGACTCTCAAGTTGACCCATTCTGTCTTGAAATGCGACGATTTGGTCTTCGATGGACAAAAAGTTTCTGGTAGTTTATTTGCTTCCTTTCATTAAAATTCTAATCAAATTAGAGTGTATTTGCATAGTGTAGTAATATACATAGTAAAGTATCCAAACTGAATGAATTCAGGAATGAAAATCTATGACAAGCACAGTGCCCATCCCCTCAAATTGACCCATTCTGTCTTGAAATGCCACGATTTGGTCTTCGATGGCCAAAAGGTTTCTGATAGTTTATTTGCTTCCTTTCATTCAAATTCTAATCAAATTAGAGTTAAATAGCATAGTGTAGTAATATACATAGTAAAGTATCCAAACTGAATGAATTCAGGTATGAAAATCTATGACAAGCACAATGCCCAGCCTCTCAAGTTGACCTATTCTGTCTTGAAATGCTATGATTTTGGTCTACGACGGTTGAAAGGTTACTCTCAGTATATTTGCTTCCTTTCATTCAAATTCGAATACATTCATATTTGTTTTTGCATAGTGTAGAAATATAGACAGTAAACTATCTAAATTCAATGAATTCTGTTATGAATATCTATGACAAGCACAGTGCCCAGCCTCGCTAGTTGACCTATTCTGTATTGAAATGCAACGGTTTTGGTCATCAACGGTTGAAAGGTCACTCTCAGTATCTTTGCTTCCTCTCATTCAAATTCCACTAAATTGATAATTTAGTTGGATAGTGTAACAACATAGACATTAACACATCTAATATAGATGAAATCTGTTATGAATATCTATGACAAGCACAGTGCCCATTCTCTCAAGTCGACCCATTCTGTCTTGAAATGCTACGATTTTGGTCTTCGACGGTTGAAAGGCCACTCTCAGTATATTTGCTTCCTTTCATTCAAATTCCAATAAATTGAGATTTTTTTTGCACAGTGCAGAAATATAGACAGCAAACTATCTAAATTCAATGAATTCTGTTATGAATATCTATGACAAGCACAGTGCCCAGCCTCGCTAGTTGACCTATTCTGTCTTGAAATTCTACGATCTTGGTCTTCGACGGTTGAAAAGTCACTCTCAGTATATTTGCTTCCTTTCATTCAAATTCGATTACATTCATATTTCTTTTTGCATATTGTAGAAATATAGACAGTAAACTATCTAAATTCAATGAATTCTGTTATTAATATCTATGACAAGCACAGTGCCCAGCCTCGCTAGTTGACCTATTCTGTATTGAAATGCTACGATTTTGGTCATTGGCGGTTGAAAGGTCACTCTCAGTATATTTGCTTCGTTTCATTCAAATTCCACTAAATTGATAATTTAGTTGGATAGTGTAAGAACATAGACATTAACACATCTAATATAGATCAAATCTGGTATGAAAATCTATGACAAGCACAGTGCCCAGCCTCGCTAGTTGACCTATTCTGTCTTGAAATGCTACGATTTTGGTCTTCGACGGTTGAAGAGTGACTCTCAGTATTTTTGCTTCCTTTCATTCAAATTCCAATAAATTGATAATTTAGTTGGATAGTGTAACAATATAGACATTAACACATCTAATATAGATCAAATCTTGTATGAAAATACACGACAAGCACAGTGCCCAGCCTCTCAAATTGACCCATTCTGTCTTGAAATGCCACGATTTGGTCTTCGATGGCCAAAAGGTTTCTGGTAGTTTATTTGCTTCCTTTCATTCAAATTCTAATCAAATTAGAGTTTATTTGCATAGTGTAGTAATATAAACAGTAAAGTATCCAAACTGAATGAATTCAGGTATGAAAATCTATGACAAGCACAGTGCCCAGCCTCTCAAGTTGACCTATTCTGTCTTGAAATGCTACGATTTTGGTCTTCGACGGTTGAAAAGTTACTCTCAGTATATTTGCTTCCTTTCATTCAAATTCTAATCAAATTAGAGTTTATTTGCATAGTGTAGTAATATAAACAGTAAAGTATCCAAACTGAATGAATTCAGGTATGAAAATCTATGACAAGCACAGTGCCCAGCCTCTCAAGTTGACCTATTCTGTCTTGAAATGCTACGATTTTGGTCTTCGACGGTTGAAAAGTTACTCTCAGTATATTTGCTTCCTTTCATTCAAATTCTAATCAAATTAGAGTTTATTTGCATAGTGTAGTAATATAAACAGTAAAGTATCCAAACTGAATGAATTCAGGTATGAATATCTATGACAAGCACAGTGCCCAGCCTCGCTAGTTGACCTATTCTGTCTTGAAATGCTACGATTTTGGTCTTCGACGGTTGAAAAGTCACTCTCAGTATCTTTGCTTCCTTTCATTCAAATTCCAGTAAATTCATAATTTATTTGCACAGTGTAGAAATATAGACAGTAAACTATCTAAATTCAATGAATTCTATTATGAATATCTATGACAAGCACAGTGCCCAGCCTCGCTAGTTGACCTATTCTGTCTTGAAATGCTACGATTTTGGTCTTCGACGGTTGAAGTGTGACTCTCAGTATTTTTGCTTCCTTTCATTCAAATTCCAATAAATTGATAATTTAGTTGGATAGTGTAACAATATAGACATTAACACATCTAATATAGATCAAATCTTGTATGGAAATACACGACAAGCACAGTGCCCAGCCTCTCAAATTGACCCATTCTGTCTTGAAATGCCACGATTTGGTCTTCGATGGCCAAAAGGTTTCTGGTAGTTTATTTGCTTCCTTTCATTCAAATTCTAATGAAATTAGAGTTTATTTGCATAGTGTAGTAATATACACAGTAAAGTATCCAAACTGAATGAATTCAGGTATGAAAATCTATGACAAGCACAGTGCCCAGTCTCTGAAGTTGACCTATTCTGTCTTGAAATGCTATGATTTTGGTCTACGACGGTTGAAAAGTCACTCTCAGTATATTTGCTTCCTTTCATTCAAATTCGAATACATTCATATTTTTTTTTGCATATTGTAGAAATAAGGACAGTAAACTATCTAAATTCAATGAATTCTGTTATGAATATCTATGACAAGCACAGTGCCCAGCCTCTCAAGTTGACCGATTCTGTATTGAAATGCTACGATTTTGGTCTTCGACGGTTGAAAGGTCACTCTCAGTATATTTGCTTCCTTTCATTCAAATTCCAATAAATTGAGATTTTGTTTTGCACAGTGCAGAAATATAGACAGTAAACTATCTAAATTCAATGAATTCTGTTATGAATATCTATGACAAGCACAGTGCCCAGCCTCGGAAGTTGACCCATTCTGTATTGAAATGCTACGATTTTGGTCTTCGACGGTTGAAAAGTCACTCTCAGTATCTTTGCTTCCTTTCATTCAAATTCCAATAAATTCATAATTTATTTGCACAGTGTAGAAATATAGACAGTAAACTATCTAAATTCAATGAATTCTGTTATGAATATCTATGACAAGCACAGTGCCCAGCCTCGCTAGTTGACCTATTCTGTCTTGAAATGCTACGATTTTGGTCATCGACGGTTGAAAGGTCACTCTCAGTATATTTGCTTCCTCTCATTCAAATTCCACTAAATTGATAATTTAGTTGGATAGTGTAACAACATAGACATTAACACATCTAATATAGATGAAATCTGTTATGAATATCTATGACAAGCACAGTGCCCATTCTCTCAACTCGACCCATTCTGTCTTGAAATGCTACGATTTTGGTCTTCGACGGTTGAAAGGCCACTCTCAGTATATTTGCTTCCTTTCATTCAAATTCCAATAAATTGAGATTTTTTTTGCACAGTGCAGACATATAGACAGTAAACTATCTAAATTCAATGAATTCTGTTATGAATATCTATGACAAGCACAGTGCCCAGCCTCGGAAGTTGACCCATTCTGTATTGAATTGCTACGATTTTGGTCTTCGACGGTTGAAAAGTCACTCTCAGTATATTTGCTTCCTTTCATTCAAATTCCAATAAATTGAGATTTTGTTTTGCACAGTGCAGAAATATAGACAGTAAACTATCTAAATTCAATGAATTCTGTTATGAATATCTATGACAAGCACAGTGCCCATTCTCTCAAGTCGACCCATTTTGTCTTGAAATGCCACGATTTGGTCTTCGATGGCCAAAAGGTTTCTGGTAGTTTATTTGCTTCCTTTCATTCAAATTCTAATCAAATTAGAGTTTATTTGCATAGTGTAGTAATATACACAGTAAAGTATCCAAACTGAATGAATTCAGGTATGAAAATCTATGACAAGCACAGTGCCCAGTCTCTGAAGTTGACCTATTCTGTCTTGAAATGCTATGATTTTGGTCTACGACGGTTGAAAAGTCACTCTCAGTATATTTGCTTCCTTTCATTCAAATTCGAATACATTCATATTTTTTTTTGCATATTGTAGAAATAAGGACAGTAAACTATCTAAATTCAATGAATTCTGTTATGAATATCTATGACAAGCACAGTGCCCAGCCTCTCAAGTTGACCGATTCTGTATTGAAATGCTACGATTTTGGTCTTCGACGGTTGAAAGGTCACTCTCAGTATATTTGCTTCCTTTCATTCAAATTCCAATAAATTGAGATTTTGTTTTGCACAGTGCAGAAATATAGACAGTAAACTATCTAAATTCAATGAATTCTGTTATGAATATCTATGACAAGCACAGTGCCCAGCCTCGGAAGTTGACCCATTCTGTATTGAAATGCTACGATTTTGGTCTTCGACGGTTGAAAAGTCACTCTCAGTATCTTTGCTTCCTTTCATTCAAATTCCAATAAATTCATAATTTATTTGCACAGTGTAGAAATATAGACAGTAAACTATCTAAATTCAATGAATTCTGTTATGAATATCTATGACAAGCACAGTGCCCAGCCTCGCTAGTTGACCTATTCTGTCTTGAAATGCTACGATTTTGGTCTTCGACGGTTGAAGAGTGACTCTCAGTATATTTGCTTCGTTTCATTCAAATTCCACTAAATTGATAATTTAGTTGGATAGTGTAACAACATAGACATTAATACATCTAATATAGATCAAACCTGGTATGAAAATCTATGACAAGCACAGTGCCCATTCTCTCAAGTCGACCCATTCTGTCTTGAAATGTTACGATTTTGGTCTTCGACGGTTGAAAAGTCACTCTCAGTATCTTTGCTTCCTTTCATTCAAATTCCAATAAATTCAGATTTTTTTTGCACAGTGCAGAAATATAGACAGTAAACTATCTAAATTCAATGAATTCTGTTATGAATATCTATGACAAGCACAGTGCCCAGCCTCGCTAGTTGACCTATTCTGTCTTGAAATGCGACGATTTTGGTCTTCGACGGTTGAAGAGTGACTCTCAGTATATTTGCTTCCTTTCATTCAAATTCAAATAAATTTATAATTTAGTTGGATAGTGTAACAATATAGACATTGACACATCTAATTTCAATCATATCTTGTATGAAAATATATGACAAGCACAGTGCCCATCCTCTCAAATTGACCCATTCTGTCTTGAAATGCCACGATTTGGTCTTCGATGGCCAAAAGGTTTCTGGTAGTTTATTTGCTTCCTTTCATTCAAATTCTAATCAAATTAGAGTTTATTTGCATAGTGTAGTAATATAAACAGTAAAGTATCCAAACTGAATGAATTCAGGTATGAAAATCTATGACAAGCACAGTGCCCAGCCTCTCAAGTTGACCTATTCTGTCTTGAAATCCTATGATTTTGGTCTTCGACGGTTGAAAAGTTACTCTCAGTATATTTGCTTCCTTTCATTCAAATTTTAATCAAATTAGTGTTTATTTGCATAGTGTAGTAATATATACAGTAAAGTATCCAAACGGAATGAATTCTGTTATGAATATCTATGAGAAGCACAGTGCCCAGCCTCGCTAGTTGACCTATTCTGTCTTGAAATGCTACGATTTTGGTCTTCGACGGTTGAAAAGTCACTCTCAGTATCTTTGCTTCCTTTCATTCAACTTCCAATAAATTCATAATTTATTTGCACAGTTTAGAAATATAGACAGTAAACTATCTAAATTCAATGAATTCTATTATGAATATCTATGACAAGCACAGTGCCCAGCCTCGCTAGTTGACCTATTCTGTCTTGAAATGCTACGATTTTGGTCTTCGACGGTTGAAGTGTGACTCTCAGTATTTTTGCTTCCTTTCATTCAAATTCCAATAAATTGATAATTTAGTTGGATAGTGTAACAATATAGACATTAACACATCTAATATAGATCAAATCTTGTATGGAAATACACGACAAGCACAGTGCCCAGCCTCTCAAATTGACCCATTCTGTCTTGAAATGCCACGATTTGGTCTTCGATGGCCAAAAGGTTTCTGGTAGTTTATTTGCTTCCTTTCATTCAAATTCTAATCAAATTAGAGTTTATTTGCATAGTGTAGTAATATACACAGTAAAGTATCCAAACTGAATGAATTCAGGTATGAAAATCTATGACAAGCACAGTGCCCAGTCTCTGAAGTTGACCTATTCTGTCTTGAAATGCTATGATTTTGGTCTACGACGGTTGAAAAGTCACTCTCAGTATATTTGCTTCCTTTCATTCAAATTCGAATACATTCATATTTTTTTTTGCATATTGTAGAAATAAGGACAGTAAACTATCTAAATTCAATGAATTCTGTTATGAATATCTATGACAAGCACAGTGCCCAGCCTCTCAAGTTGACCGATTCTGTCTTGAAATGCTACGATTTTGGTCTTCGACGGTTGAAAAGTCACTCTCAGTATATTTGCTTCCTTTCATTCAAATTCCAATAAATTGAGATTTTGTTTTGCACAGCGCAGAAATATAGACAGTAAACTATCTAAATTCAGTGAATTCTGTTATGAATATCTATGACAAGCACAGTGCCCAGCCTCGGAAGTTGACCCATTCTGTATTGAAATGCTACGATTTTGGTCTTCGACGGTTGAAAAGTCACTCTCAGTATCTTTGCTTCCTTTCATTCAAATTCCAATAAATTCATAATTTATTTGCACAGTGTAGAAATATAGACAGTAAACTATCTAAATTCAATGAATTCTGTTATGAATATCTATGACAAGCACAGTGCCCAGCCTCGCTAGTTGACCTATTCTGTCTTGAAATGCTACGATTTTGGTCATCGACGGTTGAAAGGTCACTCTCAGTATATTTGCTTCCTCTCATTCAAATTCCACTAAATTGATAATTTAGTTGGATAGTGTAACAACATAGACATTAACACATCTAATATAGATGAAATCTGTTATGAATATCTATGACAAGCACAGTGCCCATTCTCTCAACTCGACCCATTCTGTCTTGAAGTGCTACGATTTTGGTCTTCGACGGTTGAAAGGCCACTCTCAGTATATTTGCTTCCTTTCATTCAAATTCCAATAAATTGAGATTTTTTTTGCACAGTGCAGACATATAGACAGTAAACTATCTAAATTCAATGAATTCTGTTATGAATATCTATGACAAGCACAGTGCCCAGCCTCGGAATTTGACCCATTCTGTATTGAATTGCTACGATTTTGGTCTTCGACGGTTGAAAAGTCACTCTCAGTATATTTGCTTCCTTTCATTCAAATTCCAATAAATTGAGATTTTGTTTTGCACAGTGCAGAAATATAGACAGCAAACTATCTAAATTCAATGAATTCTGTTATGAATATCTATGACAAGCACAGTGCCCAGCCTCGGAAGTTGACCCATTCTGTATTGAAATGCTACGATTTTGGTCTTCGACGGTTGAAAAGTCACTCTCAGTATCTTTGCTTCCTTTCATTCAAATTCCAATAAATTCATAATTTATTTGCACAGTGTAGAAATATAGACAGTAAACTATCTAAATTCAATGAATTCTGTTATGAATATCTATGACAAGCACAGTGCCCAGCCTCGCTAGTTGACCTATTCTGTCTTGAAATGCTACGATTTTGGTCTTCGACGGTTGAAAGGTCACTCTCAGTATATTTGCTTCCTCTCATTCAAGTTCCACTAAATTGATAATTTATTTGCACAGTGTAACAACATAAACATTAATACATCTAATATAGATCAAACCTGGTATGAAAATCTATGACAAGCACAGTGCCCAGCCTCTCAAGTCGACCCATTCTGTATTGAAATGTTACGATTTTGGTCTTCGACGGTTGAAAAGTCACTCTCAGTATATTTGCTTCCTTTCATTCAACTTCCAATAAATTCATAATTTATTTGCACAGTTTAGAAATATAGACAGTAAACTATCTAAATTCAATGAATTCTATTATGAATATCTATGACAAGCACAGTGCCCAGCCTCGCTAGTTGACCTATTCTGTCTTGAAATGCTACGATTTTGGTCTTCGACGGTTGAAGTGTGACTCTCAGTATTTTTGCTTCCTTTCATTCAAATTCCAATAAATTGATAATTTAGTTGGATAGTGTAACAATATAGACATTAACACATCTAATATAGATCAAATCTTGTATGGAAATACACGACAAGCACAGTGCCCAGCCTCTCAAATTGACCCATTCTGTCTTGAAATGCCACGATTTGGTCTTCGATGGCCAAAAGGTTTCTGGTAGTTTATTTGCTTCCTTTCATTCAAATTCTAATCAAATTAGAGTTTATTTGCATAGTGTAGTAATATACACAGTAAAGTATCCAAACTGAATGAATTCAGGTATGAAAATCTATGACAAGCACAGTGCCCAGTCTCTGAAGTTGACCTATTCTGTCTTGAAATGCTATGATTTTGGTCTACGACGGTTGAAAAGTCACTCTCAGTATATTTGCTTCCTTTCATTCAAATTCGAATACATTCATATTTTTTTTTGCATATTGTAGAAATAAGGACAGTAAACTATCTAAATTCAATGAATTCTGTTATGAATATCTATGACAAGCACAGTGCCCAGCCTCTCAAGTTGACCGATTCTGTCTTGAAATGCTACGATTTTGGTCTTCGACGGTTGAAAAGTCACTCTCAGTATATTTGCTTCCTTTCATTCAAATTCCAATAAATTGAGATTTTGTTTTGCACAGCGCAGAAATATAGACAGTAAACTATCTAAATTCAATGAATTCTGTTATGAATATCTATGACAAGCACAGTGCCCAGCCTCGGAAGTTGACCCATTCTGTATTGAAATGCTACGATTTTGGTCTTCGACGGTTGAAAAGTCACTCTCAGTATCTTTGCTTCCTTTCATTCAAATTCCAATAAATTCATAATTTATTTGCACAGTGTAGAAATATAGACAGTAAACTATCTAAATTCAATGAATTCTGTTATGAATATCTATGACAAGCACAGTGCCCAGCCTCGCTAGTTGACCTATTCTGTCTTGAAATGCTACGATTTTGGTCATCGACGGTTGAAAGGTCACTCTCAGTATATTTGCTTCCTCTCATTCAAATTCCACTAAATTGATAATTTAGTTGGATAGTGTAACAACATAGACATTAACACATCTAATATAGATGAAATCTGTTATGAATATCTATGACAAGCACAGTGCCCATTCTCTCAACTCGACCCATTCTGTCTTGAAGTGCTACGATTTTGGTCTTCGACGGTTGAAAGGCCACTCTCAGTATATTTGCTTCCTTTCATTCAAATTCCAATAAATTGAGATTTTTTTTGCACAGTGCAGACATATAGACAGTAAACTATCTAAATTCAATGAATTCTGTTATGAATATCTATGACAAGCACAGTGCCCAGCCTCGGAAGTTGACCCATTCTGTATTGAATTGCTACGATTTTGGTCTTCGACGGTTGAAAAGTCACTCTCAGTATATTTGCTTCCTTTCATTCAAATTCCAATAAATTGAGATTTTGTTTTGCACAGTGCAGAAATATAGACAGTAAACTATCTAAATTCAATGAATTCTGTTATGAATATCTATGACAAGCACAGTGCCCAGCCTCGGAAGTTGACCCATTCTGTATTGAAATGCTACGATTTTGGTCTTCGACGGTTGAAAAGTCACTCTCAGTATCTTTGCTTCCTTTCATTCAAATTCCAATAAATTCATAATTTATTTGCACAGTGTAGAAATATAGACAGTAAACTATCTAAATTCAATGAATTCTGTTATGAATATCTATGACAAGCACAGTGCCCAGCCTCGCTAGTTGACCTATTCTGTCTTGAAATGCTACGATTTTGGTCTTCGACGGTTGAAAGGTCACTCTCAGTATATTTGCTTCCTCTCATTCAAGTTCCACTAAATTGATAATTTATTTGCACAGTGTAACAACATAAACATTAATACATATAATATAGATCAAACCTGGTATGAAAATCTATGACAAACACAGTGCCCATTCTCTCAAGTCGACCCATTCTGTATTGAAATGTTACGATTTTGGTCTTCGACGGTTGAAAAGTCACTCTCAGTATCTTTGCTTCCTTTCATTCAAATTCCAATAAATTCATAATTTATTTGCACAGTGTAGAAATATAGACAGTAAACTATCTAAATTCAATGAATTCTATTATGAATATCTATGACAAGCACAGTGCCCAGCCTCGCTAGTTGACCTATTCTGTCTTGAAATGCTACGATTTTGGTCTTCGACGGTTGAAGTGTGACTCTCAGTATTTTTGCTTCCTTTCATTCAAATTCCAATAAATTGATAATTTAGTTGGATAGTGTAACAATATAGACATTAACACATGTAATATAGATCAAATCTTGTATGGAAATACACGACAAGCACAGTGCCCAGCCTCTCAAATTGACCCATTCTGTCTTGAAATGCCACGATTTGGTCTTCGATGGCCAAAAGGTTTCTGGTAGTTTATTTGCTTCCTTTCATTCAAATTCTAATCAAATTAGAGTTTATTTGCATAGTGTAGTAATATACACAGTAAAGTATCCAAACTGAATGAATTCAGGTATGAAAATCTATGACAAGCACAGTGCCCAGTCTCTGAAGTTGACCTATTCTGTCTTGAAATGCTATGATTTTGGTCTACGACGGTTGAAAAGTCACTCTCAGTATATTTGCTTCCTTTCATTCAAATTAGAATACATTCATATTTTTTTTTGCATATTGTAGAAATAAGGACAGTAAACTATCTAAATTCAATGAATTCTGTTATGAATATCTATGACAAGCACAGTGCCCAGCCTCTCAAGTTGACCGATTCTGTCTTGAAATGCTACGATTTTGGTCTTCGACGGTTGAAAGGTCACTCTCAGTATATTTGCTTCCATTCATTCAAATTCCAATAAATTGAGATTTTGTTTTGCACAGTGCAGAAATATAGACAGTAAACTATCTAAATTCAATGAATTCTGTTATGAATATCTATGACAAGCACAGTGCCCAGCCTCTCAAGTTGACCCATTCTGTATTGAAATGCTACGATTTTGGTCTTCGACGGTTGAAAAGTCACTCTCAGTATCTTTGCTTCCTTTCATTCAAATTCCAATAAATTCATAATTTATTTGCACAGTGTAGAAATATAGACAGTAAACTATCTAAATTCAATGAATTCTGTTATGAATATCTATGACAAGCACAGTGCCCAGCCTCGCTAGTTGACCTATTCTGTCTTGAAATGCTACGATTTTGGTCATCGACGGTTGAAAGGTCACTCTCAGTATATTTGCTTCCTCTCATTCAAATTCCACTAAATTGATAATTTAGTTGGATAGTGTAACAACATAAACATTAATACATATAATATAGATCAAACCTGGTATGAAAATCTATGACAAACACAGTGCCCATTCTCTCAAGTCGACCCATTCTGTATTGAAATGTTACGATTTTGGTCTTCGACGGTTGAAAAGTCACTCTCAGTATCTTTGCTTCCTTTCATTCAAATTCCAATAAATTCATAATTTATTTGCACAGTGTAGAAATATAGACAGTAAACTATCTAAATTCAATGAATTCTATTATGAATATCTATGACAAGCACAGTGCCCAGCCTCGCTAGTTGACCTATTCTGTCTTGAAATGCTACGATTTTGGTCTTCGACGGTTGAAGTGTGACTCTCAGTATTTTTGCTTCCTTTCATTCAAATTCCAATAAATTGATAATTTAGTTGGATAGTGTAACAATATAGACATTAACACATCTAATATAGATCAAATCTTGTATGGAAATACACGACAAGCACAGTGCCCAGCCTCTCAAATTGACCCATTCTGTCTTGAAATGCCACGATTTGGTCTTCGATGGCCAAAAGGTTTCTGGTAGTTTATTTGCTTCCTTTCATTCAAATTCTAATCAAATTAGAGTTTATTTGCATAGTGTAGTAATATACACAGTAAAGTATCCAAACTGAATGAATTCAGGTATGAAAATCTATGACAAGCACAGTGCCCAGTCTCTGAAGTTGACCTATTCTGTCTTGAAATGCTATGATTTTGGTCTACGACGGTTGAAAAGTCACTCTCAGTATATTTGCTTCCTTTCATTCAAATTAGAATACATTCATATTTTTTTTTGCATATTGTAGAAATAAGGACAGTAAACTATCTAAATTCAATGAATTCTGTTATGAATATCTATGACAAGCACAGTGCCCAGCCTCTCAAGTTGACCGATTCTGTCTTGAAATGCTACGATTTTGGTCTTCGACGGTTGAAAGGTCACTCTCAGTATATTTGCTTCCATTCATTCAAATTCCAATAAATTGAGATTTTGTTTTGCACAGTGCAGAAATATAGACAGTAAACTATCTAAATTCAATGAATTCTGTTATGAATATCTATGACAAGCACAGTGCCCAGGCTCTGAAGTTGACCCATTCTGTATTGAAATGCTACGATTTTGGTCTTCGACGGTTGAAAAGTCACTCTCAGTATCTTTGCTTCCTTTCATTCAAATTCCAATAAATTCATAATTTATTTGCACAGTGTAGAAATATAGACAGTAAACTATCTAAATTCAATGAATTCTGTTATGAATATCTATGACAAGCACAGTGCCCAGCCTCGCTAGTTGACCTATTCTGTCTTGAAATGCTACGATTTTGGTCATCGACGGTTGAAAGGTCACTCTCAGTATATTTGCTTCCTCTCATTCAAATTCCACTAAATTGATAATTTAGTTGGATAGTGTAACAACATAGACATTAACACATCCAACATAGATGAAATCTGTTATGAATATCTATGACAAGCACAGTGCCCATTCTCTCAACTCGACCCATTCTGTCTTGAAATGCTACGATTTTGGTCTTCGACGGTTGAAAGGCCACTCTCAGTATATTTGCTTCCTTTCATTCAAATTCGAATACATTCATATTTTTTTTTGCACAGTGTAGAAATAAGGACAGTAAACTATCTAAATTCAATGAATTCTGTTATGAATATCTATGACAAGCACAGTGCCCAGCCTCTCAAGTTGACCGATTCTGTCTTGAAATGCTACGATTTTGGTCTTCGACGGTTGAAAGGTCACTCTCAGTATATTTGCTTCCTTTCATTCAAATTCCAAAAAATTGAGATTTTGTTTTGCACAGTGGAGAAATATAGACAGTAAACTATCTAAATTCAATGAATTCTGTTATGAATATCTATGACAAGCACAGTGCCCAGCCTCGGAAGTTGACCCATTCTGTATTGAAATGCTACGATTTTGGTCATCGACGGTTGAAAGGTCACTCTCAGTATATTTGCTTCCTCTCATTCAAATTCCACTAAATTGATAATTTAGTTGGATAGTGTAACAACATAGACATTAACACATCTAATATAGATGAAATCTGTTATGAATATCTATGACAAGCACAGTGCCCATTCTCTCAACTCGACCCATTCTGTCTTGAAGTGCTACGATTTTGGTCTTCGACGGTTGAAAGGCCACTCTCAGTATATTTGCTTCCTTTCATTCAAATTCCAATAAATTGAGATTTTTTTTGCACAGTGCAGACATATAGACAGTAAACTATCTAAATTCAATGAATTCTGTTATGAATATCTATGACAAGCACAGTGCCCAGCCTCGGAAGTTGACCCATTCTGTATTGAATTGCTACGATTTTGGTCTTCGACGGTTGAAAAGTCACTCTCAGTATATTTGCTTCCTTTCATTCAAATTCCAATAAATTGAGATTTTGTTTTGCACAGTGCAGAAATATAGACAGTAAACTATCTAAATTCAATGAATTCTGTTATGAATATCTATGACAAGCACAGTGCCCAGCCTCGGAAGTTGACCCATTCTGTATTGAAATGCTACGATTTTGGTCTTCGACGGTTGAAAAGTCACTCTCAGTATCTTTGCTTCCTTTCATTCAAATTCCAATAAATTCATAATTTATTTGCACAGTGTAGAAATATAGACAGTAAACTATCTAAATTCAATGAATTCTGTTATGAATATCTATGACAAGCACAGTGCCCAGCCTCGCTAGTTGACCTATTCTGTCTTGAAATGCTACGATTTTGGTCTTCGACGGTTGAAAGGTCACTCTCAGTATATTTGCTTCCTCTCATTCAAGTTCCACTAAATTGATAATTTATTTGCACAGTGTAACAACATAAACATTAATACATATAATATAGATCAAACCTGGTATGAAAATCTATGACAAACACAGTGCCCATTCTCTCAAGTCGACCCATTCTGTATTGAAATGTTACGATTTTGGTCTTCGACGGTTGAAAAGTCACTCTCAGTATCTTTGCTTCCTTTCATTCAAATTCCAATAAATTCATAATTTATTTGCACAGTGTAGAAATATAGACAGTAAACTATCTAAATTCAATGAATTCTATTATGAATATCTATGACAAGCACAGTGCCCAGCCTCGCTAGTTGACCTATTCTGTCTTGAAATGCTACGATTTTGGTCTTCGACGGTTGAAGTGTGACTCTCAGTATTTTTGCTTCCTTTCATTCAAATTCCAATAAATTGATAATTTAGTTGGATAGTGTAACAATATAGACATTAACACATCTAATATAGATCAAATCTTGTATGGAAATACACGACAAGCACAGTGCCCAGCCTCTCAAATTGACCCATTCTGTCTTGAAATGCCACGATTTGGTCTTCGATGGCCAAAAGGTTTCTGGTAGTTTATTTGCTTCCTTTCATTCAAATTCTAATCAAATTAGAGTTTATTTGCATAGTGTAGTAATATACACAGTAAAGTATCCAAACTGAATGAATTCAGGTATGAAAATCTATGACAAGCACAGTGCCCAGTCTCTGAAGTTGACCTATTCTGTCTTGAAATGCTATGATTTTGGTCTACGACGGTTGAAAAGTCACTCTCAGTATATTTGCTTCCTTTCATTCAAATTAGAATACATTCATATTTTTTTTTGCATATTGTAGAAATAAGGACAGTAAACTATCTAAATTCAATGAATTCTGTTATGAATATCTATGACAAGCACAGTGCCCAGCCTCTCAAGTTGACCGATTCTGTCTTGAAATGCTACGATTTTGGTCTTCGACGGTTGAAAGGTCACTCTCAGTATATTTGCTTCCATTCATTCAAATTCCAATAAATTGAGATTTTGTTTTGCACAGTGCAGAAATATAGACAGTAAACTATCTAAATTCAATGAATTCTGTTATGAATATCTATGACAAGCACAGTGCCCAGGCTCTGAAGTTGACCCATTCTGTATTGAAATGCTACGATTTTGGTCTTCGACGGTTGAAAAGTCACTCTCAGTATCTTTGCTTCCTTTCATTCAAATTCCAATAAATTCATAATTTATTTGCACAGTGTAGAAATATAGACAGTAAACTATCTAAATTCAATGAATTCTGTTATGAATATCTATGACAAGCACAGTGCCCAGCCTCGCTAGTTGACCTATTCTGTCTTGAAATGCTACGATTTTGGTCATCGACGGTTGAAAGGTCACTCTCAGTATATTTGCTTCCTCTCATTCAAATTCCACTAAATTGATAATTTAGTTGGATAGTGTAACAACATAGACATTAACACATCTAACATAGATGAAATCTGTTATGAATATCTATGACAAGCACAGTGCCCATTCTCTCAACTCGACCCATTCTGTCTTGAAATGCTACGATTTTGGTCTTCGACGGTTGAAAGGCCACTCTCAGTATATTTGCTTCCTTTCATTCAAATTCGAATACATTCATATTTTTTTTTGCACAGTGTAGAAATAAGGACAGTAAACTATCTAAATTCAATGAATTCTGTTATGAATATCTATGACAAGCACAGTGCCCAGCCTCTCAAGTTGACCGATTCTGTCTTGAAATGCTACGATTTTGGTCTTCGACGGTTGAAAGGTCACTCTCAGTATATTTGCTTCCTTTCATTCAAATTCCAAAAAATTGAGATTTTGTTTTGCACAGTGGAGAAATATAGACAGTAAACTATCTAAATTCAATGAATTCTGTTATGAATATCTATGACAAGCACAGTGCCCAGCCTCGGAAGTTGACCCATTCTGTATTGAAATGCTACGATTTTGGTCTTCGACGGTTGAAAAGTCACTCTCAGTATCTTTGCTTCCTTTCATTCAAATTCCAATAAATTCATAATTTATTTGCACAGTGTAGAAATATAGACAGTAAACTATCTAAATTCAATGAATTCTGTTATGAATATCTATGACAAGCACAGTGCCCAGCCTCGTTAGTTGACCTATTCTGTCTTGAAATGCTACGATTTTGGTCTTCGACGGTTGAAAGGTCACTCTCAGTATATTTGCTTCCTCTCATTCAAGTTCCACTAAATTGATAATTTATTTGCACAGTGTAACAACATAAACATTAATACATCTAATATAGATCAAACCTGGTATGAAAATCTATGACAAACACAGTGCCCATTCTCTCAAGTCGACCCATTCTGTATTGAAATGTTACGATTTTGGTCTTCGACGGTTGAAAAGTCACTCTCAGTATCTTTGCTTCCTTTCATTCAAATTCCAATAAATTCATAATTTATTTGCACAGTGTAGAAATATAGACAGTAAACTATCTAAATTCAATGAATTCTATTATGAATATCTATGACAAGCACAGTGCCCAGCCTCGCTAGTTGACCTATTCTGTCTTGAAATGCTACGATTTTGGTCTTCGACGGTTGAAGTGTGACTCTCAGTATTTTTGCTTCCTTTCATTCAAATTCCAATAAATTGATAATTTAGTTGGATAGTGTAACAATATAGACATCAACACATCTAATATAGATCAAATCTTGTATGGAAATACACGACAAGCACAGTGCCCAGCCTCTCAAATTGACCCATTCTGTCTTGAAATGCCACGATTTGGTCTTCGATGGCCAAAAGGTTTCTGGTAGTTTATTTGCTTCCTTTCATTCAAATTCTAATCAAATTAGAGTTTATTTGCATAGTGTAGTAATATACACAGTAAAGTATCCAAACTGAATGAATTCAGGTATGAAAATCTATGACAAGCACAGTGCCCAGTCTCTGAAGTTGACCTATTCTGTCTTGAAATGCTATGATTTTGGTCTACGACGGTTGAAAAGTCACTCTCAGTATATTTGCTTCCTTTCATTCAAATTCGAATACATTCATATTTTTTTTTGCATATTGTAGAAATAAGGACAGTAAACTATCTAAATTCAATGAATTCTGTTATGAATATCTATGACAAGCACAGTGCCCAGCCTCTCAAGTTGACCGATTCTGTCTTGAAATGCTACGATTTTGGTCTTCGACGGTTGAAAGGTCACTCTCAGTATATTTGCTTCCATTCATTCAAATTCCAATAAATTGAGATTTTGTTTTGCACAGTGCAGAAATATAGACAGTAAACTATCTAAATTCAATGAATTCTGTTATGAATATCTATGACAAGCACAGTGCCCAGGCTCTGAAGTTGACCCATTCTGTATTGAAATGCTACGATTTTGGTCTTCGACGGTTGAAAAGTCACTCTCAGTATCTTTGCTTCCTTTCATTCAAATTCCAATAAATTCATAATTTATTTGCACAGTGTAGAAATATAGACAGTAAACTATCTAAATTCAATGAATTCTGTTATGAATATCTATGACAAGCACAGTGCCCAGCCTCGCTAGTTGACCTATTCTGTCTTGAAATGCTACGATTTTGGTCATCGACGGTTGAAAGGTCACTCTCAGTATATTTGCTTCCTCTCATTCAAATTCCACTAAATTGATAATTTAGTTGGATAGTGTAACAACATAGACATTAACACATCTAATATAGATGAAATCTGTTATGAATATCTATGACAAGCACAGTGCCCATTCTCTCAACTCGACCCATTCTGTCTTGAAATGCTACGATTTTGGTCTTCGACGGTTGAAAGGCCACTCTCAGTATATTTGCTTCCTTTCATTCAAATTCGAATACATTCATATTTTTTTTTGCACAGTGTAGAAATAAGGACAGTAAACTATCTAAATTCAATGAATTCTGTTATGAATATCTATGACAAGCACAGTGCCCAGCCTCTCAAGTTGACCGATTCTGTCTTGAAATGCTACGATTTTGGTCTTCGACGGTTGAAAGGTCACTCTCAGTATATTTGCTTCCTTTCATTCAAATTCCAAAAAATTGAGATTTTGTTTTGCACAGTGGAGAAATATAGACAGTAAACTATCTAAATTCAATGAATTCTGTTATGAATATCTATGACAAGCACAGTGCCCAGCCTCGGAAGTTGACCCATTCTGTAGTGAAATGCTACGATTTTGGTCTTCGACGGTTGAAAAGTCACTCTCAGTATCTTTGCTTCCTTTCATTCAAATTCCAATAAATTCATAATTTATTTGCACAGTGTAGAAATATAGACAGTAAACTATCTAAATTCAATGAATTCTGTTATGAATATCTATGACAAGCACAGTGCCCAGCCTCGTTAGTTGACCTATTCTGTCTTGAAATGCTACGATTTTGGTCTTCGACGGTTGAAAGGTCACTCTCAGTATATTTGCTTCCTCTCATTCAAGTTCCACTAAATTGATAATTTATTTGCACAGTGTAACAACATAAACATTAATACATCTAATATAGATCAAACCTGGTATGAAAATCTATGACAAGCACAGTGCCCATTCTCTCAAGTCGACCCATTCTGTATTGAAATGTTACGATTTTGGTCTTCGACGGTTGAAAAGTCACTCTCAGTATCTTTGCTTCCTTTCATTCAACTTCCAATAAATTCATAATTTATTTGCACAGTTTAGAAGTATAGACAGTAAACTATCTAAATTCAATGAATTCTATTATGAATATCTATGACAAGCACAGTGCCCAGCCTCGCTAGTTGACCTATTCTGTCTTGAAATGCTACGATTTTGGTCTTCGACGGTTGAAGAGTGACTCTCAGTATTTTTGCTTCCTTTCATTCAAATTCCAATAAATTGATAATTTAGTTGGATAGTGTAACAATATAGACATTAACACATCTAATATAGATCAAATCTTGTATGAAAATACACGACAAGCACAGTGCCCAGCCTCTCAAATTGACCCATTCTGTCTTGAAATGCCACGATTTGGTCTTCGATGGCCAAAAGGTTTCTGGTAGTTTATTTGCTTCCTTTCATTCAAATTCTAATCAAATTAGAGTTTATTTGCATAGTGTAGTAATATACACAGTAAAGTATCCAAACTGAATGAATTCAGGTATGAAAATCTATGACAAGCACAGTGCTCAGTCTCTGAAGTTGACCTATTCTGTCTTGAAATGCTATGATTTTGGTCTACGACGGTTGAAAAGTCACTCTCAGTATATTTGCTTCCTTTCATTCAAATTCGAATAAATTCAAATTTTTTTTGCATATTGTAGAAATATAGACAGTAAACTATCTAAATTCAATGAATTCTGTTATGAATATCTATGACAAGCACAGTGCCCAGCCTCGCTAGTTGACCTATTCTGTATTGAAATGCTAAGATTTTGGTCATCGACGGTTGAAAGGTCACTCTCAGTATATTTGCTTCCTCTCATTCAAATTCCACTAAATTGATAATTTAGTTGGATAGTGTAACAACATAGACATTAACACATCTAATATAGATGAAATCTGTTATGAATATCTATGACAAGCACAGTGCCCATTCTTTCAAGTCGACCCATTCTGTCTTGAAACGCTACGATTTTGGTCTTCGACGGTTGAAAGGCCACTCTCAGTATCTTTGCTTCCTTTCATTCAAATTCCAATAAATTGAGATTTTTTTTGCACAGTGCAGACATATAGACAGTAAACTATCTAAATTCAATGAATTCTGTTATGAATATCTATGACAAGCACAGTGCCCAGCCTCGCTAGTTGACCTATTCTGTCTTGAAAAGCTACGATTTTGGTCTTCGACGGTTGAAGAGTGACTCTCAGTATTTTTGCTTCCTTTCATTCATATTCCACTAAATTGATAATTTAGTTGGATAGTGTAACAATATAGACATTAACACATCTAATATAGATCAAATCTTGTATGAAAATACACGACAACCACAGTGCTTATCCTCTCAAATTGACCCATTCTGTCTTGAAATGCCTCGATTTGGTCTTCGATGCCCAAAGGTTTCTGGTAGTTTATTTGCTTCCTTTCATTCAAATTCTAATCAAATTAGAGTTTATTTGCATAGTGTAGTAATATATACAGTAAAGTATGCAAACTGAATGAATTCAGGTATGAATATCTATGACAAGCACAGTGCGCAGCCTCGCTAGTTGACCTATTCTGTCTTGAAACGCTACGATTTTGGTCTTCGACGGTTGAAGAGTGACTCTCAGTATATTTGCTTCCTTTCATGCAAATTCCAATAAATTCATAATTTATTTGCACAGTGTAGAGATATAGACAGTAAACTATCTAAATTCAATGAATTCTGTTATGAATATCTATGACAAGCACAGTGCCCAGCCTCGCTAGTTGACCCATTCTGTCTTGAAATGCTGCGATTTTGGTCTTCGACGGTTGAAAGGTCACTCTCAGTATATTTGCTTCCTCTCATTCAAATTCCACTAAATTGATAATTTAGTTGGATAGTGTAACAACATAGACATTAACACATCTAATATAGATGAAATCTGTTATGAATATCTATGACAAGCACAGTGCCCATTCTCTCAAGTCGACCCATTCTGTCTTGAAATGCTATGATTTTGGTCTTCGACGGTTGAAAGGCCACTCTCAGTATATTTGCTTCCTTTCATTCAAATTCCAATAAATTGAGATTTTTTTTGCACAGTGCAGACATATAGACAGTAAACTATCTAAATTCAATGAATTCTGTTATGAATATCTATGACAAGCACAGTGCCCAGCCTCGCTAGTTGACCTATTCTGTCTTGAAATTCTACGATTTTGGTCTTCGACGGTTGAAGAGTGACTCTCAGTATTTTTGCTTCCTTTCATTCAAATTCCAATAAATTGATAATTTAGTTGGATAGTGTAACAATATAGACATTAACACATCTAATATAGATCAAATCTTGTATGAAAATACACGACAACCACAGTGGTTATCCTCTCAAATTGACCCATTCTGTCTTGAAATGCCTCGATTTGGTCTTCGATGGCCAAAAGGTTTCTGGTAGTTTATTTGCTTCCTTTCATTCAAATTCTAATCAAATTAGAGTTTATTTGCATAGTGTAGTAATATAAACAGTAAAGTATCCAAACTGAATGAATTCAGGTATGAAAATCTATGACAAGCACAGTGCCCAGCCTCTCAAGTTGACCTATTCTGTCTTGAAATCCTATGATTTTGGTCTTCGACGGTTGAAAAGTTACTCTCAGTATATTTGCTTCCTTTCATTCAAATTCTAATCAAATTAGTGTTTATTTGCATAGTGTAGTAATATAAACAGTAAAGTATCCAAACTAATTGAATTCAGGTATGAAAATCTATGACAAGCACAGTGCCCAGCCTCTCAAGTTGACCTATTCTGTCTTGAAATCCTATGATTTTGGTCTTCGACGGTTGAAAAGTTACTCTCAGTATATTTGCTTCCTTTCATTCAAATTCTAATCAAATTAGTGTTTATTTGCATAGTGTAGTAATATAAACAGTAAAGTATCCAAACTGAACGAATTCAGGTATGAAAATCTATGACAAGCACAGTGCCCAGCCTCTCAAGTTGACCTATTCTGTCTTGAAATCCTATGATTTTGGTCTTCGACGGTTGAAAAGTCACTCTCAGTATATTTGCTTCCTTTCATTCAAATTCCAATAAATTCATAATTTATTTGCATAGTGTAGCAATAGAGACAGTAAACCATCTAAATTCAATGAATTCTGTTATGAATATCTATGACAAGCACAGTAGCCGGGCTCGGAAGTTGACCCAATCTGTCTTGAAATTCTTCGATTTTGGTCTTCGATGGCCGAAAAGTCTCTGTTAGTATATTTGCTTCCTTTCATTCAAATTCTAATCAAATTAGAGTTTATTTGCATAGTGTAGTAATGTAAACAGTAAAGTATATAAACTGAATGAATTCTGGTATGAAAATCTATGACAAGCACAGTGCCCAGCCTCTCAAGTTGACCTATTCTGTCTTGAAATCCTATGATTTTGGTCTTCGACGGTTGAAAAGTTACTCTCAGTATATTTGCTTCCTTTCATTCAAATTCCAATAAATTCATAATTTATTTGCATAGTGTAGCAATAGAGACAGTAAACCATCTAAATTCAATGAATTCTGTTATGAATATCTATGACAAGCACAGTAGCCGGGCTCGGAAGTTGACCCAATCTGTCTTGAAATTCTTCGATTTTGGTCTTCGATGGCCGAAAAGTCTCTGTTAGTATATTTGCTTCCTTTCATTCAAATTCTAATCAAATTAGAGTTTATTTGCATAGTGTAGTAATGTAAACAGTAAAGTATATAAACTGAATGAATTCTGGTATGAAAATCTATGACAAGCACAGTGCCCAGCCTCTCAAGTTGACCTGTTCTGTCTTGAAATGCTACGATTTTGGTGTACTAGGGTTGAAAAGTCACTCTCAGTATATTTGCTTCCTTTCATTCAAATTCCAATAAATTTATACTTTATTTTGCATAGTGTAGCAATATAGACAGTAAACCATCTAAATTCAATGAATTCTGTTATGGATATCTATGACAAGCACAGTGCCCGGCCTTGCAAGTTGACCTTAATCTGTCTTGAAATGCTACGATTTTGATCCCTCTCAGGATATTTGCTTGCTTTCATTCACATTCCAATGAACTTGCATTTTTTCGGATAGTGTAGCAATATATACAGTGAACCATCTAAATTCAATGAATTCTTATATGAATATCTATGACATGCACAGTACCTCGCCTTGGAAGTTGACCCCTTCCGTCTTGAAATGCTACAGTTTGGGTTTTCTACTTGCAGAAGTCATTGTCAGGCGATTTGCTTGGCTCTTATTGAAATTCTAATGAAATTGGAATTTATTTGCATAGTGTAGCAATATAGACAGTAGCCCATCTAATTTCAATCAAACTCTATGACAAGCACAGTACTGTCAGGCACTGGCTTGTTGAAGTTAATGTAAGCAGTCATACCTATCCCAGGTGTATCACAGAATCATGGAATAAATATTTCAGGACATAACACTGCATATATCGACTTTAAAGGGAAAAGATATCTGTCCATACACCGGTGGGAACGTTACCATGAGGAGTATACTGGTTAACTGCCTCTAAGTGTCATAGTAACACTTATGGTTCACATCGCGCATACGACATGGGCTGTCCGCATCACTGTTCGGATCAACGCACCTAACGGATTAGTGAATTGAAGACAAATTCAAAAAGATCGCCCATTGCTATTGTATATTCTGAGGGAAGAGGCAGAAATGGGTTCTACTCAAGTATGCACTCTTCAAGGATAGAATAGAAAATCTGGATAAAAATGACTTTACATTTAAAAGAGCTTTTAGTGGACAGTTTTGTACATGCTGATTGCATTTAGATCACATTTTGAATGTTTCTATGAAATATTTACTTTGATACTGTGGAAAAAGTACTGCTCACCAGGCAGGGAACAACGTGTGCCATATTTTGAGGTGTTGTGGTAGGACGCGGCCGTGGATGAAAACCGCGACCTTTCACTCACCACACTACGGAGGCTGTCTACATGAGAGAAGAAAGGTAGCTACTAATAACTGGTTTGATCCATAAACTCTTACAGTACACACAATCTTAGTGATTAAAAAAAACCTCATGATATCAAACACTGGATTGTTTGAACAAGGTTCTGTTTCAGAGCATCGCCTTTATCATTACTGACTCTGGCAGAAACAGTCACTCACACTTTCGATTACTGGGTTGTTCACATGCGATATAACGAGGGAAAAAACTCACTCTATTTAAGACTGGACCGAACCTTCTGTTACGGAGCACTCCGAATAGCATGGCTGGCCAGGTTGACAATGACACTCACTCACTCGGCCTTGGATTATTTGTACACCTTTCTGTTACAGAAAGGAGCAGCAGTCACTCATTCACTCACTTGCTCGCTCACTCACTCACTCACTCACTCACTCACTCACTGACTCACTCACTCACTCGCTCACTGGCAGCATAGCTAGTTGTTTAAACACTAGGCTGAAGACTGAAGAATGAAAACGTGCCCTTTTGTTTGAACAGCATGCATCGTCCAACTGCAGGCGTGTGTGTGATGTTGGGACTCCCACAAAGGTATGTCGACAATTAGGTTTGTGACTTAGTTGATCGTCTGTTGTCCAGGTGACTGTGTATGTTCATATAGATATAATATCTTTCAACTCAAAACGAAGCACACCTTATTGACATGTCTTTTACATGGTTATCGTTCTCTTGCACGAACGGGTCATATTGAAATTTACATATTTTCTTCGATACTGAAACTCGTATTCATAATATTATGATGTATATTCCACATGTACGTGCGGGTCATCTTATAAGAAGGTCAGATACCTGCTTACACACTGTACTGTAATGTACTGTAAGTTTTGTGCAAGGTTTAAAATACACATCCATAATCGTGCACTTCAGCTGCTTGCACATGTGTGTTGATGTGAGCATCAGTTTCTGTTCTAATACACACGTGACATACACATATGGACAACGTTGCTGTAAGGAAGTATATTCAGTAAGAACGCCGCTAATACATGAATTTTCAACCGTACTGATAATCAAATTTCCTGATTAACGATCTTTGTCATCTGGAGCTGTAGGGGTAGCCTGGTGGTTAAAGTGTCCGCTTGTCAGGCCGAAGACCCGGGTTCGATTCACCACATGGGCACAATGTCTCCATTTCCGGAGTCTCCAGCCGTGATACTGCTAAACGCGGCGTAAAACCATACTCACTCACCCTCATCGCGAAAAAGACATAAATCATACTGACGACCGACTCCTTATTAAACGAACAAATAACTAACTCTCTCACAGTATCAACCACTGGCTTGGTATTCGAAATGGAGTATGTTAACCAGGCCACAGCAAGTTTTCACTAAGTTCCCAAAAGAAGACAGCGAGGTGTATGCGGAAGTTCAATGCAAGGGGCATAACTCGGCTTGGTTTCACGGAGAGTCATTTATGTAGGACGGTTACACGTTTTGTTATTCTGACATATGAAAACAATCAGCAATAAATGGTTGCCTTTGACTGAATTTACTTGACTGTGCAACTGTATTTGCACTGGGAAAGTCCTCGTGAGTTAGCTGCCTGAGGGAAGTCTCCAGATAATCTGTAAAGAGATATTTTCGGCCATTTCGTCATCTTCATATCTGACGACAGGGCATCAAAGACTAAACATACTGTATCAAGTGGACAACTCACTCACGCTATCAACCACTGGTTTGTGGAAGCTAGATGTAATTGCTGATATTGTTCCTATTGGGTGTAGACACACGGCCACTTCCAGCCTACAAGGTGTCGAAAAGAAAACACAGTTTTATTGAAGTTGGGTCAAGTGGACAAGTCCCTCCTCACCCATTCACTAACTCGGTCTCTACATGAACCACTTGTGTGTGGAAGCTTGATTTAATTGCTGATATTGTTCCCATCTCTGGTGACCCACTGCTGGAACACTGCTAAAGGCGACGTAACATCAGCGACTGACTGACCCATACTTTCGGCAGCAGATGACTTTATACCATACAATAAGTAATCCTGGGGCATGTATAAGCCTGCACATGTAGTGTGAAACATGCAGTTAAACTGCACTGAAATATGAAGAAAACTGATCGATCTCTTTTTACCTCTTTCAGTTACATAAGCCTCCATACAATGATTAATTGTGAAGATTTTCATTTAACAATAATTAAACGGTTGAAAAAGTAGCTGTTTACTCGTTCAGGAAATGTACTTGTTCATGAAATTATTGATGAAAGAGTGAGATTAAAATTCCAAAGATTTAAAACACAAATTATTCTATAATATTTCAAAGTGTTCAGAAGTTGTGAGATCTGCACATCATATTTGTATGACTTGGCACGTGTACAGAATGTTGTTTTCAAACATGACCAAATTAAATTAGACGTGCCCTCACCTGGCATTTCTGGAAAGTCTCAATAATCTTTAAATTACATGCTTAACAGTTATGAAACATTTAAAATCCTATAAAAGCTTTTTTTTATTTAACAAAAACTAATTTTCAACCTCAGAAAATGTTTGAGTACTTCAGAAAGTGATGAGGTTTAAAACAGTGATAAATTGTAAATAAATAAGATTGTTGAATTAATGACAAATAGCGACATTTGGAACGCTACGAGAGACCAAGCTAACTATAAAGTCTTGGGCACGGCCTCATTTCTGCGCCAGACTAATTCAGATGACCCCAAACTCCGGCGCAGCGATGTTTTAGCATAAGCTATTGTAACCATATTTTGAAAGACATCTGCCAGAAAACTTGTAAATGTTAGACGCTGTTTTCCGTCCAGCGTGTCAGTATGTGTTGTACAATTTGGCGTTGAAGAACTAATTTTTCTCCTAATCTTCAAATAATAATATAGACTGAGGCTGATTTTTTAAATGGAGTCAGATTCTGAAAAAGACTTGTATTACGTTGAACGTTCGAGCTACCAAGTAACGTGACCATCGCCATACTTGAAAACCGGGGATGAGGCCACAGTGAGGTGATATCAAGTCTAGCAATTCATTTCACATTTGAAACTCTGGTGAGTGAATCAGGTTTGTTTTACGTCACACTCAGCAATATTCAAGCGGTTGGTATAGCTGAGTCTGGACCAGACAACGAGCAGTGATCGACAGCATGAACATCGACCTGTGCAACTGGGAACAAAGTCAACGAGCCTTGCCACCGTATAACATGGGTTGCTGAACATCAATATTCCAACATGGACCTTCATAGATATCAAACTAAGCTACTGTTTACGTTACCAATGTATAAACAAGGACTTTCCATACAAACTCGTGTAAACAAACTGTAATTTCAGTGGTGCGATATGTTTTCTCACAGAGCCTGTAACTGCTGGTAAGTGGGCACAATACGTATTAGTTCCTGTGAAATGTGAGGGTCTCAAGGATTAATTACGTGTATAAAGCCATGTTCTCCACGTAAACTGGAACATGATGTGTGAGTTGAATATTTCCAGTCTAAAGTTTGTCACCTGTCAAAGTCGTGAAAGTAGTAAAAGTGCCAGCTTGTTGTTCCACCTCAAGGGATTTACCTGAACGGCCCACAAACTCCTGCAAACAAATATTTTCATGCTTTTACCTCTGAACTCAATTCCACCAGTAGGCATAAGGTGGGAAAACAACCACCCACTCACTCACTCTATTGAAGACTGGACTGAAGATTCTGTTACAGAGTATGTCGGCAGTTGGGCTTGTGCGTGCGCTGTCTGGGTGACTGTGTATGCTCATATAGATATAATATCTTTCACCTCAAAACGAAACACACATTTCTCACATGTCTTTTACAAGGTTATTGTTTAGGACAAAAACCACTAATACAGACTTATGCGATGTCCTTTCAACCATCCTTACTATCAAATAACGTGATTAATGATCTGTGTTATCTTAATCAATGTGTTTATACAAAACATAAGGACCACAGCAGTCAGATTTTTCCAGATGGGCAAGGTCAAGGTCAGTGTGGGGTAACATCACTTGGATGAAATAATATTATTGAATATTTTTATGTCAGAATATATTTATCCTGTCCTCTAGATATCCCTCTTTTTGTACCCCTTCCTAGTAAATATAATGAACTTTGACAGTGTGTTAATGTTAGTGCTTTCAACAAGGTTTTAACTTTTAGGACATAAATTCCGCAAAACACTCACTGAGTTGGTCACTGATTATGGTCAGCGTTTCTTTAAGTCATACAGACATCTTAGACTTGTTGGTTGGTTGATTTCATTGTCATACGTTCATTTAGTAAATTGTTCCAGTTTTCGACCCGTGAAGGTCCCGGGGTAAAACAGACCTTCAGCAACCCAGACTTGCCATAAAGGGTGACTAGTGCTTGTCATTGTGGATCATCAGACATATATTGGTATCCTGTTCCGATACGTCAAGGTTTCGTTAGTCAAATATGACAAACTCCAGGAACTGCAACCACGTCCATAAACCAGCTTGTGTGAGGTAGTTGTCAGCAGAAGCTGCTGCTGATTTTCAAATATTTGATGTTTTGGTTATATGTTTTGAATATGCAAATGCTAAACAGGATCCAAAGGATGTTGCCCTTTACAATTTTATGGGCTCCTCCCTATTCCTGCTTATCACAGCTCTGTAGGTAGACGTGCTCTGCATCTCTGGAATCATGAGTTGCACATTTCTTTGAAGTAAGTTAACGACTACCTAGACTATGCTTGATACCATGAAACAAGCATCTGGCAATGTGGATTCTGTTTTTGAATCTGCTTGCAACAAGAAAAATCTGCATACAGAAATATAGAGTTTGTAGACGTCTTCAGCTCATGACGATCTATATAGCCCATTTCTACATTGTACTGCCCAAAATAGTTTTCTACTTTTAAAGATATTTGCTAGCTAGTTTGAACTTCATTCATTCTATTAACCACTAGTTTAACGAAGGTCAGTAACTCACTCAACCACCACTGATTTGGAGAGAGAGAGAGAGAGAGAGGGAGAGGGAGAGAGAGAGAGAGAAAGAGATACAGGGAGAGAAAGGGAGGGAAAGAGAGTATCCACTTGCCACGAAACAATGTAACAATGTGCAACAGTGTGTGACGTCATTGGTAGCAATACCGCCATTCAGCCTTCCAAGCCAGTGCGCTACGGGGTTTATTCACCTCAAACATTAATACATGTTTACAATATAACAATCACCGTTAAACATGTTGTTCCAATGTTATGCTCTCATTCTCACTTGTCAGTTAGTACCAGTTTATAATATAAGCTGTATGCGGCAGATTTCCTCTAAATACTATTAATACTATGGAGCTTTGTGGTTGGGGCGTCTGTTCCCTATGAACACATTATGGTTTGTAACAAAACTCAATTTATCAACTGCTTGTTTGTAGAAACTCAGGCATTCTATCAACCACTGGTGTGGTGAAGATCAGTCATTCTGTCAGCCATTGGTTTAAAGAAGATGAGTCATTCTATCAACAACTGGCTTACAGAAGCTGAGTCTTGCTATCAAAAACTGATTTGTATAAGGTCTTTATGTAGAAAGCCAATCACTCTATCAACCACTGGTTTGGCGAATTTCACAGTGTGAACTGACTTGTAGTGTTTCCTCTCATTCCTGAGTCTGCATGTGGACAATGAAGAGTATTTTGAATATATTTTACTAACGCCTCACTCAACAAAAATGAAGCGTCTCTATGGTATTTACATCGGTATTTGCATGTTGTAATGGTTCTCTGCAATTATAGTACTAACTGTTATTGTATATGCTGAGGGAAGAGGCTGAAAGGGGTTCTACTCAAGTATATATTCTCAATGATAGAAAAGCTGGAGAAAAAGGAATACACAAACATGCACACTAATGACTGTTAATTTACAAGAGGTTTAAGTGGACAATTTTTTACATGGTGAATGCATCTAGCACTTGTACCAGAAGTCAACATTCTTCTGAGTCTACATTCTTGTGTTCGATGACACTAGACTCGCAGCCTATCATCTACATAAGCATCGCATATAAGGAATAAATCTAAGACAGACCACCTATTAAAGGAACTACTCACTGGCTCACACTATCAACCACTGGTTTCTCAAACACAGATTTAATTACCGATGTTAGACCATTTGAGGGAGATACAAGACCACATACTTCCAACAGGGCATCAAGGATAAAATATAAGCCTCACTAAATTTAGAATCGCTAAGAAGTGAAGACGGCACTCACTCACCCACTCTATCAACCACTGGGTTTGGCGAAATTATTACACTTTGATAAAAGTACCATTTACTGACATCATGCATCATGGGTGAACATCAATCTTACTGAAAGTAAAACCCTTCATAACTGAACATCTCACTCACACTATCAACCACTGGTTTGTCCAAGTAAGATTTGATTGCAGAGGATCATGATACTGTTGCTCCTTGGTGAAAACAAAAGGCCACGCATGTACGACATGTTTGTAACTGAAGACAAATCCCTTTTAAAACGGACAATTTCTTCACTCGCTCACAATATCAACCACTGGTTTGTCCAAGTAAGATTTGATTGCAGAGGATCATGATACTGTTGCTCCTTGGTGAAAACAAAAGGCCACGCATGTACGACATGTTTGTAACTGAAGACAAATCCCTTTTAAAACGGACAATTTCTTCACTCGCTCACAATATCAACCACTGGTTTGTCAAAGCAAGGCTTGATTGCGGAGGATCACGATATTGTCATTCCTTGATGTTGATAAAAGATCACTTACTGAGGACAGATTATTAAGGGGACCCACTTCCTCCCTTACTTTCTCTATCAGCCACTGGCTGTATGGATTATATAACAGTTCTCCGTGGTGTTATAACTAGTCTATGTACAAACAATGTCAGTTAATCCAGGCACAGTGTCCAGAGCCGAGAGCGCAACCCTGTAAATTCCTCCATAAGTATTCTAATCGGTTAAATACTGTTTACACATTTGTTCTAATGGTCCAAACAGTGGTACCGAGAGTAATTGGTAACAATTAAATCTGTTGCATGGGGAAAATTTGGCACAATCGGCAACAGTCGTCTCCATTCAGTGTTTCTGTCACTGCAGTGAAACTCGTTTATATGCACTTTCCATCTGCGTCAATGAATATGTTCTGGCTCCTTACACTGCTATAACACATCAGGCTTGCATAAAGCAGTGCACAGAGTTTGACAATATATGCCATGTTTATTGAAGGTAACTTCGGAACAAGTAATAGTGATTACGAACAGACAGAAGAAAGAGAAGACGGTCTACATGGGCGACAGCTTCAATCATTCAACACGTTACACACATCCATGTCTAATCTACGATTCGCAGACCAATGAACTGCTTTGCGCAGATTGTTCCGAACAACCTTCACATGCTGGCCAGACAGACTTTATTGATGGCTGCTCAAATGTATCTACCTGTCAGTCCGTCTGTTGGTGGGTTGTCATTGTTATTTGCAGTGCATTAATATACTTACGCTTGAACATGGAACAATACTTTGATCCGTTTGCACTGCTATGTAGATATTTCTTTGAAGAATATATGTATGTAGTGATAGCTACTGTAATTTAAAAGAAATGAATCACCTAGATACAAATTACAGTAAACAAACACGACGACTCATAATCCTCTATGTCCTAATGATACCTAACTTCATAACTCTGAGTTTTTGGCACTGATTCAATTATACCACCTTTCCATGATTTGTGGACCACGCCATTAGTAGAACAACAATATTTCATCAACAACGTTTCATTGTTTAACAGTTTCAGCAGGGACTTCTACCATACAGTAGAGGCGTTCGAGGACCCAGTCTCGATTCCACACATAGGTATAATGTCTAAAGTCTATTTATGGTGTCTCCCACCGTGACATTGCTGGAATATAAGCGGAGTGAAACCTCATTCAGCCTTTTTTTATCTTAATAAATGTCGATTGTTAATGCAAATTGTCAAACATTTATTCCAGATATACACAGTGGGCAAGAAATAACCATATCCTCACTCAGTCACCCGCATTGCATACAGGACATAATTCGCACTGAAGATATACATTACCAGAATATATCACTCACTCACACTATCAACCACAGGTTTGAAATTTGAAATGAAAGTATCTTAAATAGGTGACAGCAACCGAGTTTTCAACAGGTTCCCAAAAGAACACATCGAGAAGTGTATGGGGGAAGCACAAAGGAAGGGCCATAACTCCGCCTGGCTTCAATCAGAGCAATTTGTGTGGTTCGGTAGCACAGCTTGTAACCTAAAAACAATTGGCAAAAAAATGACTGTATCTAGACTTAAATCCAGTGGGTATATTGCATTAACTTGAATGTGTAATTGTGCTTGCATTGGGAAATTTTGAGAGCTCTACCATTTTAGTGTTACCGAATAAGTCATTAAGACAATTCGAAATGTATTTATTAAACTTTAAAGTGAAGATTGAAGGGGTAGGACTGAGGGGCAGTGTTTGCTGTAATGCATGGATACATATGATATTTGCGCCACATGTGGTTGGATGATACCAGCGCATGTTTGTAAAGTTCGTATGCACTATATCAACGTGTCCGCAGTCTCCAAACCATCTGTAAAGAAACATATTCGGCCATTTTGTCGACATTTCGGCCATTTCGTGTTTGAACTCCACACAGACAGACAGACACCCTGTTGTGGATGTCTAAGCACTTGCACTTGTAATGCAGGAATGCATCTTGTGTCATAAATTTGACGACAGGGTGTCAAGGATAAAACATATGCCCTTAGTGAAGTTAGAACCCTTATCAACTCACTCTATCAACCACTGGTTTATGAAAGCTAGATTTAATTGCTGATATTGTTCCTATTTGATGTAGATACACGGCCACTTCCTGCCGACACTTCCTGCCGACAGCGTGTCAAAGATGAAACAAAGTCTTTATGAGGTAAAAGGTCACTCCGACACAGTGTTCAGAGCCGTGAATGTCACCTCGTAACTTCGGCTATATGTCGTCTCAGCAATGACAAGCATTTACACATTTGTTCCAGTGGTTAATACAACTGTAAAAAACTACTGGGTTACAATTTAAATCCATGGGATTTCTGTATACTGGCTGGAGATACGTTTTGGTGACATTTGGCTAAATATGGGATTCACTTGTAGTCACTGGTGCCTCCATTTATTCGTGACTGTGCTGAAACTCATATAACCGCACTTGACATCTGGATCAATGAATATGTCTATAGCTCCTCTGGATTCAGTATAGTATTTTGATATTACTGAAGGTAGTGTAGCGAGTTATCCAACAAGTGGCATTTTTAAAGACACGATCAGCTCTGTCTGTCTGTCTGCCTGCCTGCTTGCCTGTCTGCCTGTCTGTCTGTCTGTCCGCTTGCCTGTCTGTCTATCTTCAATGCTGTGTGTGACAATTTGTTTTAATACGTTAACAATCAGTTGTCGTACACTGTTCTTTGTAGTGCACTGTCTTTTATGAATATGGAAGGCTTTTATGCGTTCGTGAATGTGTGTGCTACTTGGAGAAATGATGTAATTGAAAAGAAATGGAAACACTGGAGTCCATTTACAATGATTGAACAATGTATTTCAAAAGAAATTAAACACTGGAAGTTTTTTTTCAGAACGTGTAAATACGGCAGCAAGTAAAAAATTTATGCCAAAATGATATCTTACTTCAAAAATCGCAGACAAGTCGGCTCTTACATCATGACAAGGGGACTTGATCATATGCAGAACATAAAGAGAAACAATAACAAAATGATTTTAAACTGCTTTAGCGGGGACATAATTTGCTTTTAACGCCTTGTCTTTGTTTCGCCTTATACAAGACATTAGAGAGGGAGAGCGAGAGAGGGAGAGGGGGGAGCAGCGAGAGAGGGAGAGAGAGAGAGAGGGAGAGAGAGAGGGAGAGAGAAAGGGAGAGACTATCCAGTAGCCGTGATACAATGTGACGCCATTGGCAGCAATACGGCTATTAGCCTTTCTAGCCAGTGTACTACGGGGTTTATTCCCCACTCCCATTACTACAAGTTTACTATCTAACAATGACTGTACAACAATTTGTTTCAGTGTTACTCACACTGCGGATGACTTCTCAGCCAGTACAAATACACATGTCATTTCCTCAGACAAGATATAAGATGAAAAATATGATAAAATGGAACATATAGAAAAATAGAATATGTCCATGTTTTCAGAACGATAATACTTTTGGGTCTTTGATGTTGGGGCATCTGTTGCCTATGAACATAACATTGAAGCAACACTATCAGCAACACTATCAACCAATGGTTTAACGAATCTCACAATATCAACCACTAGTTTGTAGAAGATCACTCTATTAACGACTGATATGTGGAAGGTTTGTTACAATATCAGCCACTAGATTATACAAGCTCAGCCACAATATCAACCACTGATTTGTACTTCTGTATTTCTATTAACCAGGTTTACCACAGCTACACTAGCAACCTCTAGTTTAGCGAATTTCGATCACAGTGTGAACTGCCTTCTTGTGTTTCTGCTCATTCCCGAGGCTGCATGGAGACAATAAAGAGTGAGAATACATTTTACTAACGCTTCTCTCAACAAAAATTAAGCTTCTCTACTATGTGGGCAATTTCCTCACAAACTGTATTAGCATTGAGAGGGGGTGTTGTGATCATTAAACAGTCAAGTTAAAAACGTATTTACATGTTTCGGAAAGTCGTAATGGTTTACTGAAGTTATACTAACTGCTGCTGAGGGAAGGTGCAGAAATGGGTTCTACTCAGGTTTACAATCTCAAGGATAGAATGGAAAAGCTGGATAAAAATCTGTGCACAAATATGCACACTAATGACAGTTAATTCATAGGTAAAAGACGTCTTAGTGCACAATTATTTACATGGTGAATACATTGGCACTTACACCAGAAGTCTTTCAACTGTGTCTACATTCTAGTGTTCGATTGTATTAGACTCACAGTCTGTTACCTACATAGCACCGCCTAGGCATAAATCTAAGGCAAACCTCATATTAAAGGAAATACTCAGTGAATCACACTATCAACCACTGATTTCTCAAACCCAGATTTAATTACCGATGTTAGTGTGGTTTGAGGGAGATACAAGCCCACATACTGCCAACAGGACATCAATGATAAACTATAAACATCACTATAAATGGAATCTCTTATAAGTGAACAAGTCACTTATTAACTCACCCTGTCAGCCACTGGCTTGGGGAAACTAGATTGCATTCCCTAAATTCTTACACTTCGATAAAGGTACCATGTACTGACATCATGCATCATGGATGAACATCAACCTTACTGAAGAGAAAGCCCTTCATAGCTGGACATCTCATTCACATTGTCAACCACAGGTTTGTCGAAACAAGATTTAATTGCAGAAGATGGTGATATTGTTACTCACTGATGTTGACAGATGTTACTGAATATGATTTTATTACTATTTTATGTATATACAAGGTCAAGACACAGTGGTGAGAGTCAATTTACAGGGTGTTTACAAATTTGTTCTAAAGGTTCAAACAGTGGTACAAAAAGTACGTGGCTATAATCTAACCTCTGATATGTAGATATGTCTTTAAAGCGTGTATGTGTGTAGTGGGAACTATTGTAATTAAAAAGAATGTAGTTGCCTAGTTACTTATTACAGGAAATATTTACGGCGGCAAGAATTAATTCATGTGGAAACGTTACTTCACAGCTCACAGGCTTTGGCATTTCGTCAGTTATATACCATCTTTCCACGATTTGAGAACTACGCCATTAGTAGAAAAAACATGAGAAATGTTTGAGCATTTCATCAACAACACTTTACCTTTTAACAGCTTCAGTAGGGACTTTTATCATGCAGTTAGAATAATTAATGAGTGTACTCCTCACTCACCTACTTATTAACTCAACCACTGGTTTGTTGAAGCCAGATTTAATTACCGATATTATGGTACTTTCCGGGACGTAGAAGGCCTATTATTGAGAACAGTGGATGACAGATGACATATATACCTTACAGAAGTCAAATTCTTAATATTTGTATAACCCACTCGCTTACTCTATCAACCATTTGTTTGTCGAAGCTAGATTGTATTTCCTATATTATCACCCTGTGATATAGATTCTAGGTCACTAACACAGAGTGCCATAGAGACATGCAAACCGTACAGAAGATAGAGCCCTTAATGAGTGGACACTCATTAACTACTAGTTTGTCAAAATCTAGATTTAACCGTAGGGTATTGTGAAATTGTTACTCCTTGGTGTAGATGAAAGGTTACTCACTGACCACAGGGCATCGCATAACCTGGGGCGGTGGGGTAGCCTATTTTTTAAGCGTTCGCACCTGGGTTCGATTCCCTACATGTCTACAATGTGTTAAGTCCATCTAAGTCCATCCCGTCGTGATATTGCTGAAATATTGCCAAAAGGTGTAAAACCATACTCACTCACTGCATAAAACAAATAAATGATACTGAAGACAGACCCCTTGTTAAACTATTAAATCACTCACTCATTCACCATCAACCACAGGTTCGGTATTAAAATGAAAAAGATCTTGACTTGGTGGCAGAAGGCGAGTTTTCACCTAGTTCTCAAAAGACGGCAGAGAAACACAAGGAAAGGGGCATAACTCCGCTTGTCTTAACACAGAGCCATTTGTGTAGGAGGGTAACGCGCTTGCTATTCTGGCAAACGAAAACAATCAGTAATAAATAGATGACGATATCTGAAATTTAATTTAAGTGGGTGCATTTCACTGTATTTACGTGAATGTGCAATTGTGTTTTGTGAACACCCCTGTGAAAACACCCTTGAGCGGGCATCTTATGGTTGGGTATCTGAGCGAAGTTGACCTGTAAAATTGTAACTACAATGTACCTAATGTGAAAAACGGGATGACTGCTTTTGACTTTGCGGTTCCGAATTTCTGTTTGTGGGCAATAATGTGGTCAATGTAGGTATTTTCAAAAGAAAACTCATATGTCCTTTGTACTTAACATGAGTGTGAAATCAGATTTGATCTCGTCGCCATAAGGCTGGAAGAACCACCAACTCACCTCAACCGGATAGGGAAATAAACAGAGTTGTAGTCTCATACACTGGTGTTATGAATAGGTAGATACCTGGTATTACGAGTTTAAAACAAATCAAAATCTATTTATTAAACTTTAAAGTGAAGATTGGAGGGGCCTTAGTGCTTGCTGTAATTCTTGAACGCTTGTTATACGTGTGCCACATCTGGTGGGATGGTACCAGCACATGCTCAATAGCGACGGATCTGCAGTTTAGAAATCATCCGTAAAGACGTCTAAATTTCGTTCATTGTGTGGTAGAATCCCAAACTGGCATGAATACATCTGGTATCTCATATCTGAAGACGGGGCGTCAAAGATGAAACAGTGTATCAAGTGGACAACGCACTCAATCTACTAACCACTGATTTGTGGATGCTACATTTAATTGCTGATATTATTCCTCTTTGGTGTAGGTACATGGTCACTCCCTGCCTACAGGGTGTCACTCACTACATCAACCACTGGTTTGTGGAGGCTAGATATCACTGCTGATGTTGTTCCACCTCTGGTGGCCCACTGTTGGAACACTGCTAAAGGCGACGTAAAACCAGCGACTGACTGACTGCACATACACGGCCAGTTCACATTTGAAACTCTGGTGAGTGAGTGAGTGAATTTTGTTTTACTTCACACTCAGCAGTATTCAGGCTATATGACGGCAGTCTGTAAATAACTGAGTCTGGACCAGACAATCCGCAGTGATCAACAGCATGAACATCCACCTGCGCAACTAGGAACAAATCAGCGAGCCTTACTAATCACCCGATCCCGTTAGTCACCTCTTACAACAAGATCAACAAATAGACATCCATGGCTGTGCAGCCCAGCTGCGTCATGTACATACTAATCAATGTGTCTGTTCGTCTGCGTATCAGCTTCTGTTCTGATATACATATGGTAACATACACATATGAATAACGTTGCTTTAAAGAAGTATATTTAGGAGAAAGATAGGCAAGATCAGCGAGGGGTAACTTCACTTGGGAGAAAATTTTAATAACATTGTTGAATGTTGTTGTGTCAAAACAGATTTATCCTGTTCTCTAGATATCCTTCTCTTTGCACCGCTTCCTCGTAGAAATAGTGAACTGTGTCAATATTTTAATGGTAGTTCGTTGAACAACATCTGAACTTTTATGACATGAATTCTGAAAAAAACTCACTGCGTTGGTCTAATGTTTTCATTATGGTCAGTGTTTCTTTGAATGTTATATAAAATCCAGTGTCGGACAAGATGCACATATTGTCATACTCACTCAAGCCTTCAGCGTTGACCGCATTGCTGCCTGGGTTCAGCATTCAAGGAAACGTGCACTGTTTCTGTAACATCACTAGGACGTGTGAACGACGGATACGGCAACACGATGCACAGACTGATATAAACCACGGGAAACTAAGACAGATTTAAGAAAGTATGATGATCTCATTATCAGACCCCAAACCACAAGTCTCACATGAACTGTCAACACTAAATGCAATGTCCACTCGATCACCAGTCGTTTCGTCAGGAAGTGAATATATGCTGATGCTCTCACGCTCCTTTACCCGATATTCCACACCCAACCCCAGTCGCATACATACACGCACGCACGCACGCACGCACGCACGCACGCACGCACGCACGCACGCACGCACGCACGCACGCACCTTTAGAACTACAACCGCGGTGGTCAAGTTCCTCACGTGCTTGTCATATTATCCCTCTTGCGTAGATAGTTGTTCATGCTATTGATCTCTGGATTGCTTGATACAAACTCAGATATTTAAAGGCCGTAGCCATACAGCTGGCAAGGTGTCGAGTGGGACATAAAACAGCAAACAGTGCTAAGTGCAACATTCAAATATTATCTTTCTACATTGTATGAATGGTAGAGAGGGAAAAAACACTCATATCCCATGGCAGGCTGGCTGACCGTGGATCTAATGGTGTACATTGTTGGACGTAATACGTACAGTGTCATGGGGATTGCCACTTATTATGTTTTTCTTTGGACTCGGAAAAGTTAACGAGTTAATTCCAGCGCTTCAGTATCAGCATTTAACTGTATGCGATAAACATAATGTTTCTTTTCTCTCGAACCCACCTGTGACCGGGTGTAAAAACCTTGGAGTCAACTTTGTGTGCAGACTCTTTCAGTGTTGTCACAACCCCTAGTCTACAGTACACAACACTGTGCACTTAAAAGAACCCACGAATCCGTTGGTATATGACCAGGTGGTGGCCACATGAACACGTGCATACTCCTAGTTGCGGGTACAGCAACGTGCAGTAAACTTGGACAAAGTACTGTGACTATGTGTCCCAGTCCACCCAGCTGTCAATTGGGTACCTCGTTATGATGAGAAAACCACAATAAACTCGGTGCGCCTAGTGGCAGCAAGAGTTGTATACTCCCCAGGGAGTTGAGATTGAAATACGATGTGCTGTTGAGACTGACATCCAGTGATCGAGGGAAAAATACAAGCGCCCTGAGCATGCACTAGTGCGTGGATATGTGCGCTGTATGAATATACTATCTATATCTATATCAATATCTGTATCTATATCTATATATCATGGCCGGAGAGTCAGTACGGCTGTTTGACCCGAGTAATGTAACATAGTGCTGTACAGTGTGCGATAAGTTGAGATATGTTATACATGACATTTACATAGAGTATGTCTGTGCTACTTTAACTCAAATCCTACACAGTTCCTGCGCAACAGTAGTATCACTGAAACCTCGGTATCGTGTGGGCATATATATGTATCAGATTCATATTTTGGAAGGATAGCTTCTTTAGGCATGTGTTAATTATGGTGTTTGAGCCTCCATAATTAGGCGGCCTTCGTCGAACTCCAAATAGAGTATTTCTGTGCTACTTTAACGGAAATCCTACACAGTTCCTGGGCAACAGGTGTATTGTGTCTCATGGTTCCTATTCTGAAAACATCCAGGTTGTTAGGGGCTGTGCTAACGAATTGAAGCCGCCTACAAATATCCGAAGAACAGCCGTTCACGAAAACTAAGACGACGCGGCCCTCAGCCTGATTCAGGTACGAAATGATTCATTTTCACAACACAACAATAGCCATGATCTTGTTAATATCAGGGTATAGGAGTATTTTTCATTACTACATGTATACCTATATAGCTATATATTTTGAGTGTTTGAGCCCAGTTATTAATTAATGATGGTCAGTCGTGACCGATCTCTTAAAATGCTAACAAACATTGGCCTTTTCTGGCACTTTGAGAATCTTTCGTAACCATAATTCCAGTATTTTATCAATAGAATATGTTATACATGATATGCAAGTTAGGTAGAAAGACCATCGGTGCATATGGGAAGGAAAGCACCCTCGTCTTAGTCGTGAGATAAACTGCCGTGGACAAGTACATGACGTCACGGTGGAACGACTCAAACGTTCATGCAAATGTTCCTGGTGGAAAAACAGTAGCCGTAGTTTTGAAGCTGTTGTACCAGTTTCTTACGCTAATTAATTAAGGATTGTGAGTAAATATGAATAATACTGATGGTGTTGTTTAGAGCGGACTATGTTGACGATTCATGTTCATGAGATGCATTTCTTGTCTGATGGAAAGAACTGTGCCACTGTAGTCTTCACTAGGCTAGACTGAAGGTAGTGTACGCTTCAGGTGTGCAAATAGGGCTTTGTTCTACAATATACTGATATAAAGTCTGTAATATACTAATATATAGTGAGCATGCGTGCGTGGGAGGGAGAGAGAGTCAGTGAAAAATTCCACGGCATGGTACGCTGTACAGGGGCTCCTTGCATGGGAACATAAAGTTAGAAATGGATTCGGGATTCGAGGTTTGTTTTCATATTCGGGATTTGAATCCCGAATTTGATTTTTTTTTCAGATTCGGAATTATTTTCAGATGTGTGTATGTATGCATGTATGCATGTATGTATGCATGTATGTATGTCTGTTTGTATGTATCTCTGTATGTATGTTTGTAAGTATCACTCTATGTCTCTCTGTCTGTCTGCATGCATGCATGTACGTATGTATGTATGTATGCATGCATGCATGCATGCATGTATGTGTGTGTGTGTATACATACATACATACATACATACATACATACATACATACATACATACATACATACATACATATAAATTTTTAAATTCGAACCCCGAATCCCGAATCCCGAATCCCGAATCCCAAATCCGTTTCTAACATCAGGTACCTTCCTTTCATGAAGCAATCTTTACTAAGGTTAACTCCCGTTCTTTAGCATCGCACTAACGTAACCTTAGTGACCAACGATGACCTTAGTGCTTTGTGAAAGGAGATCCAGTACTCAAAGGATAAACGTCTTTCTATCTTTCTTTCCTTCTATCTATCTACAGATGACAGGCTGCGAGGCTGGTCGTGGGGCCTGACGTCATCGCTGGCGACGTGACGTCACAGCTGGAAGTGCTGACGGCATAGCCTCTGTACTCTAAACTCACCACTGTAGATACCTGTACCCAGTTGTAAGGTACTGATCGATGCCCGTTATGGTCTGCAGAACGGAAAACGGGAATGTGTGTGAAAATATACTTTCAAATACCTAATGCACTCAACACTATCAATTCAGTTGTGTTCACATCTCCACTGAAATGCTCCTGAATGATTGTTTGGGCTGCAGGTGTCGCTGAGGGCACACCTACCCCAGACATATACCCCGGATATTATCCTAGCCAGAGTCATAACACAGAACAGTACTGCATAGGGCACCCTAAACTGCCATAGGGTCCATAGTGTTTAACCCCTGTTGTTCTGATTCGTTTCTTCTGGTTACGAGTGCACATGCTGTCCATTGCGGCATATAAGGGAACTGTACGTAGTACACTTTGTAGGTTTATCCTGGAGACAGTGTACTACAACAGTTCGATTTGGAAACCAAAAGGTCTCCTCTCAGACAACACAAATAACACAGCCTGTCCAGGTGATGGTCCAAAGGTGGCAAGTGACAGCACCCTAGCGGGTAGAATTTGGAACCTGTAAGCTACAGTGAAGATGCGGCTTTCAATTGTTTTTTCAGTTCTGAAAGACCACAACGGGCGGGATCATATGGTCAGGCTCGTTGACCTGACTGAGTCACGTTATTTCTATTATAAACACCAGTTGGTCAACATGTCCGAAATGTCACAGACCAACGTACCTTATATGGCTGTCATATTGCTGTATGTGGTCTTACAAACCAAACACAGAGTCACACAGTCCTCTACAAAGAACAAAATATTGTACACAGTTCAGAATGTATGTTATTATTTTCATCTTTAAAATAAACACACGAAAGCGGCTGTTGAAGAATTTAGAAGTCTTACCCGAGTGCTGGCAATATTTTCTCTCTCATCAGCATCTACGCTCAAAATAAATAAAATCAAATTACAAATTTATGTCATCTGGTTGTTACATGTTGTTGAAACTGTAGGCTACAGAAAACCTGTATTTTATTTCGAACATCTGGATTATTTATTTATTTCTTGCAAAGATATGTGTTAGATTTGCTAAAGATATACTCTCACATATAAAATTGGATTTTGCCGTAAATACCGTTTCTTCTTGGTGAAAATAACTATGCAGCATAACTTCATGGAACAGACCGCGAACTGGCCGCCAGACACACGAATATCTTGACCACTGTCGACTTGCCCACTAGCCACCGACAGACCGAAGATCTGATATGGTCACAGCATATTTGTCATTTATACATTTATCCTGAAATCTGCAAGACTGAAGGGTTGTAATATGGTTAAAGTGTTAGTGTGTTTCTTGAAGTATATATTGTCATGTTAGGGTGTTTGTGTTCTGCGTTACTACCTGCAAAACAAACTTTAAAGATATATCACGGTAACTGTCATCATATACAAAAGGTCTCATGGAATGTCTGCTGGTCTAGAACGGAATACTATAACTTACACTGACTGACTGACTGACTAACTGACTGACTGACTGACTGACTGACTGACTGACTGACTGACTGACTGACTGACTGACTGACTGACTGACTGACTGACTTCTTTTGCGTTAACCATCTGACTCGGATAAGTAAATACGCAGGCAAACCATCACTTTGAGTGAGTGAGTTGAGTTTTACGTCGCACTCTCATCACTTTGAAACACTGATACAATGAATTCATTGAATTGTTGTTCAAAGAATGCAGTTATCAAAATTTTGAAATGCCAATGAGCTTACTTTTCACACAGTCATCGAGCGACCTAGCGACGGTCACGTGACCTGATAAATAATGTTTTATGTATGCGCAATTCAATTAACTCCCTGGATGCCGAGTTTTTCTTCAGGCGCACATCTTTGTAAGGTTTGGAAAGTGAACGTTGTGCAAGATTTGCGCTCACGTGGTCCTGGATCTGCGTACGGCCACAAAATTGCACAGAAATGTAGAATATTTAATTTCCTATCCGTTGGTATAAATATAACTGCGGCTACCTCAGGGGTCTGAGAAATAGACACTGCTAAAAGTTGTCCAAAACTTTTGTGTGTTGTCCGTTTTTCATCGTGCACCAATAAAAGCACTCTGCTATGAATTATATAATTTGGCATCTTTACGGAAAGTGTGAGCGAAGAAAATACAGCTTGATATTTTAATGACATAAGTGTATATGAAATGGATGTATGGGCTAATGCATAATGTCATACTCACAAAATCAAAAATGACCCGCAATAAATGTCAAAAACCGATTTTCTTCTACGACATCAAACGTCGAGAGAGAGGTCATGCACGTATAAAGATAAGGGGGCATAACTCAGATCACGTGGAGAGAATTTGCTGTGGATACGGACAGTATATTTTCGTTATGTTTTGTTCACAGTGAACGAAACTATTCCAGTACAAAGTTACCCAATGTGAGAGAATACCTTTTTGTAGTTTCACAATTTGTAAGAAAAGAATTCAGTGTACTCCATCAAAAAACAGGTAATAGCGAATTGGATGTCCCTATCCAATGCATAATTTATTTCTAAGAATCCCATAATTCTCCTGTTTGTGTACATGTATTTTGATTAATTTTGCATCATTATTAACGGAGTAACAGCCACATTTTCAAATGTAATGAAATAACTGAAAATAATGCTACATTTTAGTTGACTTCACGGCATGTTTTGTGCATTTTGTGACGTCGGAAAAAGACGACACTGGTTGCTGATTAGTATATATCTAACCTAATTTCAACTCAGTGTGTAAAAGATCTCGGTTTCTGTGTTAGAATTCAGCACTTTTTAGCCAAAATATAATATGAATGATTTTATCACTGAAATAATGTCCTGATTATATCAACAATTACACTTTTTTTTAGAACAATACTTTGAAGATTAATTTGGGAATGTCAAAGGGTTACAAAACTGTTTCAGTCAAAAGTCGTTCGCCGCTGAAGTTTGTAAAGAAGTCACTCGATTTGTAAACGAGTTACTGAAAAAGTGTGTGCAAGTACACAGCCCAAGGTCGGGACACAGTTATGACGTCCGTATCGCCAGGTATGACGTCACGACGCCAAGGTAGCAGGTCTGGCAGACGTCCAGCTGTTCCCAGCCGATGTTTGTAAACAAGACACTTCCCTTGTGTGAGCAGCAGCTGGGTGCCGAGACTGGGACAGAGTCATGACGTCATCATAGCCAGATATGACGTCACGCCGCGAACACAACAGTTCTGGCGGCAGACCTTCAGCCGAGAGACTGTTTTCATCTCGGGGAGAGATAATGGTGTGTGTGTGTGTCTTGTCTAAGCACTCGGTCTCTGGATGACCACCCATAACACTTACAATCGGACTGACACAAGAGAAATTCGCCATTGAAGAAAAATGGTTCCAAAATTGAAAATTGGTGACAATATTAGCAAACAGAAGCGTGCACTGTTAACCTTAAAATAAACCCTAGTGTGTGGGCAATTCCGTATGTGGTGTAGTTCATTTCATTATATTTAAGTACGCATGCGCACACGTGATTAAAGAAGGTATAGTTTTTCGGGACATCTTTCATAAGTTAAAACTTATTTACAAATTGAATCTATCTGATCGTTTGTTAAAACCATTTATTCTAAGTTGAGTAAGATTCTGTGACTTAAATTTTCCTTTGGCCAGGTAAAATTATGAGGATTGTTGAGGATTGTTTGTTTTAAGTAAGATTCATCGATACGGTTTTCTGCAAACAGACTTTTATTTTACTTTCATTCAGCTAATTTGTCCGTAATACTGAGAAGAGAGGTCCACTTCATTGCCATAAATATTTTGGAAACATGAAGCCGAAATACCAGCAAATGTAGTTTAGGGGAGCGAAAGAGCGAGATTAGTTCATGGCAAACAGCGAAGAGCAGACGCTATGCTATGCTATGCTATGCTATGCTATGCTATGCTATGCTATGCTATGCTATGCTATGCTATGCTATGCTACCAGGCAAACCCCCTACCCCCCCCCCCCCCCTTTCACCCACACACTCCACATCCCACACCCCACACCACACCCTACATCCAACGCACTTGCAACTCATATCATATAGGTTTTGAAGACTGACGGACGGACCGTTTGCCTCTGAAGAATGTTGTACAGTGTAACACAGGATATCCGCACCGCACCGCACCGCACCGCACCGCACCGCACCGCACCGCACCGCACCGCACCGCACCGCACCGCACCGCACCGCACCGCACCGCACCGCACCGCACCGTACCACAGACCTGCAGGGAAACATTTATATTATTCGTACTCAGAGCAGTTCGCCTTAGAAAAAATTCATAGCCACAGCCAATGATCATGAACAGGGCGAGGGTGGGTGCCTGCCCTGCCCTGCCCTGCCCTGCCCTGCCCTGCCCTGCCCTGCCCTGCCCTGCCCTGCCCTGCCCTCCCCTGCCTGGTCATGCATGTTGGTAAATGAGTCTTGTAACAAACCAACCTTGGTGTATGCTGCCGGCACGTTTAACAGATGTGGGATGCTGCAACGACAACAGACCCTGATTAAAGACTTGTTTCAGTAGTAAGGAAGTATGATATCTTGGCTCGGTATTATGTAGCAGAATGTTGGATAACGTCGGATATGATATCATAGCCACAACGAGCACATAGGTATCTATGCTTTATTATATCAACTCGATTGATAAACGGAAAATACCATTCTTACTCAAAACACAACCGCACTTTCTGCAAACACGCGTCAATGAGCTGTGATGACCAAGCGCACGAAATAATTGTTTTCCCTCAATCCCCCTTCCAATCTCACTCACTCACTCACTCACTCACTCACTCACTCCACCCTACACCGATCAAGTGAAGGATGTTGTCAAGTAATGGTGGTGTACATGGTCAAGACATGCAGTGAGGGGGGGTAAAGCCACCGGGTGGTTCATATTGCTTGTTTTTCACAGCATCGCTACATTTGGCCCAGGTGAAGTCACGAAATGTATGTCGCCTCATACAGTAGCATGCGAGTATGGCCTTGGTACCACCCACGATTTATACAGACAATTTCCGCAGCCATGAATGCAACACTGAAACACCTCCTTTCATATATTGTAGAAATAAATGGTAGGGGAATAAAACTCATATGATATAGGCTTGGAAGGCTGACTGGCTGGTATTGTTGTACAGTGTTGGACCTGAGAAACATAGTATCATAGCTACAGAATCAACAATCAATATATTGTGTGCCCGATATTGCATTGGGAGATGATTAACATTATTATAAGAGGATGTGATTAGAGGCTGTTATTTATTTGTTTTGTTTCTTTGTTTCTTTATTTGCATCCATGGGAATGTTTTGGAGGGAGGACCGCGTGCATGAGAGTAACTGACTGACTGACTGACTGACTGACTGACTGACTGACTGACTGACTGACTCCCATCCCCGACTCCTACACCCCCTTTCCCAGACACATGAACGCACGCGCCGACGCACGCACACGCACACGCACACGCACGTACATACACAAGCACACTTAGTCACAACGTATGAACAGTCCGTAGGCATACAGTTAAAGACTTGTTAGCTATTCGACAATGACTCCTCTCATTTCAAGGTTAAACCATTACAAAACGCTGTTGAAATTCTTTCTACGTACTGGTAACGGAGGTGGTGAATAAAGCTCGTATCTCTCGGGCGGTAAGGCAGAATGGTCGCTTGACTCCGACTGACGTTGCAACATGTTGGACAACGTCGGACATTGCGTCACTGGCAAAACAACCACACATGCTTTATTATATCAACATGATTGGAATTTATAAGGTATGTATGTATTTGTTCTCTGTGCATGCGTGCGTGTATCTGTCTGTCTGTCGACTGGTCATGCTCTCTCTCTCATGGTTGACACATGTCATCGTATCCCAATTGCGTACATTGATGTTCATGCTGTTGATCACCGGATTGTCTGGATCATTTACAGAACGCCGCATAAAGCATGAACATTGCTGTGTCAGAACTACACCAAACCATTCATCCATAACGGGCTTTTATCAAATGAGTGAGTGAGTTACGTTTTACGCCGCTTTTAGCAATATTCCAGCAATATCACGGCGGGGGACACCAGAAATTGAGCTTCACACATTGTACTCATGTGGGGAATCGACCACGGGTCTTCGGCGTGACGAGCGAACACCTTAACCACTAGGCTACCAGACAGCCCCTTTTATCTAATGCACACAAATAGAGTAATGCATACAAATTACTGAAAAGTGGCCAGTCGTTCGCCTGAACCATTTACTAGAGGCAAACATTGGAATTAACTGATGTCCAGCAAGCAGGAGCTTGTTGATATGCTTGTGAGGGTGTAGCAACATTCTTTCTACATTGTATTGATGGAGGGGTAGAAGAATATTCATATCGCACGGGTAGGAAGGCACTATGGCAGCTTTGTTCTGGATAACGTTGCACAATGTTGAACATGGTATCAGCAGCCATACATACTCGAATGTTATATTATGTCAACACGATCAATGCATGAAAAATACTATACCCGACTAAATCTTCTATATGACACAAACTGCAAGGCGTAGGTACTACATAACGGGTTTCATGAACTGCATGATGGCATGGCTGCTCGTACAGGTACAATATATCAACACTGACGGGGTGACTGCTGGTGCCCTTCTCTCCATGGATTTCTGTTCATGCTATCAGAAATAGCATGATCCAGACTTCATGGGTCATCATGCCTGATCATCTGAGTATCAGCATGCTTGGAGAGCAAACCACTGATGCAAATAGTCTAGCCGAAGGAAATGCTCTTTAATGGTTATTTTTTTTCTATTTACAATTTTTGGGGGTTACCTGTTCACATTTTACAGTTGACCGACTGTCGATACTGATGTATTAACACCATCATTCACCAACAGCAGTTAATTTTAATGTAATCCTAAACATCTACCACTTCTGTCCTGGTGAGACAGGGCATCCTCCAGAGTCCTGTTCCACTAAATACCAACCTATAAGCTGTGTGACTCTGAACACACAGAGTTTACACTATGTTCGCTCTGTCTTACTCTATCCTCAACTGTCCGCCTATCATACCTGCACGATCAAAACTTGCATAATCAACCCCCAAAGACATGCATAATTATGGCCGACATTAACGGTCAGAACAATTATGGGGGAGTACTGATACAAACAACAAGGGAAAGATCCAAATCTGGTATTCGCCATCTCAAAGATGGTGACTCTCTTTTAACAAATCCAACTGAAATTGTAAACAAACTTGCAGAAGCTTTAGCAAACCACTCCTCGTCATGATAATTGCCAGGATTACAATGAAGCTTTCCTCTTCACGAATTGTGTGTTGCCCTGGGGCAGGCTCAAGTACCTGCGACAGGAGTTGATGATATTTATTATCGGCTTTTGAAACACCTCCCTGATACAAATTTGGAACCTCTACAGAATATATTTGATGACATTTGGACAAACGGAAACTTTTCTCTCTCGTGGCACAATGCCATTATCATCGTTATACCAAAGCCTGGCTGGGATCACACTGATCCCTCAAACTACCGTCCTGTATCGCTAACTAGCTGTGTTATCAAACCATTGAATGCATGGAATCAACATTCTATTAACTTGGTACTTGGAGACCAATAACCTTTTTAGTGTCCTCCAACGTGGTCTCTGAAGGAACCGAAGTACATCTGACCATCTAGTACGTCTTGAATCATGTTTATAAAAAAGTCCATTGCCAACAAACAACGTGCTGTGTCTACCATCTTCGACTTAGAGAAATCATATGATACAATGTGGAAACATGTTGTCTTAAAAGATTTACATGAATTTGAACTGGTGGGCAGATTTCCTTAGTTCATATCCCAGATTTTAAACAACAGAAAAGTGCGGGTGGGTTACACATTGTCTATTTCCACCATGACTAGATGCGTCCTTCAAGGCACCATCCTGTCTGTCATCCTTTTCAGCATCAAAATTTACAGCCTCACGGAACATTTAATTTGTTGAGTTGATGGGTCCCATTTCGTAGATGATTTTAATATTTTATGCCGTGGTAAGAATACGCAATAGACAGGCAGCTACAAATGTGCCTTAACAAACTCCAAAGATGGCCCAATGAAAACGGTTTTAAGTTTTCAAAATCAAAAGCAAATTGCATTCACTTTTGCTGTAAACACAAACCACACAAGAATCCAGACCAATCTTTAGATTGTACGCCTATCAAGGTTGCAGAAGACGATAAATTCCTGAGAATCGTTTTTGATCGTCACTTGACATCCTTGCCTCACATCAAATATTTGAAAACAAAGTGTTTGACGACACTCGACTTAATAAAAGTCGTTTCCAATACAGCGTAGGGTGGGAATCAGATTTCTATCCTTTACCTGTGCAGATCATTGATTCGCTCTTAACTCTTAAAAGCAACCTAGAAGACTTAGATTCTATCCACCATCAAGGCCTATCATAAATGGTAGTTTTGTAAAGAGAAAAACGAATTACTTGCTTTTGTATTTGATGCTGTGACATTTTCTGTTTTTAAAATGGTAGTGAAACGAAAATCTGTTTTTGAAACAAAACCTCTTTTTGATCTAATAAATGCAAACTTGATCTCGACACTACATGGAATAATGACGATGTGACGTAAAGCCGAGCTCAACACAACTCATGGATGGAAGATTGTTAGCAGTGTTAGAGCTCTATGATGGCCTTGGTAAACACATAGGGTCTGAAGCAGACAATCCAGTGGCTGTTACCATAACAGGGCATACATTTATGAATCACTATGAAATAGTGATGATCCTGCCCCACCGGGGACATCCGTCATAAACATGTGTTAAGTATAGTCATTTGTTCACCTGAACTAATTCGGGAAAATATTGTTTAAGACAAAACACGGAATTGTATCGGATATATATATTTTGTCATTGGTGCATCAAATTTTGAAATGTCTAGCAGAAAACTTCACTGAGACCTTGAATGTTGTCACTTTCATCAAACAACTTCTGATCAATGACTCTCTTTAAAATCTTGAAAAAAGCTCTCTCGATTGTACCTAAGATTGTTGGAAAGTCGTGTAGTTATTATGGTCACATTGAATCTTTATGCTTAGGTCTAAATACGAAATAGCCTGACGCGGTCTCAGTTGTATCATTAGTTTTCAAGGTCAGGTGAGGCAAAATCAGTGGAGGGCAATTGATGGTTATAAAATTTGGCTCGGATATCTAATGGTAGTACCGCTTGAATCTCCCTTTAATATTTGTTAACTGTCTAGGTCACCTACTGGGGTTCCCGTTGGAATGATGCCCGTAACCTATGCTATTTGGCTCAGTCAAAAGACTGGAGAATCGCCGAAATGTCCCAGTGACCAATGTAACCTGCATCAACACGACGGATTTTATTGGGTATCATTTAACACGGATTCTTTGGTTTATCTTGACAAAGTTTGAATATTGTTAAACCTATATAAATTGGCTCAACCAGCTAACGGAGATTCCGTTGGAATGGTGGTCGTACCCTTTGTCATTTGGCACAATCATCTAGGGAGCACTGCTGCAATTTCCACGTAATCTAGGTTATTTGACTCATCCACCTGACATGACTCCCGCTGCAATGGTCCCTTTAGGCTTTGTCATTTGGCTCAACCATCTAATGCAAGAGTCACTACAATGTCCCCCTAACCGATGTAGATTGGGTCAACATCATGACTTTTGTTTGGTGTCCATGTACACTATTTAACTCGTTAAGACTGAATAATTTTACCTAATGCAACTTCCCGTGCTGCTTGATAAGATAAAAGGAACAGAGATAATTACATTACATCTTGAATTCCAGATGCTTCCCACTGATACAAGTTACTTTTTGACCAGTCACACGACTGGAGTGGTCAAGTGGAATTATTTTGAACCTATGTTGTAGTTGTCATTAACATTGGGAAACTGAAAGATTAAACTTCTTATATTGATACTTTTGTTTGGGTAATAAGAACTAATACATACTGAAACATTTTCAATGGCTTTTCACACTCGAAACCATGATTAATCATTATACATACATTTGAACTGTATCCAACCACATAGACATCAATACAGCTCAGTCGATATAAGCACCCTTACCTTTTCCATATATTTTGTATTTTCCACAAGAATGTATATACCTGTATAATGAAAACACATTCGTATCCTGTCCTATCCTATAATTGACATTTGTCATAAACACATGCCCACGCCAGCCAGTTGTAAATATATAAGAGCACGGGAACATATCGTACAAGAAAAGAGGGAATGAATGTCACTGATGCGTAAATTTGGAAATATCCAGTAACTGTGCACCACAAACTTTACGATAGATTTTGTGATATCTTTACCTAGGCCTAGACTATTGAAACCTTAGTCAAACAACGTTTGAACTGTAGCTCTTAAGATGTATTTTGATCAGTTGTATCCGTCTAGTACTCAGTACATTTACTTATCTTCAGAGAAATGTCTTGGTCGAAATGGTTTCTTATTCAATAGCGTTCTTCAAGAGGTATAACCTGACTGGCAGATAGGTATAACATATAATTCTTAAACATTTATCGTTATATTGTTTATTTTTCTTTGTGCATAATTATGTATACCTAGATTACAAATTTGTTTATGTAAGATTGATAGTGCAAGCACCGTGTGAAATACATGGGACCGTCGGAATAAAAGTACATGTAATTCAGGCGCTCACATTTCAATTTCTTCACTTCCCCAAGAAGGTAAACAGAATCAACCGGTGTCATTTCATAGGTAAATTCTTCGGTTAAGTAGTTTACTACAGGGGTCTAAAATGAAATACAGGGAATGACAATATGTTCCACTGTAGATTTTCTACCGTAGGAGATATCTGTCTTATGTAGAAGCGATGCTATGCAGACAGTATGGCAAAGTAATACAAGCAATCACTGCCCAGCCCGCGTTAATGTGTCTCAGTTGATAATTTGTATTACGCAGATTGATTTGATCTTTGAACCAGGTTAGATTTGATCATCAGCAAGCCATGCTTGCTGTATGAGGCATCTCGCCAGGATATAAATGGTAGTGGGTAGTTGTAATGCCTCACATTTTGATATAAATGGTAGTGGGTAGTTGTAATGCCTCACACTTTGATATTCTAGATGTTTTACAAACCCTTGTCGACATACCTAATTTATAGTTTATACTATATTATACATTGTTAATATGTTAACTCTTTTAGTCGCAATATGGCTGAAATATTACCGATGTAACTTTAAATTTTAACACACTCACTCACTGTATATATCTATGTGTTTGGTAGAGTTTTTCACTATGCAGCTACTTGTTATTTCATTCTATGGCAATCTGCTATAGGTTATATACATACAGCCATTTGTTACAAATCTTGTGTCATTATATAGCTGTTTCCAAGCCTTTTCATTATATAGCTATCTCTTTTTATGGGTTTTTGTTACATACAGCTATTTGTTACCAATTTTGGGTCATTATATGGCTGTTTCCTCGCCTTTTCATTATAAAGCTATCTGTTTCGTAGGTTATTTATATACAGCTATTTTTTACCAAATTTGTGTCAGTATGTAGCTGTTTCCTCGACTCATTATATAGCTATCTGTTTCCACGTTCATTGTATTGCTGGATATATTTATATATGTTTTTATTTTATTGCATATACCTGATGAAAGATTATACTCCAAAATGTTGTTAACGAAGTAAAGGAGTTGCTATCCACAAGTTCGTGTCTTTGCGTGTATCGCTTCCCTATCCAAAGACCATATTTTACCAGCTGATACTCTCTATTCCATTTCAAAATGAACACGGTGACATCATTGCTGAAACTGGCATCACGGACACTTTGTACATCTTTACTTACTAATACTTTTTCATGTTTGAAGTGTTCATTCAAAACTATGAATTGTTAATGACTCTGTCCTTCGGTTGAAGTGGTATAAATGATTAATCCTTCTGACTAGATATTCAAATACAACTTCATTCAAAGGAACTTTGTTTCTGTGCAGATAGTGGTTAGGTTTATTATTGTCATTCATATAATAGTTAGAATATTATTGATAACGTTGAAACACAAGAATGTATGTATCTCTTCTGGATGATAGAATGACTGTATTGCTTGTGTTTTTCGTGGATGGAATAAGAACCTGTTTTTCGACTGTTTCATTGTGTTTATGGCTGTGTTTGACCCTCATGGTAAGCACACATTCTTTGTGTTACATGGCTGTGCACATTTTAGTATATCTATTACATTGTCTTTCTATTTACTCACAATATATCTATTGTGGAAGTGTAAATTATTAAAATTTGCTGGGGTGTCTGGGGTGAACTCGGTCACCCAGGACTCCGCAGAGCTCTAGTAGAGGAATGGAACGCGTTTACACATGTTTTCTTCATTAGTTTGAAAAGGGCATGTGAGGAAGGTGTGCGGTACACAAGATAATGAATGATGGGGTGCTTCAGGTTTGTCTTTTTCATTTTGGGGACTTTGAAAACTGAAATGAGAATTTGAAAATTTGCCAAGTGTAATTCAGATCATCTACTTAAAACTTGATAGAATTACACGTCACCCAGGATTCTGCACAGCTCTGATACAGGGATGGATTACGATTACACAAACTTCCTTTATCGGCTTGATGAGGAGTATGGGAACAAGAGCCACCCGTGTCTTGGACACTCGAAAAAGTACACAAGATACTGGCTGACCGAATGTTTCATGTTTGTCATATTCATTTTGGAGGCTTTGTCTATGCAACTCATGTTTGCTAGTGCTGTTTAAACTTTTTGTCTGTATCCCTTGTATAGCTATTTTTTACTAAATTGTATCTCTTATGGTAAATTGTTAGCATATGATTTTAATTGTGTGTGCTTTAGTTATAAAAAATCTGTCATAATCTAGTAATTTTACTGCCCTTCGTTGACAGGGTTTCATGAATGAAATGTATTTATTATGACTTTAGGACTAGCTTTAGTCACGATATTGCCGATGCGACTTAAAATGACTCACTCTCTGCATGTCACGATGTGTGACATTTTTCACGGCACTCAACAGTATGGTGACACTCTTAGTTATTTTTATTTCTGAGAACCAACTTTTAATATCTTCAGTGCATCTATTTACGCTACACCTTAGAACCTTACGAACTATCTTAAAGCAAACTATAATGACGCCATAGGCCTAAGTCTAAGTTAACTTTCGTACAATGTTAAAGAATGGGAGTTAAGGTTAACCTTGGTTAATTATTGATTAGCATTGTCATTGATACTTTTCTCCTCATGTGCAGGGAAGATAACTGTCCATTCTTTGGGATGTATTCTCTGGGGTATATCCGAAATGTCATAACTGAATTATTAACCAGCAGGAAAGTATAGCTGTACACAATGAAGGTGCTTTCTTGCTTGTACCAGAAGGTCAAAAATGGTCATTACTGCTGTCCACCAGGTGGTGTTGAAGCCAATACCTCGTATGCCTGACACCTCCAGGGTACAGATTGATTCAGTCGTTGGATGTTTTGGTGTGGAATCCTTCTCCATTCCGCCTGCAGCAAGTGGAATAACTGTCGAAGATTCTCTTGTGGATTACGACTTCGACGTACCCGTCTATCGATCTGATCCCAACGGTGTTCGATTGGGTTGAGATCCGGGGATCTGGAGGACCAGGGGAGGGTATTGATGTTGCTATTGGCCAGGTACTCCACGGTGGCACATGCTGTGTGGGGTCTGGCGTTGCCCAATTGGGAGAGCGGCCGATGATGGTCAACAAGGTGAAGGACGTGCGGACGGAGAATCTGGTCGATGTATCGACTGTACGTCAGATTGCCTTGGACAAGCACAAGTTGCGATCTGTGGGTGTATGAGATTGCCGTGCCCACCCACTCCCCACCCCCTACCCCCCCTTCCACACACACACACACACACACACACACACACACACACACATACCATACAGTACCCCCACCGAATCTGTCCATCTGTCTGATGCATTTAGGAGCAAAATGTATATGACGTTGTATGTAGACATGGTCTCTACCATCACGTCGCCTGAGGAGATAACAGGATTCATCGCGCCTCCACTTTGCCAGGTTCCATGGCACCATCTCACTCGTCGACGTCGATGGAGTCGTGTCAAGAAGGGGGCAACGTTTAGACGTTTGGCACGTATTCCTACTTCTCGGAGACGGTTCCTGATTGTCTGATCGGACTCCAAACTGTTCTTGAGCTGTGTCCCGGGCGATACGATGACGGTCGCGTGGGTGGGTTACCCGGCTGTACCAATCTTGAGCAGGTGTGGTGAATCTAGGCCTTCCTGATCTTGGAAGGTCATTCGTCGAATTTGGTGAAATCGATTCCACATTCGAGTTACTGTGCTGGGATGAACGTTGAAGATCCTTGCCACCTCACTCTTTGTTTGATTCGCCAGCTTGCAATCGTCCAATTGCCTGATTTCGATCGGCAGCTATGAGACGTCACATTTTCGTGTACAGTACTTGCAAAGATCGTAGATGAAATTGTGAGATTTTTAAATTTCATTTTGGGTTTCCATTTTTGAAGAGTGTATCTGGCTGTTAGTCTGTGACATGCGCCTTTCTTCTCGATCAGTAGGTTCTCTCGTGTCGTAGAGGTGACCAACAGCATCGGTAGACACGCTCGCTGACTTACTGGCACATGCCGTCATATCCCAACTCCCTCCGGGTTCGATTCCACACACTGGAATATGTGTAAAGCCCATTTCTGGTGTCTCCCGACATAATATTGCTGGGATATCGCTAAAAGCCCCGCAAAACTAAACTCACAGACTCCAACAGAAACCATCTTGACAGCCATCCATACACAGTATAATGATAGGTTGATTGGAACTGGCACTTCAGTACCATGCACAAACAATGAACAAAAAGGTCTACTGCAGACAGCAGAGTTAAATGTGCATGAAGTTTCCTCTTCATTGCACAACTCCTTTGACATAGGAAGGCGTTGATGTTTCAGTTCATAATTTGCATCTTGGCATTCATTTGCTCCTTTTTATTCTTGGTGCTTTTAGCCTTTTGCATACTTGAGTTTTACAATATTTAGGGGCGGGTCATGTAGTGTTGTTACCACATCCTGGCCGTTACTTTACACAATTGCGCAGATGATGTTTGTGCATCACTGGATAGTCTGGTCTACGCTCGCCAATTTTCAGACCGCCATATATAGTTGGAATAACGTTGAGTGTGGCGTAAAACTAAACTCACTCACTCTTTCGTAGTGTCCAATATTGAAGGTTTTACATTTTTCAATATCATCTTAGTAATAGTTAGATATGAGGGAAATATATGAGAGTTCCTACTGTGGCGTATGATGGCCAAGTGTAATGCATTAGTGCTCAGATGTAAATCTGATTATGATTATGATACTCTGCATCTCAAAGGATCGTAAAACAGTCAGGTAGGTATCAATGTATAACTACAGAACACACTGCATCACGAAGGATCGTAAAACAGTCAGGTAGGTATCAATGTATAACTACAGAACACACTGCATCACGAAGGATCGTAAAACAGTCAGGTAGGTATCAATGCATAAGTACAGAACACACTGCATCACGAAGGATCGTAAAACAGTCAGGTAGGTATCAATGCATAAGTACAGAACACACTGCATCACGAAGGATCGTAAAACAGTCAGGTAGGTATCAATGCATAAGTACAGAACACACTGCATCACGAAGGATCGTAAAACAGTCAGGTAGGTATCAATGCATAAGTACAGAACACACTGCATCACGAAGGATCGTAAAACAGTCAGGTAGGTATCAATGTATAACTACAGAACACACTGCATCAACAATTTTTTGATTGTATGTTTAGTATGAAGTAAACCTTGGCCATGGACCGCTAGCAACCAAAGATAGGTTGCTTACTGGGTTCATGGGAATAGAGCATCTGATAACAGCGCGTTTCCCTGTAGACATTATGGTATTACCAGTGCCGATGTACATTGATAATGAATGCCAAGATGCACTATTTAAACAAACACCGATGAAAGGATCGAACTGAGTGAGATGGGTCTTACACAACTATTAGCAGTCTCCCAGGGATATCAGGACCGTGGACACCAGTAAATGGCTTTACCCATTTTACCAATGTGGAGAATCGAACCTAGGTCTTCGGCGTGACGAGCGAACGCCTTGAACAAATGCTTCCCTTCCGCCCCTGACTCTCACTTACAAAACCAAGGATACTCTCCCCTCACCATATACTTAGTTGCACAACATGTATGACCAATGCTGCATCGTTAGAGAATGACTTCATCGTGTCTGCAATGTCAGCCAAGCAGGCGCATTATAACTTGCTTAACTGCCATTAAATTTATTAGACCCGTTTGGGTTTCTCGTCATTTTTTCACTCAACTGAGAAGTCCTTCGTGTTATTTATATTTAATGCAGGGAAGTGAAAGGCATCAGGTGTTGTTTTACCTGCAATAGAAACGTGGCTGGGTAACCAACAGTGATCAAATTAGCACTGGTCAGATGTAAGACCAATATCGAGAATCGGGCGATAATTCAATGAAACCTTTTATGAGCCTGGAGACTTAATAAGGAATCACAGACAACATTGCCCAGATTGCATGTACTTTGGGGAAATATTTCAATGATTAAAATGAACATATTTAAGTCCCAGTTATGCATACCGTTGCTGATAAATAGCTTGCTTGAAGCTTAATGTTTTCAACTGGTATCTTTTGTGTCTGCCTCTGGCTTGCCTCTTTGCCAATGAGGTATGGTCTTTAAGAGGTGTGATGCAACTGAGTCAAGATCAATATCTGCTCCTGTTACATGAAGTTTCCCTCAGGTAGAACCAGCGTTTAAATACTGATAAGAAGGAACAATATTTTTGAATAATTCCTGGAGTACACGGGTTTGGTTTTACTATAGTAATATTTGTGTATATTTGTTTAATGGGACGTTGTTTTTATAGAAGGCTACCCTTCCTCCACTTGCACTCCTGCTGGGGACAGTGTGTCAAGCTTTTCTGGTGACTTAGATTCAATTTTTGCAAGTGATTGTAGAAGGCTTCACCATATCTAATGGAACTGTATCCTAGCTTGTAAGAGTTATCTGAACAAATAAAGAAGGGTAATCTGATCCCGACTCATGAGTTTGACACGAACTGAACCGAGTCTAGTGCTTAGCCTTGGCAAATCAAACGTTGTGTGAGCCCCAAGATCTTGGCCAATTTGATGGACCAGATGTAATTAAACTACCGTACAGAAGAAAGTTATCACTGTTAAATCTAATTTGTACAAACAAAAGAAACAACAGGTTTAAACCCAAGCAGAAAACATTCACCAAAAGGCAACATCGTCCCGATAACAACACAGCTGTCTGAACCAATCATGAATCTAGTTGTGTGGGATTCCTCAGGATGCATGAACATGGCTGTGGAATATGTACCGATGTTGGACAGAGCAATAACTCCAACACCAAACGAATATGCCAAAACATTCATATGTTGCCTTCAGTTGCTCTAATCAGCCAACATTTGTACTTATATTTCTGCTTTGGCCATGATTGGCGTGTACCATTCAGCTTGGTGTGCTCACATTCTCATGAACATCCGAAACTCTAACATTGCATGTCAGTTATGACGGATACACGGAGCTCACTGTTGAATCATAATTATGATGTTGATTTTCAGTATTCACATTTTCAGATCCTAGAATGCACGCAGTGGAGCATTTTAACCTTGCATGCAATATTTTCCAGGTTTGGTTTTCTCTCTGAAACATCGTACGGTATAGTGTTCTGGTGTCAATTATTTACGCCTTAACAACAGCAAAATTCTCCAAAAACCAAGTGGTGTCTGTTTGATGCTTCATATACATATAAGTGGTTACAACAACAGCTTTTGGCTCGCATGAAAGTTTAAAATTTCTGAAAATGCTTTATAGGTATAACATGCTTGTTATGTCACAGAAAACCGATCGGCGTTTCAGTTGACTCACTAGTACTGCTTCTTGAGAACTTGGCGTGATGTCAAAAAGAACATTTTTCTATTGTAGTATGATAAATGATGCACATGTTGTTGCAAACATTTTCAGAGAGATCTTATTCCGACTTTGTTGTCATGGGCTCAGTTTAGTCAACCGCATCGTGTTTGATGTTTTGCATGTTCTGACGGCACGTCTCTCTGCTTGAACATTCATTTTCACGATGGCTCCTGTCAACAAGACGTCTGGCAATGTGCTCGCCATTGTAGTGCTATATCTTGGCATCTCCAACCTGCACGACACTCGGGGTCAGTATATCATGACGGATGTAGCATAGATATGTTAAACGTTTATAATTACTGAGATGTTGTTACATAATCAATTATAATATTATATTACGTCAATGTTCAACGTTGAAGGGCATTTAAACTTGGTTTGCGTTAAGGAAAGGAAGAGTTATTCACAATAATGTAGTTGACATCCCTAAATCTTGCTTTTGTAGAATCAATTCTATTTGACATTATTTGTTATGTCAACATTTGTAAAAGATGTGTGAGTTAAGGTATTTGAAGGTTAGTGAAGCTGGTGAGGACTTTGGTCGCAATATTCCGTATGATCCCATGGATATGAAATGGATTTGAATGGATGGATGGATTTGAATGGATGGATGGATTTGAATGGATGGATGGATTTGAATGGATGGATGGATTTGAATGGATGGATGGATTTGAATGATTATTAGGTTGATCAAAACGTTAGATCCACATATACATTTTATAGTGGAAAATCAAATGAAACTGAAAGTCATGTGGATACCTTTTAGAATAACTTTTGCAAAGAGATAGGTATTGATCCCTTAATTGGAACAATACGTCATTAAAGAAATCTTATGAAATCAGTGAGAAATCTTTACCTATTTTAAAACTCATGTCTTTTTGCTTTGATAATAAATTAAAGTATGTCTATCAGTATCATGACACATTATCTATTTATTATTTATTATTATCTATTGATAAAATTGCCCGGCATGGGCGACATCAGATTCATCCATGTCTTTGGTTGTGTTAAGTTCTGGATCAATATATGAAAACCGTTTAATATTTCTTCACCAAAACATATATAGCTGACGTTTACAAGACAAGTGTTAACGGGGTTGATGAGAATATCGATGCCTTTATCCGGCTTTCTGTTTTACAACTAGGGGCAGTGGAGTAGCCTATTGGTTGAAATGTGTGTTCGTCACGTTGAAGACCGAGGTTCGATTCCACACATTCTACCCATGAATGTAGAATGGGTGTCTTGTGTGATGGAAGTTACAGATGCTGTACTACCACGAAAACATTCTGAAGGAGACTTACACAAAACATATGATCACAGCTCAACAGAACAGGTCAAAACAAATGTCTTAGCGTAAGAATCCACATTCCTGATTTGGCGGACGTCGGGGCTAGGTGATTTCCCATGATGATGCGATCATACTCATACAAATCATTTCTTAATAACACTTTCTTTTTTCTCAGTTATTACTTTATATTTAAGGTTCAAACCAATATGCATTGGTATTATAATTCATATTTATTTTGGGGATGTAAAGAAAGGAGAATTGGGCTCTTAAACCTAATTATAATGTCTGCAAAACAATTCATCTTTGCAAAGAGACGTTTAAAATCTATCCCTACCATACACGGACTAAAGCGACATCTAAATATCATATACCAGTTAATGCATGTGCAGCATACGTAATACACAATACACGAGTTTGGGGACCTTTTGGCCTTCATGTCATAACTGTAAAACTACTCTTCCATCCCTTGCTGTCATATGAAAATGTCTTAACAGTGAAAAAATCACACTATGCATGTTACCCATTCAGTGTTCTTAATGTGGAAATATATTGTATACAATAATATATTATATGTACATATATCTCAAAGTATTCACTTGATTGTGTCTATAGTCATGTAGTACCTGTACCTTTCAAATAAAAAATAGTGATAAAAAATATTATGTAGGAACACACAAATGCTCATGATAGGTGTTAGGGGCAAAATTGTTTTGTGACATCTGCCCGGGATGCTGTCCTGGTTGTATAACTCAAACCAGGACACGTCCATCCTGAGGAATATGTCGTAGTCGACGGTATGAAACATCTGAAATGCAATAACTTAGTTTTAGTCCGATTTATCAATACTCCGCCATATCAGAGTGGGGGAATTTAGAGATGGGTTCAGCACATGTTTACATGTGGGCAATCCAACACGAGTCTTTTTTAACTTTAGAAAGTTTTAACTGCCTAGCTGCCCCACCATCCTGCCACATCACCCTTATCAGACACGCGTGTTGTCTTGTTATTAGTGGCTGGTGATACGAGTGTGTGTGGTACTCTTTGTATCCACAAATGATTTCCTTCTACTAAGACAGGATTTGATATTAACGTAGCTACAGGAATGAATGAGTTCTTTTACTCCAACTCGAACAATGATTTAAGAAGCAATGTGAATGTGTATGTCAATGTGTCTGCGAATGTCTGTGTGTATGACTGTGTTTGTGTATTGTGTCTGTGTGTATGACTGTGTCTGTGTATTGTGTCTGTGTGAGCCTCCACCTTTCTCCTGGTCTCTTCACATTTCCCTTGCAGGTGAAAATATTTCAAATGGGAAAGAGGCAAAACAAAGCAGTACCTGGGAAAGTAATTATGCTGGCCATGCTCTCAATATATCGTATTTAAGAGACGGAGCAATGACATTCAACGGCAACCCGTCATGGTGGGAGGTGGACCTAAGGGGTTACTTCACTATCAGCTACATCACCGTCACAGCAAGAAACCAAAGCGCAGCAAGTACATACATATATATATATATATATAGTCAGTGTCAGTCCATATCCTATTCACCATCTGTATTGTAGTTGTAATGATACATTTCGGAGAATAGTCACTTTTTTATTTGAAAACACTTAAGATAGTTTGTTAAAATGGCACAACGCAATACCATTTAAAGAAACCAGTTTGTACCACCTAAGAAACATAGATTATGTGTAACACCTACCCTGAACTCTATGTTTTCAGATTCCAATTTGACAAATGCAACCGTGGAGGTGATGGACAAAGACGTCAGTCTCTGCTCTGATGTCCAGGTGGTGTTGTGTGGAAATGTGCCAAGCGTCGTTTCTGCTGGGGAGAAGTTCACCTTCACTTGCAACGCCACCTTCCCCGTCCGCTTTATCCGAGTCTCAAGGCGATCCACACGTGACGTATTCCTTACAATCGGACATGTTGACGTGCAAGGGAAAAGGACCGTGAAGCCATGTTGTGAGTAAACCATTGACTGAAACCTCTGAATCATAACATCTTATATATATATACGACCTTAGTAAGAGCTGATATGTCTTAGCTTTGTGCAAGGATGACACAAACACCGCTGATCCTAAGAGACCATTGAATGGATCTGTTCGTCAGTGACGGCGACTTTGATGTTATAATCAAATGGTACATGGCTATCGTGCCACCCGATCTTGATTATTTACGTGCTATAACATTGGAGTTTAACGTTTAATTACTAGAACTTACTATGTTTCTAGGGCTGTATGGACCCATGTTAGCTCTGTCTAGAAAGATGATCTTGTTGTGTCGTGTCACTGTGTCCCTATGACCAGGACCGTCAGTCAGCTGACTGGCACGTTGAAGAACATCCATTCACAAATGGATTAAAAGCATCTTTTGTGGCATACTACAAACCGCCTCGCCTAAGAGTAATAAGATGCCTGAGCAATCCTTGAGTATGGGTGATGAAATCCCGTTCATACTATAAAAATAATGTATCGTCCATAGGTTCACATTACACCTCGTCGCCGAACGTGAAGGTGTCCGAGCCGTTCCTGGCCACCTCAGCAGTGACAGTCGGCGACTGTGGCATCGTTTGTAACCAGCATCATTCATGCATCGACTTGATGTGTAATTTATTGCAAGAAAATTTATCGGACAAATGGTCAACAGTGATTTATCGACCGGCTTGGAAAAAGTCAAGATTCATCATGACGCCCCATGCACGTGTAGGAGCCTCCCATGTAGTATTGTGTTTGAGTGTGGTGATATCGTGCAATAATGCTGCATACACAAAATGAATGCCATTGTAACGTTCCTCAATGGGTTTTCTTTCTACCAGACTTCAAATTCCAGGTTCCCCTACATGTTTTAAGAGTATATCAAGTTTGTGTTGTTATCACTAACTGTAGTACTACGCGGAGGGTGTTGGCCATTAGAAAGTTTCACCGAGGTAGCTCTGCAACCGCTGAGGCTACACAAATAGGCTCTCTTCATACCACATTTACAGGACTTGCTCAACGTCATCAGTAAAACCGAGGTTGGTGCTGATCGTCTCCGTACCGGATGGCCACGAGTGACTTTCAATCGACGTGTAGAAATAATAATGAAGAACTGGTAGGTGTTATGGGTGGTGACCGATAAACCAATAACCCATGATTAGGTTTAGATGAAGTCTTAAAAGATTGCGTGCAGCAGTATGACATAAGCAGCCAGCAGCCATCATACGGGATAAGTATTTTACTGTGAAAACAGTTAAGGATCTTTTTAACAGTCAGTGCTCATTTAATTATTGTTTTTAAAGGAAATTGATTTTATTGTTGAATTTCGAGGAAATTATTGTTGAAATTCCTGAGAGGGTACGTAAGTCCAAAAACTTTCAAGTCTATGTAAACTTACCAGTCTTTTTTAAACATAGTATTCTTGTTGTTTAAATTTTGGCTAACTTTTCCAACAACTGCCAGCAGCTGAAGGGATGGTGTAAATCCAACTGGAGTACTTATCAAAGGTACTGTAAGTCCCCATGGTCGCTAGTATGGCGAGCTACCTTCTGTTGTTTGTCTAAATGGTGATGATAGGTTTAACTTTCCTTGCTAGTTTTAGTTCAAATTGTGATATTCTAGTTGCTTTATTCTAGTTGCTTTGACGTCACTTCTCTTGATATATGGACACAGAGCACTAAGTGAAACCCGCTGTAGTTTAAGTACAGGTGAAACTGTGTTGACATTGCACCATTCTGTTCATTGTTTGAGTCCTAATTGTGTGATCGGGGAAAGGAGTTTTGTTGCTGTTGACGAAATCGTAGCAATGTGTAAATCATGTTTAGCGTGTCCATGATGTTTTCATTTCATATGAAAAGTCGATTAACCATATCTTAACATCGGATCTGCAATAGACAGCGTCGTACTGTAGTGAATGGGTGAGTTTACCTTTACACCGCGCTCAGCAATATTCCAGCTATGTGTCGGGGGTCTATAAATAGTCGAGTCTAGACCAGATAGTATAGTGATCAACAGCATGAGCATCGACCTGAGCAATTGGGAGCCAATGACATGTGCCAACCAAGTCAGCTGGCCTGACCACCCGATCCCGTTAGTCACCTCCTCCGACAAGCATTGTTGCCTTTTGTGACAAGCATGGGTTGATGAAGACCTATTCTATGCCTGATCTCCACGGGTCAGAACAGTGAATAAAGGATGGGCATTCACTTATCATGTTGTGAAGCAAGCTTCATACCGAAACATCTGTAATATAAAATCTTTGGAAGGCATTTAGATGTGAAAAGCACAAGAAGTTCAGAAGTGCAGTATCTCTGGTGAGAGGATGAAGGAGCAAGGTTACACTCCGAAACGCTGTGTCATTCACAATGAAGAAGTTGACATCCATTTCTTGTTTGCATTTAAGAAATAACACCAAAATGAAGTTGCTACGGACAAACTGTGTCTGCAAATTATTATTACCGGTTAAGTGGTGTGAAGTCTCAAGGCAGATTCCGGGGCGGTGGGGTAGCCTAGTGGTTAAAGCGTTCGCTCGTCACGCCGAAGACCCGGGTTCGAATCCCCACATGGGTACAATGTGTGAGGCCCATTTTCTGGTGTCCCCCGCCGTGATATTGCTGGAATATTGCTAAAAACGGCGTAAAACCAAACTCACTCACTCACTCAAGGCAGATTCCATTGTAAATCCTGCTCACAAAATGCTTTGGGAAATCTATAAAACAGTGACGATCCTATCTTAGCCAAATTGGCCATATTTTGTCGATTTCAGATATAAGTAGCTAGATCTGCCAATTGTTTCCATCACAGTTTTTAACAATGTGAAAACAAGAATAAATAAAACACGCATCCTCCAGAAGAATTGCGGAGCGGTTGATGAAGGACACAGTGGGTCATTGTAAGGTACGGAAAGCATAGGAGGGCCATTACAGTTTCATTATCCCCTACGTAGTGACTTTGAGATAATGTGCTAGGTCACAGCAAAAATATATGACGACATAAAAATTTTAGCGCGATAACTAAAGAAAGATTTGACAATATTTGCTTAACAGGTGTGTTGGGAGGAAGGTTGGAAGGTGTGCGGACACCAAATTGAATTGACGACCTTCAGATTGATAAAAAATACTGATGTACACATGTAATATGTAATGGCGTTTGTAACAAGAGTGATCCATATGACGAGAAGTGATATGTATAATGATGTATAATCGATATGAAATCTTCAACTGTCCTCTGTGTAACATTTTGTTAGCCGTGTGAAGTTCCGTGGTAGAATAGGCCTTCAGCAACCCATGCTTGCCATAAAAGGCGACTATGCGTGTCGTAAGAGGCGACTAACGGGATCGGGTGGTCAGACTCGCTGACTTGCTTGACACATCTCATCGGTTCCCAATTGCGCAGATCGATGCTCATGTTGTTGATCATTGGATTGTCTGGTCCAGACTCGATAATGTACAGACCGCCGCCATATATATCATGCTATGTCGTAAATGAAGTCTCGTATGAGGCCACACAGTGCCAGGCGTCGCTGACAAAAATGTTTCAAATCTCTGCATTACATGTAAACACGCTAAATCTAATTGTCCAGCATTGAGATAAACCGCCCAAGAACATTTGATGCCACCAATACCAATTTCTATTTTTAAAAATTTCGAGTAAATGATTTACTTTCTCACATACCGCGCACGTGCGTGCCTGCGTGCGTGCGTGCGTGTGTGCGTGCGTGCGTGCGTGTGTGTGTGTGTGTATGACTCGACATTTGTATATATTTGTATATAACCGACTACGTTATCTGCGAAACAAGGTGACGTCACATTTTGTGTGCACACGAACAGATGATGATTTCGGTAAACAAACGTTTCATTCACGTGTGAAATATTGTGCATTTTCAGTTTGCTGAATCAATGGGTAAAATAATCAGTGAGTATATAAAATGCACATAACTCATTGAGGCCGAGAGACGCGCGCGCATGTGCGATTTAGTCCCATTTATGGGAGTCCCATATTTGGCAGTGAGATTATCATTTCTCTTAAGTAGTCCAGTGAGTTGTCCCATATCTGGCAGTGAGATTATCATTTCTCTTAAGTAGGCCAGTGAGTTGTCCCATATCTGGCAGTGAGATTATCATTTCTCTTAAGTAGGCCAGTGAGTTGTCCCATTTCTGGTGGTGCGATTTCCGTGAATCCCTTTTTCTGGCAGTATGTTGTTCACAGCTCTTAACTGATAGGTACTAACTACTACTAAATTACTAATTGGATTTGAGTACGGATTAACTTAATCGATCTATAGCACCTTACCACTAGAGATACATGCAAGTAAAAGAAACATGGATTGCAAGTCATATGAATTTATTATACATATAAAAGCATAACAAAATTTATGATATTTAGAGTTGAGGTCAAAGGGCATATCACATATCACAGCGATAACAGAATAAGCATTGATTCACTTGGAGGGTTGTGCACAGAGTTAAAACCTTAAAAGAACCTGCAAGTACTGCACCACACGCTGACATATACGATGAAAAGTCTCTCTCACAGGTCACATACTCCCGGCAGGGTTGTAAAGGGTGCGGTCGTTTTCCTAAAAATGGGGGCGTTTGGAAAGCTTGTGACAAGCTTCTAGTTGAAGTAGAAATACACCCTATCCAATCCAAAATAAAACAAACAAACAAAAAAACTGTGTTCTTAATCATTAGGTGCGGGGGGTAATTGATAAATGGTGTCAGTTAAGCAGCAAATGGATTAATAAACCCAGTTTCACCTGCGCACATGATTAATTAACCCTATTTCATGTTCACACAGGATTAATTAACCCACTTTCATGTTCACACAGGATTAATTAACCCACTTTCATTTTCACACAGACCAATTAGTTGTATCGTATTGTTGTAACACACAGGCTCCCAATATTTTGACTTTGGACCGAAAATCACTAATATCACCCTTACAAAACTACGTTACACGTGTAGTCAACTGAATTACGATCTTTTCCGTGCTGGTATAATAGATAACCCCAAATGTTCTTGTGGGTATGTTTGTGAAAATTCGTATCATTACCTATTTGACTGTCAGCTATATACTCAACAGAGATCTACCGTAATAGCGAATTTACTCAGTGTTACCAATGTTATGTAAATACTACGAAGAAGGTGTTCTAAGTTGTATAACTTGTACCCAAACTTTTTCTATGTTTAAAACAATTAGTCGTAATTAATCAATGATGGTAGTTGTCCTAATGCAGGCACTGCGATTTCCGTAAGTCCCATTTTTGACAGTGGATTATAACACATCCCCCATTGCGTCACCCGGAGACTGCCAGTTTTGGAATCCTACCAAACCAGTACCATAAAACTAAGCGCATCTTTAGCAAAAATAAATCCGATACACACTTCAAAATGTTTATCACGGCCTGCAAATACTATAATAGAATCCTAAAACAGGCACATCAAACCTCCAAAAGGCAAACTGCAGAAAAATTACGATCGACACAAAAATCTAATCCCAAAACGTTTTGGAATATTTTAAAATCTTTCACAAAAAGCGTGATAATAATGTCACTATTCAGTTAATGAAGCACTTTTTACCAATATAAAAGTATGAATGAGACTGACGAAAGCGATGGGGTAAACATCGACATGACTGAATGTGATATGTTACATAATCCAATTACTGGAATGGATATAACTTGTGCAGTGAAAGCGCTCAACAACATGACTTGAGGTATTGACGGTATACACAATGAATATATAAAACCAACGCTTGATGTTCTCATGCTTGTATATGTTAGATTGTTTAACGGTGTGTTTAACTATGTATATGTACCTGAATCTTGGTCAGTCGGTTACATCAGACCACTCTGTAAGAATAAAGGGTGCTCGTACAATCCTAATAATTACATATAACAAGTGTAAGCTGCTTGGGCAGAGATTTTACTCTTCCATACTATCGGAGAGGTTACAAAACTTTCACATTCCATTGAACTTATAAGTACAGCACAAGCCGGTTTCCGTGAAGCATATTCTACTTGCAGATGGTGTTTACTTATTGAAGTTCCTTATCGATATATACAAGGGTCTTAATAAAGAACTCTATTGTGCTTTCATAGACTTTAGCCAGGCCTCTGACACTGTTTGGAGACAGGGCTTATGAACTAAAATGATCAAAAGTAATATAAGCAGCAAATGTTTTAAGATAATTCGTACTATGTATCAACAAATTAAATCGTGTGCAAAACAAGGTAATTCTTCTTCGCCACTCTGTCACTGTCATACTGGCGTTAGACAGGGTGAAAAATTATCTCTGTTCTTATTTGTTCTTTACCTTAACGATCTTGAAACGTTTTTATGTGAACAGTCCCTTTTTATGTAACGGGACTTAGTATTGTAAATTGTTTCATTAAAGAACAGCTTGGCTTGCATATAAAATTATTTGCACTATTGTATGCAGATGACACTGTCTTGCTATCTGAAAGTGCTGAAGAATTACAATTAAGCTTAGACAATTTCACAACATATTGTATATTGTGGAAATTTAAGGTTAACTTAGATAAAACCAAAATTGTAATCTTTTCCAAAAGCTATGTAGAGAACGAACACTTTGATCACTAGGCTACCCCACCATCCCAGGCATCTTGAAATCCCAACTGTCAGCTGAAACTCAATGCATTTCCCCAATTTTATTATATGGGTGAGAGGATTGCGAGTATGGAAATGCAACTATTCTACAAAAAGACCGCACTTGAAAGTATGTAAATATATACTTAAAATACGACAATCTACTCCAAATTTTATGGTTTATGGGGAACATGGTAAATACCCAGTGAAGTAATGATTAAAACTAGAATTATAGTGAGTGAGCGAGTTAAGTTTTACGCCGCTTTTAGCAATATTCCAGCAATATCACGGCGGCGGACACCAGAAAATGGGCTTCACACATTGTGCCCATGTGGGGAATCGAACCCGGGTCTTCGGCGTGACGAGCGAACGCCTTAACCACTACGCTACCCCACCGGCCACCAGAATTATAAACTACCGGTGTAAAGTCATTACATAATCACATAAGTTATCTCGTACAGTATATAATGTAATGGCTAATGTGTCCACTTGTGTGGACATTCAACGTGATCTTTTAAATATGGTAAAAATATACTTCAAAATGTTGGATTATCATACATATGACGGTCCCAAAGTTTCCCTTCCGCGGTCTGGCTGAAACACTCTGTTAAGTACACACTTATAGATCAGTTTAAGCAGTCATGGAATGCCGACCTTCAAAACTCATCAAAAAGTAAGCATTACTCCTTATAAAGAATACCCCCCATCTAGAACCTTATTTAACCAGCCTCCCATTGAAACGTGTTTGGTTAACAAAATTAAGAACATGTAATCACAGATTACCGACTGAAACCGGCAGATGGTGAAATATTGACACAGAAAATAAACCATGTACAGTCTGTAACCACAACGTTATATGTGACGAATTTCATATTTTCCTATCATGCAGAGCTCTAGATGATGTAAGAAAACGTATTCTCCCTAGGTAGTTTTGCAATAATCCCAATATTGATAGATTTGTTTTCCTGATGAAATCTGACTATTATCCTTTCTTCAAAAATTGTCTTATTTAACGCAAATTGTATTATCCCTGTTTTAGTTGTACATCTATATTATATTCACATGCATAACAGCCATTGATGCACATTGTATTCATCGAAAACATGTATGTTTTCCATATCATTTTGTAGGATTTATGAAAATAAAAAATCCTGAATCCTGTAATCCCCGAGACCTGCTAGGGATATCAGACGTGAATAGCACTTAGTACTCTCAATCAGGTAATCGGCAGGTTCCAGGTGTTGAGCAGTGAAGTGGCTCTCCATCTTAATCAGCACATGAACTTCTGTTTTCGTCGCATTTCCCTCATATCAGGGACAAGTAGTGGAAGTGGAAGTAGTTTTCTCTTTTACGTTTGGTGAATGATGTGAACAAAGTGTGGATGCTTTGAGTTGTACTAGGTAGCCAACTCTTCACTCACCGGTGGATACGTGTTTACAACATAGACGTGATTATCTCCCTTTGTACGATTCACTCCAATATAATGAAATTCCCGGAGAGTGGTAACATTCCTGGGATAATGAACTCCTTCAGCTGACTCAGACTACAACACTATTGTCCTTCCTCTACATCACAGCGTATACATATAAAGAAAGAAAGGGATGTAACACGCACAAACACCCCACTCTCGTTTATGGTCGAATTCTGGAAATTGTGGAATATATAGCCGCGATTCTTACTGAAATAAAGCCAGATAAATTCCCCTGTGAATAAATTTAAAATTATGAAAATCGGTAACCGAGTAACGTTGCATGGAAACTCGGGAAAAGGATTTCAAGGATAAAAACCTGCCTATGAAACTCATGCAAAAAAATAAATAAAAAAATAAGATAATAAAATAAAACAAAGACAAAAACGACAAAAACAAAAAAACAATAAAAACAACAAAAAACAATAAAAACCCCAAATTACGTCTAAACTATAGATTTCTGTAATTAATAAGTGTTTAGGGGACCAACTGAGAGAGCTATGGCAAAAGGCTGCAACTTTTGTAGACTGTTTTATTCACAGGAGTTTGGGTTTTTAACCATGTCTCCCTGCACAGGTATCCAAGATAGAACCAATAGTCAAAAGGATTATGCTGCCGGGAGAATGTTTGTATCTGGACTTGGGGTTTAACCAGTGAGGATGGCAGGTACATGGAATATATAACTTGCTGATCCGTATTCATCAAGCGTTGCTTTATCGGCATCTTGACTGTATTCATGTAGTCTTCTGTGTAGTTGTGAAGCACTTCAGGTGTTCCTAAAAACATTGCGCCTCCAACCCAAACCTTATTGTTTTTAATAACCTTTGCGATTGTCTCCTGTTTGTTGAAGGGGGATACTGCACTGAAGGCCACTTTCTGTTGATCCCATTCTTTGGGAATCTGGAGCTTGAAGGTTTTCTTGTCATCAGCGATACTCCGGAAGAGTCCAATATCTAGCCAGCAGAAATATTTTGTTGGAAAAAACTAAAACGCTAAAGTTTGTCCGCTAAAACTCTGTTGACCAATTCAAACTTAGCATGCATTGCACATGAGTAGTTCTCGTTGACTGTGTTCGGTTGATGCTTTGGATAGTTGGGCTACATGTAGATACTCCGGATTTCTTCGGCCAAGGAGAAGGACCAAAGGTTGTATCTGTCTATCAGGAACACTTTCGTCATATTGCTGGGAAACCTGCGTCTCAGGTTTATGAAGAGGTCGTACACATCCTTGGAATCGGTATATGCGACAAGGTTGTTTTTAATGTTGCCAAAAGCTTTCATCCAGTGCTTATATTGGGTTGGCATAAACATGTTAGCCCCACTTCCTTTGGCGAAGGAGCCGATGTTGAAATAGGCTGTAACCACTGTGATTTCTGGTTTGATGAAAGAAGGATCGTCAATGCTTTGAGAAAGAATCTGCAAAAAATGATAATTCTTATAATTCAGGGAGAAAACATCTTCAGTACTTAAACCAGGAATACTTACTTTCGGGGTCTTCCCAGATCCTTTCATCAGGTGAACGGAAGAAAATAGTCCTCACCTGATGCGGGGATCTGGAATGAACCCAAAACGTTTTGTGAAAAAGATTAAAGAACATTAATCCATATATTTGTCTTACTGAACAAATATAGTTCGTGTGAATGTGGCCAAGTGCAAGTTCCAGAACAGTTTCCGTAATTCCAAATGTTCGATATTATACTCCATATTTCATCGTGTATTTTCCTTGATTTTGTTGGTATCAAAGTATAACTTGTACTTAAAAAGTACCCGACAAACGATTCGGCTTCCATACTCTATTTTTCATGGGGCACTGTGTATCCCCGCTTCACAAGCTAAGGAACTAATAAAAATGATAGCCTAAGCGGTATGTGAAGGAAGATTGACTTAATAGACTCCATTCGTGTCTAATGATGTAATTTACTAGATGGTCTTATTTATGTTACATTTCGTCCCATAAATGAAACTGAGAGCAAAATGCACAATATATTGAAAATATGACTTTCATAAACTGCTGCCCGCTTTAAACTGTTGTATGGGTATGTGCATACTATATATTTATACCGAAAAGCGCACGTAAAATCTCCAAATCATATTCATCATTGCTAAATTTTGCGCACGTATTGAAAACGCGCAACATCGCTGGGCGTCCTCAAGGTAAATGCGTATAGAGTAGGCAGAAAGTTGAGAGGAGCTTAGGAACAGTGTAGTTGCGGTGCAGTTGGTTTTTAATCACGTGCATCACGTATTTCATTTGTCACTCACTCACTCACTTTATTTGTACGCTTGTCTATGTTATATGTCACTTGTATGGAATGCCACTTCACCCCTGAGTCGGCACCTTGCCAAGACTGAAACATAAAATAAAACATGAACAATTATCCTTTGCCAGACATGCAACGAACACAAACAAACAAACAAACAAACACCCGGGTAGAAACAAATACTGACAACTGTGTGATGATGCAAGTTGGTTGTCAACGTTAATGGTGTACGTATATACAATGATTATCGACTTCCTTGAAAAGCGTTTAAATTGAAAATAAAACCCCACGCTACTGTGTACAACGGTCCACTGTGTTGTACTTTTGTACATGTGCAACCCATGAGTTGTGTTCACGGATGGTGATATAGAGAAATGATGGTGCGTCCATATGATGTATGTCTTTGAAAAGTTTGTGAAAGCTTGTACTTCCTGAATGTTCCCCAACTTCAACAATAACAATATGAGAAACCTTGGAGTAATGGTTCGTCAACACAGCCAGCTAGATTTACTATAAGTGGCCATTAAGTACAATCACAATGCCATGAAAGCTCCGGGTCCTAGTTGATCTTCAGCATCAGACAAGAAGCAGGGAATCCTTATCCATGAAGACCCATGAAGGTCCAGGGTAGAACCAATCTTCACTGAACTGGTTTATCTCGCTTAGATAGATAGATTGGATATTTATATAGCGCACATATCCAAGTACTAGTGCATGCTCAGGGCGCTTGTATTTTTCCCTCGATCACTGGATGTCAATCTCAAAAACACATCGTATTTCAATCTCAACTCCCTGTGGAGTATACAACTCTTGCTGCCACTAGGCGCACCGAGTTTATTATGGCTCTCTCATCCTAACGAGGTACCCAATTGACAGTGGACTGGAACATATAGTCTTTGTCCAAGTTTACTGCTGTACCCGCAACTAGGAGTATGCACGTGTTCATGTGGCCACCACCTGGTCATATACCAACGGATTCGTGGGTTCTTTTAAGTGCACAGGGTTGTGTACTGTACACTAGAGGCTGTGACAACACCGAAAGAGTCTGCACACAAAGCTGACTCCAAGGCTTTTACATCCGGTCACAGGAGGGCTCGATCCCGACACCTCAACCTCGCTGGATCACTAGCCTGGTGCCTTAGCCAGCTCTCCCACCATGCCCCCTTGGTTGACACGTGTGATTGTCTCCCAAGTACGTAAATCGACGCTTATGCTGTTGATCAGTGGATTGTCACTTTCAGATTCGATTATTTCACAAACCGGAGCCATAAAGGTGAAATACTGCTGAGTGCTGCGTAAAACTAACTCAAGCACACACTAATATCCATAAAGTAATGTGCGTTGTTTTGTGAAATGAATAAAATGCTTTGCCACTTAAAGTGGTCATTATTTTATATCTGCACTCACTAAACTTAAACTTGTAGTGAAAAGACCCTTTCTCAAGCCACAAGAAATCTCATATTAAAAGGCTTTTCAATGGTGTTTGACAATTTAGAGTATTATGAAACTAAAGATGTACCTTTGGTGTTTGAAGCACCTCCAGCCTGATTGTCCACTTGAAATATGATGCTGAAGAAAGAGATTTGTGTTTATTTCTTGGAAAATAAAAGTACCAAAACGATCCATATAAAGGTTCTTGAGAGGCATTTAGAAGTCGGTATTCTAATGTACGACAAAATGTCATGGATATCAATTGTTTCTTTGTTGTTTTCACGACGTTTGTGGGCATTCCACACTATTGTACACCAATCAAATGCATTGACTTTTATTGCTTGATCCATTGTAACAACACCACACCAGCTTTTGGGAAAAGACCTTCACAAACACCTGCAAAAGCAAACCAAGGTTGACTCCAAGTTTTTTACACCCGGTCACAAGTGGCATGACCATGGATTAACTTGCCTCAACCAAGTCATTGAATCTGACCACCAGATCACCTCAACCGCCTCTTACGACAGACATGGGTTGGTGAAGACCCGTTCTAACCCGGATCTTCATAGGTTAACAAATATTCGACAACGGTGGTTGATGCAATGCTCTTTAACTGGCATGGACTAACGATACTCTCTCAGGAGCTGGCATGCCTGAATGAAGAAATAGGATAATTATATTATGAATAAATGTGACACCTTTCCCAATCCCCACGAAAGATGTGAACTGGAATAACCGTCAGTTTGACTAAATTGAGTTATTGATTAAAGACATTTGAAATATTGGTAATATCTTAGTAAGGTGTTGTTATCACACTTAGTGAATACTTACAGAAGGTAATGAATCCGCTGAACGAAATCAGAGTTAGAAACACCGCAATGTATTTTCCATTGGCCATGGCTGTAGAATTGTGAAAAATACAAATAATAAGTAGATACTTGACCTGTAGAATACGTATCTCCAGGGCCAAGGTTTCAGGGAAACTAGTGGTTGAAGCGTTGCCTAGAAGCTTTTCAATTGGAGATGCATTGACTCAAGGGTAATCACACACATCAGTCTGTGTAATTTGGATACGAATACAAGCATTCACCAATGAAACCAACCAGACAACCCGATCCTGAAATTAATAAGCATGAATTACTCGTACTTTCTCATTCGGATCTTCACATGGGTGTGAGTGATTGAGAGAGTGAGTGAGTGAGTGAGTATATTCAAAGTCACATCGGCTGTAATTCAGCCATATAGTGACTATGAGAGATCCATATTAAAGTAAACTTAGCTGATCAACCTGTCAACGAAAGACAGCAAATAGCTAATATACTACCACAGACAAACATTTAAAACTAGCATGTAATCATACAAAGGTAACACTGCAGAAATAAATATAGCAATGGGCAACAGAACACCAGTCACTGAAGGTAGATCACCATACGAGGTTCTCTAGGGACTTACAGACTGCTGCCTGAATGGACCCTACTTTGGATTTACACCACCCTATCAGTCACTAGCGATAACTGGTACGTATAACAAAAATCAAAATCACATTACTGCGTTTTAAAACACTGGTATGGATAAGAATACTTCAGATTATGACCATTATAAGTCGCCATCTGCAGAGGGGCAGGGAATATGGGCAATACGACAAGTGTCATCATCAGCAGAAGTGCTGTAAACATTGGCATGACGAGTGTTATCATCAGCAGAAGTGCTGTAAACATTGGCATGACGAGTGTCATCATCAGCAGAAATGCAGGGAATATGGGTCATGACGAGTGTTATCAGTGTTTGCTATTTGGGCTGCTGAGGTGATGTTGCTGGGAACAAGAAATACAAAGGAACGAACATGTAAAGATAAAGTATAACAAACAATGTATGTAGCAAAGAAGTATGTTTTGATTTTTTAAGTGAACCGTGATTTCTCATGCTGACATGTGAATCAATGTGGTATACACGTTTCTTAGCCACTCGTGGGGAGCCACCTCCTCGCTGTGAGTGTTGGGCAACGCTAAGTGCTCGCCAACCGCCGTGTGGACCCGGGTCAGCAAGGTCCATAGCACCAAATTGCTGGTCGCAAGGAGCGGACGAATTGGGCAACCTGTTTACCGTGGGTTGCGTCCCGTGTCGGTGGAGGAAGGGATCCTGGTGGTTGGGTGCAACTGGACCTTTAACCATGTTCTGTTTGCCTAACACACCACTTCAGCCCTTACTTCACTTAGACGGGTGGTTGAATCGGCTGGTCATGTCACGCCCTGTGCATGGATTACATATATATGTCGTTACACAAATTTTATTTGGACTTTTAATTTCGGTCTTGGCTGAATTATTCATCGATTTTTCTGGTTTTGGAATGTATTTTAGAAGTTCTGAACTTTGCCTGGAGTCTTATGTCCAGAAGGCGGTGGCCCATGGGCCAATCTGGTGGATTAATTATATTTGTTCTGCTGGAGTATATCATCCGGGTACCTTTGGTGTTGCAAGCTGGAGGCCCGCTTGCTTTAGCATGGTCCTTGTGATACTCCGTGGTGGGTGGGGAGCTCGGATGATGAAACCTAAATAACTCACCATGACTTATGAAACCCCGACTAAAAAGAGCAAACCTCCTCTTGAAAGTGACCCTGTTGATGACCTCAGACCGTCTAAACGCATTGACTGCTGGCCACGTTTTATTGTCATCGAGACCAAAGATAATAAACCTTTAAAGTTAAACCCTTTTGCGGTGTCTAAGGGTATCCCAGAAATATACGGTGATGAAAAGAAAGAAGATTAGAAAATTACAATAGTTGTTTCCCATATTGACATTAGGAGCAGTACCATGGGGTATATATGTTTCTCATATTGATATTTGAAGCGGTACCACTGGGTATATATGGTTCTCATATTAACATGTACGGCAGTATTATTGGTTGTTTCCCATGTGAATCAGTACCATTGTTTGTATTTATTTGTCATATGGCCATGTGAAGCAGTACCATTGGGTGTACTTGTTTCCCATGTTGTCGTCCATTAGGGATCATATCTGCCACTTTTCTGCCACTGTATCAAGAGCTGGCGTGTGAAGCAGTACCATTAGGTGTACTTGTTTCCCATATTAACATATCAAGCAGTGCCATTGGGTGTGCTTGTTTCTTATATCGGCATGTGATTCAGTGCCATTGGGCATACCCGTTTCACAAATTGACGTGTGAAGCAGTACTATTGGGTTTACTTGTTTCCCCTACTGATATGTGAAGCAGTACTATTGGGTTTCCTTGTTTCCCCTACTGATATGTGAAGCAGTACTATTGGGTTTCCTTGTTTCCCCTACTGATATGTGAAGTAGTACTTTGGGTTATATATGTTTCTCATGTTGATGCTGAAGCAGTCAAATCAAGTGATCGACAATATGAGCATTGATCTATGCGGCTGGGATAGGATTACATATGTCAACCAAATCAGCGAGTCTGCCCGTTCCTGACCGTCTAACCCGAATCGTCCTCCGCCTCAAACACACTCATGAGTTACCCAAACAAGCCTGGTGAAATGTCGTCCATTAGGGAATTTACTTACCTCGCTGTAAAGAGTTAAAGGTGTGGAAGAAGTGACTACCTCTGTATATGTCTTGTCTGGTATGTTTTATAAAAGGTGTATGTTTTGGTGGGATTCCCTGCTACTTAAAACGTGCAACATCTGCAGCTACTGTTTGTAGCATTATTTATTCATGGTCATGTTTTACAGCATGGGGTATGAATGTCGCATTCATGATGACTGGCATAGATTACAACAGCTCCGTCAATAATTTAACAGGTAACAGTTGGCTCTTTTCTATATGTGCCATAAGGTCATGTTTTAAACCAGTGCGAAATTTCCCCACGGGACTGACGCCTTCTTTACACTGTGATGAGTTCCACGTCACTCTTTGATGTTCAACGCTCTTTATCATGCCCTTTATTAATCAATCAAAGTTAGAATACACCATACGTGAAACTCAAATAGAATTCCTCGGCTTTGATCTATCGACAAACCTTCATTTGTAAAGGTCCCAAACTGTTCTTTTCGTACAGATTATAAACTCACATGGTCAGATGGCCTAGCACAAAGTGCAACTGCAAAGTTCAAAATTGCAGTAGGACCACATGGCTATTAGTCGTCTTAAGGTGAATCTTACGGCCAACGAGAAACCATTTGGCCAGGCATTAACTAAACTGTCGTTCCTTTCGTGCAACTACGAATTTCAAAATTGCAGTAAGTGCGCTCTTGAAATGATTTAAAAGACGGCGATGCTAAAATATAACTATTTACACAAGGCAAAACCCAGATATTCAGAAAATGCTTGATGGCAAGCTATTGACTTGCATGATGGCAAGCATAATGCAGTGATGTCCTGTCACAACACTGGTGCTAACTTGTACACTGACCACATGGCTATTAGTCCTCTTAAGGTGAATCTTGCGGCCAACGAGAAACCACGTGACCAGGCATGGACTAAAGTGTCGTTCAGCTTCTGGCACACACCAATGGCCACGGTGAATGGATATAAATTCGTATAAAACATCAGTATCATGTCTATGAGGAAGTACTGTAACCGGGAGTGTTGTTCTTCGAGGCTTCTTTGGCTACATGAGAAAGAGACAGGCAAATGTTATAAATTCGAGGGATGGCTGCTTGTCTGGTAATGGTGAAGGTTTGGCGATATCTGGTACCTGTGGTGGTTCATACAACCAGAACAACCATTATTTAAAAACTGTACATCAATCAGATTAGTGGGGTAGTCACGGTGATCTTACTGTCCTGCATTGTTGATGTCGACATTTTTGTTTGTTCTTCTCAGATTGCAGTAATTAGTTACCATGTTTCAGTTTCAGTTCTTCTTGTGTTGAAATACGAGTACAGTATGTCACAGTTACCATATGTTTTCGTACTCATCTTTAAAACATGGGTTATTGCACGATCCATGCTCATGGATATATTTCATTATGATGTTGAGCATGACGTTCAAATTCAATATTGCAACTTGTCATTTATAATTTGTGGTATAACTGCCATGGGGCCTGTAAACGAAGACGATTAATGTGTTCTCATGAGTTTTCAATTTCTAATAAAATATTTTATGAATATAAACCCAATGTATTATCATCAACCTACCTTGAAACTAAAACCTCCTTCGTCGGGCAGTTAATGAAAAACCTCAGGTTGCTGCAAATGATAGTCCCCTGAGAAATAGCGTTATCCTTATATTATCCTCTGTTGGAAAAAAGGAGCTGTCATCTTGAAAATATTGTTCATGATCCAACAACAGTGGATTTAAATCAATCCATGAACATAGACGTGTAAGTATACTAGTAAGCATTTGTTGATGGTCCATAAATGGGTTTGTTAAGGAGTACTTAAATTTTGCTAGTGTTTGGATTATATTTCATCGACCGTAATTTAGAAATATCAGGAAAATATAATTCAAGACAGCGTAGTTCTGGGGAAGGTTTATCAGCCTCCACATAAAATCTGTGTCTCGGGTGAAGAATAGAATCTAATATCCTTAAAGGCACGATGACAAATATTTCCGACAATACTCTGCCCTATATAATATATGTTGGGACAGTACTCTCTTCAGCTTCCTTTCCGTCCAATAAAAGACGTCCTTAGACCAAATTGAAACTTCGATGCGAACAGATTCCAAACAGAGAACACTTGACATATATACAATATACACAGTTGCTACGTACATCGGAAACAGTCGCATGCGGTGTTGTCGGTGTTTGCCGAACCGGTTTGAAACACAAGTTGTGCTGGAGTATTCTTAAAGAACGATCCAATGAACATAACTCCATGACGTTTGTTTGAAGGGAATGAGTCAGTGCAGGAAGTTTTACAACACGTTTAGCAAATTTCAAGCATTATCACAACGGCTTCGCTTGAAATAATGTTTTTCCGGTAGAGGACGCGAGGGTCGGTATAATTCAAACGTTGCATTAATTGATACGGATTTGTCAGTTTAATATCGCGATCTAAATTAGTAATTTTGTTTGGAATAATTTGTATCGTATCTTCCCTGACAGTACTATTTAAGTGTGGTGTGGTATAGTGCCTTTGATATATCAGTTACTTTCACATAGTTTTATTTTCTTTTCATGAAGCCGTAGTCGAGTTTGGAGCGGATAAGGGTATAATATATAAAGCTAGGGATTGACTTTTGATCGTCTCCGCATTTGGAGTTGGTATTTCCAGTGTCTTCGATCATTTATACTTTAAATATCTTATGTGTCAAGAAGTGATAAAAAATAACACCCAGGAAATTGGCTTCCTGTCAACCATTATTAATTCTGGGTCTTTGTGTGTGTTTTTTTCTGTAAAACTAAATACAATTGGTTTTGGCTTAAATCTTTTTAACCTTGTGATTTAAATTGACAGTATTAGACGCTGCATAGTGTTTATTACTGATGGCAGAATCAATCTGATCAAAATTTTGTTAGGGAAACCACATTGTATATCAGTACGTAGAATGGTGGTTCCTACGATTGAAAATGATCGATTATTGGTCATACGTTCAACAGCGTGTGCATGAAATTGGTCGATAACTTGGAGGATCAATACGGTCACGTCCAGGTTTAGATATTGGGACGGAAACAAGAAAGAAGGAAAGTTTCCTTAAAAGGAGACGAATATGGAACTACATATATTCCCCATGACTGGTTGTTACTTTGTCATCGTTTAACCTGCGACTACCCGGATGATATTCCAGAATACCTGAATAAGACGCTACTAAAATATCTCGCCTATTGGCCAAAGTGTTTCGCTCACGGGCGACAATATTTACTGTTGCTCCAAATGACATAGCTTTGTCGTGAATTGTGTTTTGAGCTTTAGACAAGTATCAGATCCATTTAACTACCTCTTTGTAGCTATATAATACACGTACATCACTTAAAAAAATAATTCAAAAGTATATATCTAACAAGAATGGATATTTTTTATTGTTTATTCATCGATTTGCGAAAGGCCTTTGACGGCGTTCATCATGATGTCTGAAATCTATGGGTATAAACTGAAATCCTGAAGAAGCTGATACTGTATGACAAGTATTGTAAATTATCAGCTTTTGTGAAAACTTGAACAGGTCTATCAAAATATTTCAAGGATGTTTACAAAAATCCAAAAATCCAAAATGTGTCCAAAATCATTTACTATGTTTATCAATCATTTGCTGTAAGTAAATGTGGTTATGCCACTTTCATATCAATTCAAATTCTAAAAATACATGCACTTCTATTCGCCGATGACGAGCCAATGATAGCAGATACTACTCTGCAGCTACAAAAGAAAAATCAATGTTTTTTAGATTCTTTTGATAAAACTGTACCAAAACTGCCTGTTTATCTGTCTGTGACGATAACTGGTGCGTGAAAGTGGGTTCTTTTATCTTTTTCATTCCCATCAAATGTATCCTGAATTGCGCACACCATATACAATAACTTGTAAATGTACCCGAGTAGCCCGTATCCTGAAATTAACTCAATGATTGTGTGGAATGTGTGTACTGATTGTGAACAAACTTGTGAAGATACTTCTCGTGTAGACAATCCAGCTTCCAAATCGATTGTATTTGATTGTTCATATAAATCTGGCCAGTTTCTCAAGTTTCTGGCACCCGTAACTGGATTCAGAGACCCTCATCTACACAACGTAAGGACAAGGCCGACAATCCGACGGGCGATAACTCCTACAGCGTGAAGTCAGTGACGTCCAGTCCAGGGGGACCGGATACTGCATAGGAGCATGGCCATGGCCCCAGTGATACTCGTACTTGTAGTGACCCGTCCCTTGACTCACCTGATGAAACTGTTTCCTTCTGTACTTGGAACGCAAATGGGTTGCGATCAGCTTTAATCTTTCAAGATTGTGTATCCCTTATTAACCTGTTTGACGTAATAGGTTTTACAGAAACTATGTGTAATGATACACAAGCTCTACTTAACACTATATTGCATAATTATTTCTGCTTTGCAAGCGACAACCGTGGCAGATACTCCGGAGGTATCGCTGTATGTGTTAGAGATCGGATAAAGATGTATTTTTCCAAAATTAAAGATACATGGGACAACTGTATCTTTCAATTAGTTAATGTTGATTTCCCTTATCCCGTCTTCTATATATGTATATACGTACACTCGGTTGGGGCGACGAAGTATCATGGTCTAGACGACAGTGGGATCAACTTGCTGGAGAACAAGCTTCACCAACTGAAAACAGAATTTGGTGTGAATTCAACTTTCATTATATGTGGAGACTTTAATGCGAGAACAGCAGCTGACGATGATTTCATTTTTGACGATAATGCTAATTACATACCTGTAGACAATGACTTGTATACTGAAGACCCCTACGTAAAACCGAGACTTTCCCGTGACACAGTTGTGAATACGCATGGTCTTGAGATGCTCACTCTTTGTAAAACAATGAACATGCATATCGTCAATGGACGTACCACCAGCGATACCCCTGCTAACTGGACATTTATTTCTAGCACTGGAACCAGTATAGTAGACTATTTTGTCATCAGTACTTGCTTATTTCCTAATATGGAGGATATGTCAGTCCTCACAAGTCAGCAGAATCAGATCACCTGCCACTTGTATGTACCTTTACTAATATTTTCCCTACACAGCGATGTAAAAACGCCCATAATGACATACCAATGGTACGAGTACCTCGCTTTAGATATAATAGATACATGCATGGGGAAATTTGTTTCATCCTTATTGATGTTATTGTCGCTGTTTCCAAATTAACACATATATTTTCCAACTACTCTGCCCCAATGTGGGCTATAATGCAAACACATTTAACGAAAAAAGTAGTAACCAACAACCATGGTTTGACAATGAGAGCAACTTTCTGAAATCAGAGAAATATAAATATCTCACTAAACTTAGAAAGTTTCATTGCAAAAATAACGTAACAAATTATTTGCAAGCTAAAGCAAACTTTAAACGTTACTGCAAGTTGAGGAAAGCCCAGTACGATAAAATGCTTGCAGGCGAGATCTCAAATGCCGCCTCTCGAAGTGATTGTAGACTCTTCTGGAGAACAGTGAAACGTCGATTGTTATCAGATAAAGGAACGAGTAACATCACACCAGACGCATGGTTCTCCTACTTTTCTGATCTACTGAATCCAAACAAATACCAAAAATAACTGGTTCGATGATGCAGTGTATAGTTTTGCTGATAACCACACTTGTGAACTTTGTGAATCCTGTGATAATTACCCAATAGATCTTCCAAATGACATACTGAATGGTGTAATCACAGAAAAGGAGTTACACAACAGTATTCGGGATTTAAAACCAGGTAAAGCCCCTGGTGATGATGGTATACCACCTGGACTTTTAAAGCTGAGTACTTCATATTTGTTACCTTTTCTACTCTTATTGTTCAATAAAGTCTTGGATAGTGGCTTATTTCCAGATAACGGGATTATCATACCAGTATTCCAGCTATTTAAATCAGGGCCAAGAAATAACCCAAACAACTACAGAGGCATATCTCTCTTGAACTGCTGTGGAAGGTTTTTACATCAATCATAGAAAAACGTGTAAGAATTTGGTTAGATATTAATGGACTAATTGCTGAATTTCAAGCGGGGTTTCGCCCAGAGTATTCCACTGCAGACCAAATATTTGCCTTCAAGAAAACCGAAACCGCTACAGAAGTCAATATCCTCTGGCACCTATGTCAATGGTTCCAGTCGGGGATGCCGATTTGGTGCTCAGACCACAAAGTTTGACCACGACATCGGGCTGTGGAATTTCCGGATTCTAAGATGATACAGGAAAGCGCAGTCACATGATGGAATTGGTGGTAAACACGACAGTACTTGATATCAGGGCTCACACGCGCATTGAAACCGAAAAGCGGAACTTGCTGATAACGATGTTATCCACTATGGTTAGTAAGGGACGAGTGTGTGCGTTGTATATAGTGCGAGCGTTATGCTGACGGATTGAATGTTTTGATTTAAATGTGTTCTTTTTCTGAACACACGAGGGCACCTCTCTCTTTGCTGGTAGGGACAGGTGTGGATTTGAGGATGAAGTAGGGTGCCTGCAAAACCGTTGCTCAGACCAAGGTTATATAGTATATCAACGTCAAACAGGGCCCCGTTCGCTTACACCCACTTCAGTGTTCCTATTTTTTAACACAGACTCTTCGTGTCCAAGAACAAATGAACAACCTGTTTTGGAGACGGGTGGAATTTGAATTTGGATACGATATAGATAACACAAAAAATAAATACAGGCGCAGACAGACCAACGTGATATGCTTACCTCACCCTAAACCTAAACCTAAACCTGAACCCGAGCTTAATCCTAACCCCAAAACCTCATCGTAACTGAATCTCAACCTTTACCACCTAACTTACCTACCCCCAGTAGTAGTAGTAGTAGTAGTAGTAGTAGTAGTAGTAGTAGTAGTAGTAGTAGTAGTAGTAGTAGTAGTAGTAGTAGTAGTAGTTGTTGTTGTTGTTGTTGTTGTTGTTGTTGTTCACTCACACTCAACAGTATGTCAGCACCTCCACTGGGATGGCACTGTCAAGTAATCGTTAAGGCAGCTTCCCTTCGATGTAGGGAATAGATCAAACATCTACCCGGCACGTATGTGTTTGGAAGAAAACAGCAATACCCCTAGTAACGGGTACCACGCCAGTAGTTCTTTCACACCGGCACTTTGAAATGTGTCACGACTGCTGTCCAACAAGCGAAACGCTTTATAGCTACTGCCACTCAACTTCAATGCGCTATTGAGCCTCAAGGCCACGGTGACACCCTGGAAATCTACGCTGGTCGCAAGCTGGCATCTTGAAACTCAATCATGTGGTTAAAGTGGCTGATCGAAGCGCCAGGCAAATATCGGAAAAAGTGCCGTTTCCGGGACCAAGTTGGATTCTGCTTCAGGTCTTAGGCCGAGAATGAGGCGTGGCAAAGGAATAATTTCCATTGCACCTTCCGCACACCGTAACGTTATAAATATGGTGGTGGTCTGGACCAATTGATTAATCAACTGCTGTGGAAGGCTGACTGGCTGTGCGTGTTACGGTGTCTTTATAGTGTTGTCAATGATACACGCACTGGCACAGCCTCTCAAGCCTTCACTCAGTCAGTATAGTGTTGAACGCATTGCTGCCTGGGTCTGGTACCCACAAAAACATACACTGTTTTTGTACCGTCACCCGGATATCTGAACGACGGATACGGCCACACAATCATACATGAATTCACTAAGAAAAGCCTGTTGATATTGCCACCTGACGGTCTCATTCCTGAGTATAGTCTTCGGTACAGGTAGTAAAACAAGATAGGAAATTAGTACAAATTATCATGACAAAATGGCCAGGGTTTTGACGATCGGACCCCCAAGCCTCGAATATCGCATTCAACCCTGTGAAAACTACTGCCTACTGCCTACTGCCCACTGCCTACTGCCTACTGCCTACTGCCTACTGCCTACTGCCTACTGCCCACTGCCCACTGCCCACTGCCTACTGCCTACTGCCTACTGCCCATTCGTCCACCCCACTTTTAATGGGGAAATGAACATACTGCTTCTCGTCGTCGACACCACGCCACGCCACGCCACGCCACGCCACGCCACGCCACGCCACGCCACGCCACGCCACGCCACGCCACGCCACGCCACGCATAACCTATGCTTTCATTAGAACCTATGCGTTCAACAGAACGACAATCCGGGTGGTCAGGTTCGCTCATGTGGTTGTCGTCTTATCCCTCTCGCAAAGGTATATGTTCATGCTATTGATCACTGGCTCTCCTGGTACAGATTCGAATATTTACAGACAGTAGCCATATAGCTGGAAAGGTGCACAGTGCAACATTCCAACACTCACTTTCTTTCCATGTGGATATTAATTTGTAAACTGCTATTCGTCTGGCTAAGATTATGTTGTTTGACCTGTCCCCTAAATTTCACATAGCAGACTTAGTCTATGTTACATTTACCAGAAGGTCCTTAATACTAGATCAGGATAATATGCTGCTGTGAATAATGTTACCAGAAGGTCCTTAATACTAGATCGGGATAATATGCTGCTGTGAATAATGTTACCAGAAGGTCCTTAATACTAGATCAGGATAATATGCTGCTGTGAATAATGTTACCAGAAGGTCCTTAATACTAGATCAGGATAATATGCTGTTGTGAATAATGTTAACGTTTTCACAACGCACAGAACATCATCGGAGATGGAGGCCCGGGTTGATAAGATGATACAGAGGAAACGACGATCTGCCACAGCAGCAGCTACAGTCACATCCACGACATCGTCGCCCACGTTCTCAGTCTCTGCCGCTCCAGCCACCATTGAGCCTGCCAATGAACATGCCACTGTAGGCCAAGATGGAACTTCTCCGCGTGATCTTCAACTAGTTTTGAAGATGGTGTGACACTGTCTCTTAAATTTTAAATGAAAATGTAATGTTATTTGTGATCAGAGACAGCTCGACGTACTATGAGCTAGAGCGTGCACATGACTATGGGAGAGTAGACTTTAGTTACAAACTACGGGAACCTTTCCCTTAGCTTGTTTAACTAATTGCTTTTGTGCAGTGAACATGAACATATACAATTTCGCGACTAACATTCACATAAGTTAGTTTTAAGCATGAGTATTGTATAAAGCATTGGCATATTATAGCCGTTATCTACCTTATAGACCTACAGCGTTATCTCGAATAGCCTGTTGTAATGTTACAATCCTCTTCAACCGTAAGCTGATGTTTTTTAAAAGTCAGTGATTGTCTTCACCAGAACAGAGCTAATTTTGCCTTGTGTCGTAAACAACCCCTACAATTTACACGGACTTACGATCAAGTGTTTTCTTCTCTGAAAGTCCAGCAGCTTAGATCTTGAAATAATTTCTGTTGAAATTGGCGGGGTCAGTGGGTGATGTGAATGAATGACAATGAAACGTAAAAGTTATAAAACTAAATCTGGGCAATAATCTCTATTCAGCTTTGAGTATCATGTAGGAACTTCGCGGGTATCTTGATGATGGCATATTAAGTATTTGGGGCAAGCATTTATGATTCCCTTCCTTGTTGTCTACGTTTCGTTGTATATCTCCATCTAATGTCTTTCGTGGGACAGATATTCTGTTTGAGAACATACCAATATCATCCTTTACTACAACTGTACTTACCCTGTACGATAACCATTTACATTCTGTGGTTCATCACAAACCAGTCCACTGCATATAATGTTTGCTCCATGTCATTATATGGCCAGGCAAAGTTCTTAACAACGATTCCTGTAGTCGCCTGTTACGAAAAACACGGGTTGCTCAAGAAACAAAATATAACTCAGACCTTCATGTGGTTTATATTTCAGGAACAACTGTCTAGTAGAACTATTAGTAGAACTGGTAGTGGTAGTAGTAGTAGTAGTAATAGTAGCTACGGTAGTACTAATAGTAACAGTAGTAGCAGTAATAGCAACAGTAGAGGTAGTAGTCGAAGTAGTGGTGGCAGTAGTAATAGTGGCAGTAGTAGCAGTAGCAGTAGCAGTAGCAGTAGTAGTAGCAGCAGCAGTAGTAGTGATAGTGGTAGTGGTAGTGGTAGTGGTAGTGGTAGTGGTGGTGGTGGTGGTAGTGGTAGTGGTAGTGGTAGTGGTAGGGGGTAGTGGTAGTGGTAGTGATAGTGGTAGTGGTAGTGGTAGTGGTAGTGGTGGCAGTGGTAGTGGTAGTGGTGGTAGTGGTAGTGGTAGTGGTAGTGGTAGTGGTAGTGGTGGTGGTAGTGGTAGTGGTAGTGGTGGCAGTGGTAGTGGTGGCAGTGGTAGTGGTAGTGGTGGCAGTGGTAGTGGTAGCAGTGGTAGTGGTATTAGTGGTAGTGGTAGTGGTAGTGGTGGCAGTGGTAGTGGTAGTGGTAGTGGTATTGGTAGTGGTAGTGGCAGTGGTAGTGGCAGTGGTAGTGGTAGTGGTATTGGTAGTGGCAGTGGTAGTGGTAGTGGTAGTGGTAGTGGTAGTGGTAGTGGTGGTGGTAGTGGTAGTAGTTGTAGCAGCACCAGTAGCAGTAGGTTAGCAGTCCGTTTGTGTAATACAGCTTTGCTTTCAGTTGTATGGCATGAAGCTGTATTCATTTATATTTGTTTCTCATAATTAAAAGACACGAAATAATAAGAAATGTAAAAATGTGAATGAAGCACTCGTGCAATATTTTCGAAACACCTTTCATATCGATAAAGCAGTGATTCAAAAGATTACAGCCCAATCTATACAATGCCATAGCATAACAAATGAAATGATATGTGCGTTTCATGTCAGTGAAAGAATGAGTCTGGCGTTACCCCTCGTCATGACCAGGACACCAGAAATGGGTTCCACAAAGCACCCCTGTCAGGACTCGAACTGGGTGAAGTTTTCCAGTACATCCGACAGTCACAGCATGAACGAAAAGCTTTGAAGGTGAATACCACTGAATGTCAAAACGGTTTCCAAAGTCAAAGAAGAATATCACTGAAGGCTGAAAGGTTTCCCCGAAAATAACTTTCACTAATTACTGATGAAAGTAAACATGAATTTCTCAACTGTCATATTCATATTCTGTCAAGAATCTCGCAATATCAAGTTAACCCTATCACAATACAACATTCGATTCCGAAATCGTCATAGCTGCTATTGCCCCACGTAGTGTCGAATTTACCCTGTAAGTGCTTCTCATATGTTACAGATCTGCTCAATGCGGTTTAAAATAATCCCAAGAGTACAAAAGTCATTGTTATTTTAAAAGGAATTTATGTCAATCGACTGAAGGCTTATTGATGTGACTGAGATGCTATTTTCGACGACGCCTTGTTATTGCCATGTTACTTGATACCGAGGAGTCTGTTTGCCGCAATTACTGTAGAATTAAAAGCGGCAATAATAAGTACCATACTGTGTTAATATATAATTTCGTTTGTCTGCCAGGCTTAAAATCTCCAATCCTATCGTTATTTGATCGAACAGATTGCCTCTAATGGTAATGAGCTTAGTACACCATTCGAAATTTTTGACATCACGGTTTCATCTAAAAGGCACACAGCTCGTGTTCTTCATGACATCGTGCCACGACAGATAATTGAAACATTTCCTGACAGGACAAGGTTCGACACAATGCTTTGATAGGTTAGTGGACACCGCCTCTCTCTGAACATACGCAGTAATGTGCATAACTCGAGGGTAATCGCCAACAATCAGATAATATTTCTTCAAATTAAAATAATTACAATGTAATTATTTTCTGACATTGATGACAATGTCACTCACTTGAAAACAGTTAGTTCAATACACCAACGTTTATAAAGCATAACAACGGTAATCTTTTGGAATGGAATCCAGATTAAAGAATCCCGAATCACCTTAAAGGGATACAATCCACCAACGTTTATAAAGCATAACAAAGGTAATCTTTTGGAATGGAATCCAGATTTAAGAATATCGAATCACCTTAAAGGGATACAATCCACCAACGTTTATAAGGCATAACAACGGTAATTTTACCGATTGGCTTGCTCATACGCATGCTGACTTTGAGCGTTTGAGTGCAGTCAGTGCTTGCTGATTACACTGAAGGTTACACTGTTATTCGTGTCTTGGACTACGGACCCCATGCCGGTTTAGACACTGTTAATTACAGTTAGAATTGTTTGAATGGACCAGAGAGTCCTGTCGGAATACGAAATAGACTGGTGCCGGAATAAACAATGTTTTAATGACAATAATATCGTTGTAAAACGGCATGACCCAATTTGTATACCGGGTTTTGGCAGCGTGTCGGATTAGACAAGTGCTGATGCTGGTTTCACTGTATTTTGTTACTTGATGTTCTGTGTGTTGACGGCTCTATGCCATGTCTGCAAATGTATATATTCACGGATTGAATGGAATCCAGATTAAAGAATACCGAATCAGGTTAAAGGGATACAACAATACATGAATCGTTGCTTTTTTTACGTTTTTATTCACTTTTCGTATGAAAGCTTTAATCTAATCAACACACACGTATCTAGTATGTCAGTTCGATACATCTTTTCATAGCAAATGCAAGTAAACATGTCAAAGAAACAAATTACTTTCACGACTATTAATATTGTACGATTCACACACTTCCTGTGTAAATCAATGCATCACGTCAGCTGTTTCTCGCAGATAACATACTAAGTATAAAACCTTCGAAATGCTCTATGTACAATGTCCCAAGAATAAGAATATCACTTGTGCTTTATCACAATTAGTGTCCGTGTTCTTATGCGCAAAAATATATCTTATACAGCTGAGTTCACCAACGTGTTTCGGGCTCAGGTAAAGTCCACCAAACAACTTGAAAATGAAAGTATCCCCGTCTCCAAGCGCCAACTTACAAGACCAGGCAACAATTAAAGGCTTGATGTATTGGGCATAAAATGATTTTCATCTTGCCCTGTCGTCCATATTCGTGTATCAGTCCTCAGTGAAAGATAGCAAATGAAAAGAAAACAAGGAAACAAAAAAAAAAACATAAAAAAAGAAAAAAAAAACCCCTCAAAACTGTGGAACGCTTACACGCTAGAAGCAGTCACATATGTCAACGCACTATGAATCAAATATAATAAATACAAAAACACTTCACACAATTCAATTCCGCTAACATCAGTGGCATTACTGGCATCACTGTTAGGAGTTGGTAAAGATACAGCATTTTTCAGATTTATAGAATTATGGATCACTCGATGCCCATTTATAGCTGAAACGTTATATGCCATAACGTTTAACTTCACTGCAAGATGCTACTATTGTCAAAAAGTGCCGCAACACTTTCTCCTACGTCATTATGGCTGTAAGACGTCATGATACAATGGTTGACGTTTGAATCCACAATGTTGGAAGAATGAGAAATCGGAGTTTTCCTGATAAGTAGTCCTCATAAGTAGGTTAGGTTTCCTGAACATCTTACTATGAAATCAATATAGTATCCACAAATCTCGGCAAAATTGAACAAATCTGTTAAAAAGTGGTATTTAGATATATCACACACCAGCAGACGTATTTATAATTCCGACTGCTTCCTTATTCAGAGATATTGTCATAAGCTACGTACATGTGACCACTGTGAAATGTATGAGGTTGTCATTTTACTGCCTACTCATCAGACACTAGTGCACTTAGAGAGTTTGCTTAAACTGCTTGTGCTATCTTCCTCTGAACTCTGCGGTTCAATCGAATGAACACTCGCTCTGGGTAAACTCCCTGATTTGGGCAGAATTCTGGGCTTTTCAGAAAGCGATGACACCCTTTCCATTCTCTCCAAAGTCTCATGTTTGAAGCTGCGACGAAGCACTACCTTCTCTTCCTTTGGTTTTTCATCCTTTGACTTGTCATCTTTTGTCTTGTCTTCCTTTGGCTTATCATCCTTTGACTTCTCTTCCTTTGACTTCTCATCCCTTTGTTTCTCTGGTGCATCTGGGGACTCTTTAGGGTTGGAAGTCTGTTTTGTGAGGATTTTAATATTCTGGACCTTTGTGGGATCTGGTTTTACCTTCGGGGCCTCTTTTACTTTTTGTGACTCTTGCTTAACTCTTTGAGGTTCTGCTTTAAGTTTGGTGGCATCAGCTTTGGTAAGGCTGTCCTCTTTCACCATTTTGTGCTTGCCAAAGCTGTCTTCCTTCACTACCTTTGGTTTTGGTGCCTGCGTTGGCGACTTCACCTCATGGGCGGGGACTTTAGTCTCATCCTTAGATCCTCTTGACGAAGACTTTGTTTCTTTTAGTGGCACTTTGCCCGTTTCCTTATGCGTGTCCTTAGAGGGTAGTTTTCCGGGACTTGGTTTTGGAGAAGGTGTTGCAGAAGAAGATGGTGTCGTCTTGTCAAAGACGTCTTCGTTTTTGTCCTCAGGAAGCGATTGTGTCTCCATACTTGTGTTAGTGCCAGCATCAGATGGAGGAGATGTTTCCTGGGAGCTTGGAGCTGTGGTTATAATGGTAGGGATCTGAGGTGCCTTTAAAATCCGTGTCTCCGACTGTCCATTGTTGATGCTTCTGTAGGTAGACATGGAGGCGCCATCTGTAGAGTCTTCCTTAGCATCATCACTATCCGATGGGAAATTAGCTCGAAATAGTCCAGAATGATGAGCGGCACCAACTCCAGCAATCATTGCCCCTGCACTTTGACTCGCAACTGGCACCTCCATGCCAGATGTATCTCCCTTGTCTAACTTCTTTGAGTCAAGATATATTTTCTGACCAGAGAGTCGCATTCCCTCAACAATTCCAGTTGTAGTGAACTTGATTGCATACCGAGCAACCTTCGCGTCCTTAGCAGACTCGTCAATGATTTCTGCGGAAGCTTTATAATCGGCGAAAACGTCTTTGAGGTCGTTTATAAAAACTGTTGCATAAAGTTCGTGGTCTCGTTTTCTTCTGATGTACACAGGCGCTGTTCCAGTCGGCATCCTCATCAACGTCTGCACCATGAACTCAGCTGATATTTCCTTCTCAGTGAAGGCCACATTAGCGGTGTAGTTGCAGTTTTCCTCCACATTGATATCACTATTGGCCTCAAATGTCAGTGTTTCGTCAAAGGTTTCCCCAGTTGTTTTGGATATTTGCAACCTCATGTCAACTTCGCCTCCTTGACACATCATCTTCGGGAGTCCCAGTTTGAACTGGGCCTTCCCACCAATTGAAAAACCTCTCTGAAACGTGACACTGATCGTGGCTTTCCTTGTCCTTTCTATTCTGAACTTGTATGTCTGACTTTTATTTGTGTTGTTTCTGAACTGTGTCTGCAGGACAGATGTTTCTGGAATAGACTGACCGGCAGCTGCTTTCGGTTTTGCTTTGGAATCTTTTGTTTTCAGAATCGTATCAGAATCTTCAAAGTGGAAGTAGTTCATAGGAACCTCAACATCAAAGTCTCGTCTGCGCAAGAATATCTTTTCAACTGGTCCACTTTTTTCTTTAAAATCTTTCCAAGCATAATCTTGTAGTATTCTCTCCACATCCAGTATTGGAGGCGTTTCTAAAGACCGCTTACCACACGAGCAAATCATGGCTATTCTCATCTAGGCTATCTTATAATATCTGGGTTTCCTCCCTTTGCATAGATCAATCGCCGTTGGATGGCGATGTCTTCGGGAAACAGGATATCCAAAGCTTTCTCGTGGACAGGTCTCTGAAATGATAACGTAAATATGTTCAAGTATATGACTTACGGTGATCCGGAATCTATTTGAGCAGGTACATTTATTACTTATTATGGATTTACCTTAATCACACAAGAAGAAAGATGTATTTCACATTGGATTCTTGCTTCAGGGCAATTTAGAACCATCTGCAAATTTCGACAGAAATTGATGTCTCTGTCATTTCGGTCCCTACTTTTATGTGGATATATTAATGATATCTTTTGGGGCCCCAAGCCAACGCTAAAGTGGAATTATTTTAGTTTAAATTAAAGCATGACGACGGCCTGTTAACCTCGGATTTGCTGAAATTACCCTGAATCAGTACGTCAGCAGTGACATGTCACATGCATTATCGTTTCTTGCATGTGACGAGTAACCATTTATTTTGGAAATAAGTCAAATCACGAAACCAATTTGCCATAGAATACAAGAAACAAAATCGATAATTGACTCGAGGCGGCTTTCATTTGTATTTCAGTTGCACAGAAGGTATTGGTTTAATGGAAGATAGAAGCGAAAATGAGGCTTTTCTCATTGATGAAATTCAAGATGCAGATACATTTTATAAGGACATATCTGGAATCAGACGCTTCTAACAGCAAATACCGTAGCTATTAGTTTGACTGATATCGTCTGGTTCCAACAAACAGAATCGATGCGTGATTAAGTTCAATTTTACGTCGCCTTTAGAAGTATTCCAGCAATATTACTGCATCGTACATTGTGCCAAGGTAGAGAATCGAACCCTGGGCTTTGGTAAGCCGAACGAACAGCTTTAACTGCTAAGCTACCCCACCGGCCTCACAGGTTATAACCCGTTGGACAGACAGTCAATCGGCAGACACGGGACTACTAGGTTAATCAGTGTAACACGGACGGGTATGGTAGGACAGCTCACTGGTTAGTGAGTAAAGTTGGGCGAGCCAGAAAGTTGTTCGTTACTAAGACGTTTTGTAGGTGTAAATAGAACTTTGGTATGATCAAATGGTATTTTTTCTTCTCTTCTAAAAATTGTTTGTACTATCAATTATTGTCGGACATAAGAACAGGTTTGTTGCTGAGTGGTTTGATTATGTTCATTGATTGAAACATATTTTATTAATTCAAGAAAATGCTTAAGTTATCCAGCTTAAGAAAGTCCACTCTTTTATAATAGGATATGTACAACAGAAGGTGACTGAGAAAACGTTTTGTTTCAGCGCTATAGAAATGTATATATTTGAAAAAGTCGGATTTTCAGTAATTGAAAGCCCTGCATTGACATGTAAGGTAAGATGAATAGTAATCAGTGTTCTAGTTTTGTCAACACCCTTTAAAGATTTAAACAGTTTATGTCTTCGAATAGTATACAATGGACATTCAATAAAGCAATTTAAAGCATTCTCACATCCATGAGACATGATGCGACAATATTTTATATTTATTCCAAATAAATCATAATTAAGTGTACCCATCATATTTGTTAATCGTGTGTGCAAAGCAGTTAACTTACTTGTTCCTGATGCGTGATTGGCATTTAGAAGTTGGTAGGTAATATGACAGCGAATGATATGGATTTACAACTTCTTTAATAGTTACAACATGCAGGACGTTTCAAGGCTACCGCTTTTCCTTCTTCATTCACTAGGGCAAGAAGTTGCCCAGAAACATCGTGTAAATATTAAATAAGCTGTAAATTCATACCATTCGTTGTCATATTCCTTATTCCATGTGAATACTATTTGGGTGCACATTTTCTTTAACGTTGATATGAAATGTTAATGATGTAAGAGAGTCGCAGTTTCTAACAGCTCGGGGAATATTATTCCACATTGTAACTACTGATGGAATATGGACGTTGAGGTCCTCATTATTGTACATGCATAGCTGGCGTAATGTATTGGAGTTTCTAAACTCACGTTGCCTGTTACGGGTAGGGGTAAAGCCTAAAGTAAAAACTGGCGCTGGCCTATTTGGTAGTAACTTTAAATTCTGAAATACTACACTCAGTTTAGATGTCTTGTTGATAATGTTTTCGATATAAGGCCGCCAACCCCTGTTGGACGAGAAGGTTAAACCAAAATGTTTATGAAAACTCTTTTTATATTGGAGCAATCAAAATTCAAATTAAAGTCTTTTCTGCCGTCGTTCAATGTAAATAGTACAGCTTCGGGCTTATTCCTTGTGTTTTTATTGGACTATTCCATTATCTTGTGCAGGTATGTCTGGAGGAGCCTCTGGCAAGGTTACAGCCACAGCATTTTCTGAAAAACTGCCAACATCAATGTCGGTTAACCTGCATTGATTAGCCTGCATATTTGTTGTCTCACTTTTGTTGTTCTTACACGTGTATATATGCTCTCTGCCTTATACCACTCACTCGATGACAGAGTAAAGATATACTGCGAAACGTTGTGTACCTCATAATAGAGACGTTCATATCCATACAAAATTCTCTAAATGCCAGTCAAAGGCCTATGAGAACTAAACTGTCAAAATAAGTTCCGTTGAAGTCTGATGGATATATGTATATACTTCGAGTGATACCAGGTTCGCCTCAGCTGCATAATGTGGTTGCACATGGAATACACAGAAACCAAACTTCTACTTCATCATAACCGTCATTTCGACACATCACAGTTGACTGACATGTTACACCCTTGGTAACCCAAGATCCACCGTTAAGTTTACATAGATGCTAACACAACGGCATGGTGCACTGACAGAGGAATATAAGAGAAGTAGGGACGGTATGGTAATCTTGTAAGGTACAACGTGTGAGTCCGTTTCCGGTGTCCCACTCCCCTGATATTGCTGGAATATTTTGAAAGACAGTGTAAAGATAAACTCAATCACTCACTTACAACCAGTATAATATGTGAGCGTTGTCAATGCACTTTGAAGCAAGTTGAGTCGGTGAGTGTACTGAAGCCAGGGACAACCTTCTTATAAAGCGTCCATCTCTGCTACCAGTGGACAGGCATCTGAAACAAAACGAAAAACATTCAAATATGAACCTCTCTTAGCTGGCAAACAGCTCTCGAGAGTCAATATTGTCAAATTCGTGTTTTGTCGCCCGAACAAAAAAAAAAAAACATTTGGAAAACTAATTAATTTGTTATTAAGTTACAAGGATTCGGTTGTATTACAATATTACAACTGACACATTTAGAGATTCATTCTGTTATCAAATTATTGACAGTTTTCAAATTTTACAGTGGTACGTTCCCGAGAGAAATTATCTTCCCATACGATAAATCTCATTACCGTGACAACAGAAAACAGTGTGGTCCTTTATGGTACCTCAAAACAAATTAATTCACTAGGGAAACCAATTAGCGATAGCATGTGTGACTTGACACTCCATAGGCCATCTTATTCATCTCATACCCATTATCGCTGATGCCCAGGAGAGGTCTGCCATGTTGTTAAACAGGTAAAATTTGAAGATATGATATGATACAGCCAACTAATGCTGTAGCGCTACCATCTTCAAAATCTATACCTCAAATTTCTACGTTGATCATTTCCACTAAAAGGCGTTAATGGCGATAGCTGTATAACGAACCACGATATATAACGAACTGTCGCTATTGGTTCCGACCACATTCATTATATATAAGTATATCGAACTACGGTTTTAAAGAAATGGTATGAGCTTGTATATTTGTGTGTGACCCAAAACAGTAGACAACGTTTCTACCATACATGCATCTAAGAAAATGTCAGACATACTGTTTCTTTGGTCCATGCTGCTTCAAATATGTCATGTGGCAAAGTATCCCTTTCAGTTGGGTTTATGTGCACTAAGCTGTACTTTACTGCACTTGTTGGACACAATATAGCACCAAGACAATATACAAGTATATGAAAACCAGAACATGATAATATACACATCACGACCCATAATGTACTCCCTTGTCCCTAGTGCACATCAGTCTCGTAATTTCAATCTGATTTAATGTAAATAAATGCACCTTTTTATGAAACCACTGCAGATATCATATTTGGTAAGTTATTCAATTTCATTATTTGTTCAGTTTATTGAGATATGAAAAGCGAAAGACAAACTTTTGTGAGATTATAATACCCCAATGAACCTCAAGGAATTACTCACGGATCAGTGCTGGTATGGAGACGAAGTGCAAATGTGGTTATGCAGTGACTAGCTGAGCTGGGGAGATAGGACAAATTGCCATGGATTTGGAATTGTCTCTCCAGTGCTCTGCAGCTACCTCGGATTCAAACTGTCGATCTCAATGCTGCACCATCATTTCAAAGAGTCTCCTTTTGAATCTTAGGAGGCACGAATTTAGAAAACAACGTGTGCAATTGTCGAATCAGACACCCAATCTGATGACTGACTGACTGACTGACTGAATGAATGAATCTGTTTCCCCTAGAGCTTTGTCCTGACATCATACAACAGCAAATACCTCATTCACATCAATAATATATAATAATGCATTTTTACACTGTAACACAACATGAAAACATGTTACATGCTGTACTACTCTTTAATGAATGATTGCCCAACGAGTAAACAGTAATGCGATTGTGTATATTTGATTTACACATTACGATTTTTATATAGATTTCAAACGAAGTGACTAAATGTTAGTATCATGTAATCTGATGTATCGTGGTCACTTGGGTCAGTAAAGTCGTATAGATCTGCGCAGAGAAACAGCGACAGCACACAATCGTCGTCAAGCATATCTATTTTTACATGTATATCAACATCAAGTCCTGTCATAAAGGATTCACAATGCAAGATAATTTATTACTAGTAGTCATGGCAATGTCAGTTATAGTAGTCACATTATTTGGACCTTTTTAAATGATAGAAATGAGACGGACACTAGGAGAAAGAGGAACGCCTATGTTCCAGCTGTAGAAACAGAATTACATTTTGTTCCATTTGATGACGAATTAAGGCAATCATTGCTACCAAGATATCATTGGAAACATCCATCAGAATATAAGCATTATATACTTTTAACGTCAGCAAATGCACGTATCACTGAAAGTTTAGGGAAGTATATTTTTCTTGCAATGAAGAAACGTAGATTGTTTCTGTCACTAACTTGACACCTGCCGACTGTGCGGCACTCCATCCGTATTTGTATTTGTGAGTGTACGTTCAAGCATACTGTGTCCATTCGACGAACGGCCGCCTTTTGCCTTCTCTGCATCTGGGATCTCGGGCAAAGTCTTGTGTGAATTGTCAAAATGACGACAAAGTTATGGCGTTGTCAAATGTCCCTCAAAGGTGATCACGACAATATTGTTGTAATGGTGTCATTGGAACGAAATAACCAGTTAGCCCATAAGCCCAAATCCAGTTGTAGATCAACATTCCATTGCAGGGCATCAAGATGGATTCTTAATACTGGCAGCGGGTAATGTAAATAAATGTGTTCAAATGCCAACTACCGGTACCCACACATTCCAGATAATGAAATTCGACAGAAATGCATTCCTATAAATCCATTCATTATCGAGATGAACTTTCTTGGCTCTATCGTGTCTTGGAGTTTCTGTTTCTGTGGCACCAGTGATATTTGTTTTGCGACTTGAACACTCTTTGTTGCCCATGGTAACTTTACAGATTTCAGTTAAGAAATTTAAAAACCTGACCTGCTTGATCAGCCCGAACGATTTGCAATACCTGCATTTAATCTGGCAAAGTTAACTGTGCTTTTTATTGCTGATAAAATGGTGTTTACTAGAAATCCACCATCTAATGAGAAGCGAAAGGGGCCTTCTGTTTGAAGTTTATTCAATACTCAGTGGGAGTTCTTCCTCCGTAAATTAGATTTCCATCGCACTAAGAACATAGTGAATTCTAAACATGCCATCAGAATGTTTAAGAAAACTGTCTTTGAACCTAAGACCTTTGGGCCGAACGCACATTAGGAACTCAGACCATCAGAAATCTTTAATTCTTTGCAAATTTAAACGGCTAAAAAGTGGAAAGTTCTAGTTACAAGGAATCTGCCATCATTTGATCGATAGGAACTCTTCAGAAACACCCTCTAGACATTTTAAACCATTTTCGCAATACTAGGCAAGGTTTCTATCAAACGCTGGTAGATGAGGCCATTCCGGTTGGTTTTAACACCAAAATCAATAGCATAATCTTGTTTAACCCAGCGCCGCCTTGTGTAAAATATATGCTTCCAATCAATTAGCGCTCCAAATGATAGTGGAGAGTCTGCAATATTTCCTTCTACTGATGGCTTTCCAACAACCTGAATACAAAACAGGACATTTGGACGCGCGACCAGACAAAAAATGTCCACTAATTCATCGTGGAATTGTTTTAGTTTCATTAAAAATACAAGCCGGTGGCAGAATCAACAGCATAAGGTTACTTGAACGTGTTGTACCTGCTACTGGTGAATCATTTTTCAGTTTTGTGTTCGTTTTCTGAGTTGATGATGGCTGGTTACAATCGAAAATCAAACATAACAAACCATAGTGTTGTTTGTTTGTCATTTAAGGCCACGTCAAGCAATATTCCAGGTACATGGGCGGTCTGTAAATAATAGAGGCGGTCTAAGCAATTGGGGTATGATGACGTGTGTCAGCGAAGTCAACGGATGTGACCACGTGCTCACATTAGTCGCCTTTTACCACAAGCTTGGGTTACTGAAGATCAGTTCTAACACAGATCCTCAAGAGTCACTGGCGAATCGTTTTTCGGTTTTTCGGGGTTTTTTTCCCGTGCTGCTGGTAATTTGTTACAATTCAAGATTCAGAGCATTAAAAACCATGCCGCTATTCTTATGAGTCAGTGGATATACGTCTTGCCTTTCATAATCTTATCATGTATGTCAGCCATAGACCGGGTAGGGGCTTAGGAAACAATGCTTTCCTCACTCATTATTGTGATATGATGTGATGCATGGGAAAAACGCCAGCATTATGACCAACGACCCCACCTCGCATATTCGCGCATATTAGAGAGCGCTCTGTAATAATACATGCTGCAGTAACACTGTCCAAGTAAAGCCGTAATTCCAGTCATTGCCGAAGTAATATTGATTAAACGCCTCTCTCATAACATGGCCTCGCTTTAACGATAATTTGATTACCTCCCTTCCAGATAACACGTGGCCGCAATTTGACTTAATACATTGTTCTTTTAAAACCAGCTCGAACTATATGATATTCACTTGACTAGACAGGGTTTCTCCATAATTCCTTCACAGGACCTTTCCTCCCATGTTGATTACATTTTGTAAATCGTTTAGGGTATATTCTTGACAGGTGGACGGACGAGGGCAACTATGTTGTATAGACAGTTGTCTTAAGTTTTTTGGTGAAGGGCGATTAACGTAAATTTTATGATATAACGATTCTTTTAAAAAATAACTGAATATGGATTCGAGCTTACATTGAAAGCAGCGACTAAAGAGTTCTGAAGGCCAGGGACCAGGGTTTTGGTTACCATTGTATTTTCTCGTAAAAGGCGGCTAATGCGATCGGGTTGTCACATGTCATTGTAACCCATCTGCATAAATTGTTGTCCATGGTGTCATTGACTGGACTGCCTGATGCGTAATTATTAACAGCCGACGTTATGGAATGGCACTCAGGCTGGCGTTAACAAGAATCGAATAACTTTGAAACACAACTTTGACATAAACCTTATACAGTGGATGGGATGTACTTATATACATCATTCATGTTTCATATAAGCAAGCTTATACATGGCCGTATTCGTGTATTATCTGTAACAGACTTAAAGACGTAGCCTTGCGAAGGCGTGGATGAAGAAAAGTAAGTTCGCCTTTCATTAATACTGAAAAACAGTGAAATGTATTTATCATTCAGTGTCTAAGTCGTCTAAAGACATCAAAAAGTGAATGAGTGAGTTTAAATGACATAATAAGCATCGATATTCAGTCTGGATAAAAAGACACGTGTCAACCACGTCAGCGACTCAGATTATCCGATCATGTTAGTCGCCTCTTTAGACACGGGTGGGTTACTGAGGATCAGTTCTGACACGGATCTACACGTGGAAAATGCAAGACGGTGCATACGTTCGAGGTAGTCCATTCAGGTCACAACGTGACGTCACATTTTAACTCACTCCATCTTAGTCGGTGAGGTATCACCTGTTAGATTCTACATAGCGTACCCTGAGAATAAAAAAAAATCCTGCTAATACAATCAACCGCTGTTTCCGGACTCAGTTATTTCACAAGATGACGTCTTATCTTCCTGGCACCAGGATGTGAGATTAAATCAGATAAATTACGTTATTGATATCACAACGGAAACACTGAAGTTGGCCTTTAGATTAAATTTTGTCAAGAGTTAACTCAAGCGATATCTACAAGAAAGGTTCTTGTGTATGTGCTAATTAAAACTGTTTGTCGAATTAATTGATCTGGTGATGTTTTACACAGCAGTTTAAACATGTTCAATAAGATCAAAGAAGACAAATTTGCATTTAATGTATCCTCTTCTACACTGTTAAATCAATTTGGTTCTTGTACGCTTAGTCTCGTGGTTCTGAGAGTCAAAATGGCGGTACATGCGAAATTGGATGTTTTCAAAGTGTGATCACATAACGGAATACTTGAATATTATTCAGAAAGCTTTGGATAGTTTGGAATGTGTCTTTATTAGTTGAAGCATCCTTCCCAATTTGGCGTGCTTCACACTCTCGGGTATTCCACGTATCATGAACTGGAGTAAAGAGAAGTTCAACAAAGTATATTGATGAACGACTTCATGCTGCGGATGAGGTTTCTGTCCAATAACACGTCACAATTAAACGAAGGGCAAAGGAACTGCACAACAGACAAGAGTGTTTGGAATATGGCCTCCTCTCTGGTCGGCCCGTAACTATCTCAACAAAGGTAAACATAGATGAGGTCTGCAAAACCAAGTACTGAACAATGGACGTAACACGTTCCATGACTTAGTGGGTACCGACTGCTATCTGGTATAAGTCAATAGATATTCATGGAAGGTAGGGGATGAAATGAAGGATACGCCTATAACCGCTGATATTGCCTTTTATCACTTATGGTCGCAATTCTGACGAGTTTCACTTGAGGTTACTGACAGGTGACAGAACAGAATCTATCACTCTTATCCTGAAGAAAATTGAAATGATAAAGGTTAATCGCTATGGGCCCACAAGACCAAACGAGTTGAAAGAAACCAGGTATGTTCTGAAATGGGCTGTGGGGTAGATTAGAGGTTAAAATGTTCGTTCCTCCTCCAAAAGACTCTGGTTTAATTCACGACATGTTCATATAATGCGTGAATCCATTTGACCACGATAATGCTGGAATGTTGCCAAAAATCCCATAAAACCACACTCACGCCCTGACTGTTGAGAAAGTTGTGGCCACATTGGTGAGCAAGGGTATAAGAAACGTCTCGATGTTTGGTTCGAGAGGCGCAGTTATTCATGAACGCTAACACTGTTGTTATCGATAATTGGTTGTCTTGTTAACACCTAGCAATAGTCCACCTATATGGTAGAAGTCTGGAAATTATCGAGTCTGAATCAGACAATCCAGTGACCAACATTATGAGCATCGATCTCATGGGGAACGAAGTGTACCAAGTGACCATCCGATCTTGTTGGTCGCCTCATGCGATAACCATGGGTTGCTGAAGATTATCACAACATAGATCTTAATTGGATCGCCATAGTGATGCTAAATTCTCACCATAACCCATCGACAGGCAACGCGTTAGTTCAGAGATGAGGTCAGGATGACATTGGCTTGGAAGTTCATTTCAGCGTCGCCGGACACGACCTCGCCAATCAAACAAGAACAAAATGAATCGGAGGTCATCTCAAGTCATGACATGTGACCACGGACGATGACCAGAGCTTCTGTGTTCAATGTTACAGCTGACGCCTATTTCTTTTCGTATCGTACATCAGTAAGTTGATGAACGCTTGCAGCAGTCAGATTCGACAGCAGTGCTCGAGTTCATGCAGCCTATTTTCGGATCAGTCGATCCTGGATATCACTTGGTTGCTGACCTGACGCCATCAAAAGGTCGATCGACCACACTGGTGCTTTAGGCTTTTTTTCTATATTCAGGTGCAGTCTGTGAAACGTGGAAACTATCGGCCACTGGACACCGACGTCTATCAGATTCCAGCATTTAAGGCAGACCATACCATGGTTCACAAACACCTCCAATACCATAGCAATACTTTCCTTGATAGTTTCAAAGCCAGGGATAACACCAAAATATAGAATGCATTTGGCTGTGAAACTTGCACAGATGTTGTTTTTTCCTTTTGGAAGTATTCTACAGAAAATCGTTGTCCCAACAGAGCAATAGAGGTTGTAGTATGTATATCCCATGATATGCAAAAGTAACTATTTTCAAAGTTTTGTTTTTTCAGATAAAGCGTATATATGAACAATAAGAAGATGTAAATCTGTAATCTAATATTGCTCATTGCGTTCTATGTGGTTCTGCACAACACATGAAAGCAGAACACCTGAACGATCTGTTAGCGAGTGTCTGTGGGCATCTCATTATCATCTGTTTGAAAGAAATTGGTATATACATATGTATAACTTTTTCTCTGCTTTTATTTTTTTCCATGCGAATTTCAAGGTTTTACTTAATATAATTGCGTGTATATGAAGAAATGGCGATACCTGGGTTCCTCATAATGGACTATAGTTCCTGACATAAGGCTCACGAGGTTCCAACGTGATTCCAGTCCGACTGCGAGTTCTTTCATCCTAGGTCTGATGGGATTTGAAGGGACACAGCCTCACATCTCAGAAGTCTGCCGGCCAACAAATTGAAATGTCAATTCTCTCTGTTTCCTCTTCCCTGTTAAGTTCGCCAGATTGAGAAGAGGACGAGTGTTCTCCGACATTCGGGAAAAATGCCAATATTAGCATCCTCGCCATGTTAGTCCTGGGTATCGGCATTTCATCCAAGTAGCATCTTTTAAGTGCTTTTCTTGTTCCGCCGCATCCACAACTTCATACCTATCCTAGTTTGGGGCTGGCAGTAGAATCTACCAACGTTTGGAAAGGATAAACAACCATCGCTTCCGTTTGGCTTCAGACATGAATGTGTCTTCAAAAGTATCACTGCCTGCATTCTTCATAAAATGTCGCTCATCAGACGAAATACACTGGCGCTGCATACTGAGACATGAGATAAACTCTCAGCTGAAACTGATCTTAAAGTATGTTGGCATTGCTGGCTACAGAGGTCGACGGAATTTGGCCAATTTCCAGTTTAACCATGATGGTGTTTAGAGATAAAATGTTCATACATCTACTGGCTAGAGTTCCTTTATGTGGGTTATTTTAATTACGGCGTGCATGAGCAGAGTTAAGTCGTTCCTTTCAGCATCCTGTGTTCAGTGTGCCAGGTCGCTGTGATAATCACCGCTGGTTCATGTCAGGATTAGAACACCATAATTACATTGTGTTTACCCAGGAATGGAACAGTCCCAGCGGGTAATGGTTTATGCAGCTTGTTTAGCAGCTGCTCCGTCTCATTATCGAGCAGCGTAGCCTGAACATTAAAGCAAACACTAACAAGATTGTTGAGGATTTGCTGATGGTTCAGTATTTATAACTGATATTTAGGTTTTCTTAATTCTACAGTTTGGACTAATATCTGCTGTAGAAAATGGCTTTGCTTGTCGTTCGCAATACCCCGCAGGACGCCCTTTCCACAGATTAGTGAGTGAGTATGTTTGTACGACGCTTTGAGTATAATTCTAACATCACCCCTACGGGGAGTGAGGTTAATTTTGCTCCGCACTCAGCAATAATCCCGCTAAATGGCGGCGGTCTGTACATGATCGAGTCTGGCCCAGACAATCCAGTGATCAACAGCATGTGCATCGATCTGCGCAATTAGGAATCGATGACACGTGCCAATCATGTCAGTGAGCCTGACCACCTGGTCTCGTTAGTCTCCTCTTACGACAAGCATAGTCGCCTTTTGTGGCAAGCCTTTTGTTGCTGACGGCCTTTTCTACCCCGGACCTTCATGGGTCTCCCAACAGGGCATGCAGTGGGCTCAACACAATGGATGCATGTGGGGAATCGAATCCTGGTCCTCAGCGTGTTGACCGAAGGTTCCTCCACCGTCCTCATACATTGGAAGTGGCAGGGACTCGAAGAGGTGGTATTCCTCTCACAGAATCACAGGTGGGATTTCAGGCATGTTTAGCCGGAATAGGGTAGGATAAACCTCCCCACGTACTTTCGTGTGACAGACAGGATAACAAAAAACATAATCTTTCTACATATTTCCGGAGAATAGGGTTGATAATATTATGTTCTCTTGACATGAATAAAGATATGTTTTTCAAGCAGTGTCCCAAAGGAAATTATGTCTTCAGCAGAACACTTCAGCTCCCGTATCTCCTCCTGCACACATCCAGTCCAACAAATGAGACACATATGACTCTGGATCTTAGACGCTCTAGAATATTGGAACTAATTGCTTAAGGTACTGTTTTTCTTGATTCTTCATTGCGATTCCTATAGCTGTACCTTTTACCAATTGTATTGCCAACTGCCTCGATGACCCATGTGAGAGAGAACATTTATTGGTCTTTGTGGAGTGTGTGTTTAGAACGTACTTGTCCAGCCTTAAAGCTGACGGTTTTGCTGAACCTCGTCGTCGTACCTTCAGTTTCTTGGCGATTCCTTTCCCTGCGTCCTTCACCAATTGAACTGTCAATTGCTTCGGGTACCCATGGGAGAGAGAACATTTATTGGTCTATGTGGATGTGTGTTTGGAACGTATAGTGTCCAGCCTACGGGATAACGGCTACATGTAGAGTGGTTGGCTTATCGGTCTAGCTGGCAATATGATGGCGGAGTAAGTTCTTAAAGGTTGAGCTGGCATGCTTTTATCAGGACTATTCCTAATGGTTAACGATCATGCCCTTTAACTTATATACGTGTTTCAGTGACTGAGACATCTGACGTTTAAAAGTGCACCAAGTGAATCCCCTGGCAATCGTTTTATCATCAGTTATCAACAGACACCTGCAGATCGAGATTCACCACTGAATAAGTGAAACAGTTATGATTATTTATATACATACGTAAAATAATATTAGGTGCTCCACCACTTTATAACATTACAAACTGTTAAGATGGCAACGTGGATGGGCGTGACATTTTTCGCGATATTAAAGTAGCTATTAATCACTTCTCAATCGGATGTCAGACTGCAACATATCTGCTAAAATCATCGAGAATACAGGCGCGAGAAACGCAATCTCTACACTAAAAGAAACTATAAATATATTATTCTAATTATGGTGGCAGATCCTATTTCATGGGGTATTTATTTATGCTTAAACAATATGCCCTTGTTTCCCTATTCTGAACGCTGGCTAATGAGAAATCCTGCGATTGTGCAGCTTCGACTATAAGAACTGATAAAAAAGCATTCAGACACCTTTCAAAAACGTTCTCTCCTCATAGACGAAAACTGGAAGAAAATCCTGAACAACTTTAATGAGTATATGTCCTCTTCTTCAGTAACCTGAGCATAAATGAGTACCGTTTGAATGGGACTGCATATTCAATGGTCGCATGATCAAGAAGCTCCTTCTCTCAATTTCATCATTCCCTATTCTGCAGCATTGTAACAAACAGAGAACGCTGTTTGCTTTTAATGCTCCAAACATACCACCTACCTGACAGAAATATGTATACTACCAAGCCATCAGTAGACAGTCCAATGACTGATGCAATGAAGAACGCTGTTTGCTTTTAATGCTCCAAACATACCACCTACCTGACAGAAATATGTATACTACCAAGCCATCAGTAGACAGTCCAATGACTGATACAATGAAGAACGATATGTGCTTATGACGACATGCATCAACCACGTTAAGAAGCGCCGCCACTGATCCCGCTAGTCGTCTCTATGTGATTTTTCTATATTCGTCTACATTTATTCATAAGGTATTAACAGGGACGAGTTTATTATTCCTAGAAAAAGGAAACGCCTGACGGCCTGGCAGTATTCAGTTGCGACGGCGAGCACAGGTCTTACAGAACTGAACAGAATTACATGTATAATTGTTCACAATTTGTAAGCATATTTCCATTAACAAAGGAACCAATACCAGGAATTGTATCGCGAACACGCGAGATTCTGCCAAGTGAGGAAATTAAAGTCATCGATTTATAGCAAAAGGTACCAGATTCATCCACACATAATTCTGCTGCTTCTAAAATATATCATTTTTTCAGTTTCTCCTCTGAGAATGGTTTCATGTTTTCCATACATAGCTTTAAAAATTGTCAAAGGTTTTCTCCGAGAAATGTGATGGTTACTTTTGCTTCGAAATAATAATCTCAATCAATAGTATAGAAACGTCATGGAATAGCCATCAAGACAAAGTATGTTACGTTTAAGGAGTGTTACATGTCTTGGCCTCATTTGTGGCATCTCGGGAATTAAAATGGTATTGTAAGATCAAATGGAAGAGAACATGTGACTCTACCTTCGTCTGTGGAGTGAATGAGGTAATTCCTAGACAATTTGCTGTCTGCTGTGACAACTACTACGTCTAGCTAGTTCAAACGGCAACTTATGACACAATCTGTTGTCTTCCATTGGTGTGGACGCCATTGATCTTGCGTTCAAACCGCTGATATACACACGCAAACAAAATGGAAAACTTAAATACATAAGCTATTAATGTACTTAGTGCATTAAACACATCACATATGGAAATGGGTGTAAAGTGTGTAAGTCCCTTAGGAATTAGATGTTAGCATCGCCGCAAGTGGATGCTAGCATCAATGGTCAGGCTTCTTAACTCGATGCATGTCGAACAGTGAAGATCTAGGTTAGAACTGGTCTTAAGCAACCCATGCTTGTCGTAAGAGGCGACTAAGACGTGGTTAGGCTCGGTGACTTGATTGACACATCTCACTGTAACTTCACTGACACATGGCACTGTTTCCTAGTGCGGTGTGCGGAGTTAAACAACAAACAAACTAACAGTACTGATGCATGTCATCGAACAAGGACATCGTTCCTTGTTGCTCATGATATCCGTCACTAGTTGTGGTTGGGTCGACAGCAGGAAGTCCACATATATGCAGCATGAAGGTTGACGAGTGCGGCGTTACACAAATAACGCGTGTGCTTGAAATATTCCTTGAGATATGGTTAAGCATTCCTTTTTAACCAAACACAATATTCCCTAAGGTAATGTCACACTTCCGGTTTCTCTGCCAACAACAACAAAGTGATGTCACGTTATAACGCTCACATGTCTCCTTAGGCAGTGGGTGATCACCAATAATATTTCTCGCGGCGCTACTGTCAGACTCGTCAACATATTAATGGAGGGTATCAATAACACATTTGAATGGCCCGGTCATTACGAAATATTCACTCCAATCGACAGTTCCTCACCTTTGGCAAGAAGATGGTTATTTTCGACAGACTGCAACCCCGTGGCTATGTGGGGCCGCGACGCGTGGCTAATGTATCAACATTTGGCATGGAGATGCCATTATCTAGAGCCCCACTCACTGCCACCGGTGAAAAATGTAAAAATCAATAACACTGTTCCCTGATAGTCAAAGAATATGAAATGTTGATATGGTTTTATTTAACTGGCAATGTTTAAATTAATCTGGTGATGCCATGAACATTCAGTGTTGTCATGCGTTGCAGCATATTTGCCGTTCAGTTGATCATCTGCGTTTATTAATATTCTACGTACCCGTGAAGGTCCCGGGGTAGAATAGGCCTCCAGCAACCCATGCTTGCCATAAAAGGCGACAATGCATGTCGGGAGAGGCGACTAACGGGATCAGGTGGTCAGGCTCGCTGATTTGGTTGACACATGCCATCGGTTCCCAATATCGATGCTCATGTTGTTGGTCACATGAGTGTCTGGTTCAGACACGATTATTTACATGCCGCCGCTATTTAGCTGGAATACTGCTGAGTGTGGCGTAAAACTAATCTCACTCACTCAATATTCTACGTACAGATACGCTAACATCTGCCTTAAGTTGGCCTTTCGATCTTTTGTTCTACTGACGTATTTAAGACCCGATGGTGATATCTAGTGTCAGTGAAGGCTATATCCTGGAATTACCAAGTAACATTTCTTTTGAAGAATCCCCATGCCATCCACCATCCATAGAACGTATGGCACAAGTGATTAAGTCTCGCGAGACCGTTTCATCTAAACTTAACAACGTTACGATATCGCAATCCAATTACAAGCCTATTAAATTTCTGAAAGTTGTGAATTAATCAAATTGGGCCATAAAAAAATATTCAAAGGTCACCTCCGAAACTTTCTCCTTTGGTCTACTTAAAGAAAGTCCGTCATGGCTATCGATTTGGCTGCCATCTCCCAAAAGACTAATTTGACGCGCCGTTTGAGGGCTGGGTTTTTGGCTGCAAATATACTTTTGGTCCCGAACGATGCATTTGTCGATAATTCGTGGCTACAGCGTTGCTGTGAGTGATGGACCGCGGATTACACTCGGCATCGCGGCAAGGCGCAGTCGCTGAACAAGACTGATATTGGCATCCTTCTCAAACATTAATCTCCATAGAGATCCAGCCAAACCTTAATATCTTAACGCTGCGTTCCTTGCCTCAAAGACAAGCGAATACCACCATGTCGTACAGTATTTAACGTGTTTAGAGTGTGTAATGTCGTTAGCAGAAGATCTGTCAGCGGGTTTAAAAGAGATTTGGTGGAGTTGTGCTTGGAAATTAATGTTGCGGATATGTTTACGTCTTACAACATGGATTCTGCATTTAAAAAAATGCGATTCAAGACATATAAAAGGGGATTTAACATTAAAGCTAACCTGGTCTCTCGAGTGTTCTCGATTCAGTATACAATCCTGGATGTGTGTCCCTGACGTATTTCACACATAATAAGCTGATTGAATGGTTCATGTATGAACGAAAACATATTTTTCTGTTCATATTTACATTAATTTTCATGCAATCCTTTGACATAAAATAAAGGTCCATTTCGCTGTCTGTAAATTTGAAATTTTAAGGTCAAGGAAACTATTAAAGTATATGTGCGGAATTTTCCAGTCTTACAAATGCAAGCTTGAAAAACCCAGAAAAAACATTAAGGTACGTTTTGGAGCTTCATGAGGCATTTTGACAATAAGAAACCAAACGGTCAGTACAAGTTTACCCTTCCACGAACACCAGGTATCACCAATCTAAGGCAGCGAAGAATAAGCCCATCGTTATCATAGTGTACTAAACAGGGGATTCCCAAGCATCCTCTAAGGTTCCATGTAGCGATGGTAACGATTTTGTATCTTTTATCATCACGAGCATTTTGCTGCTTATGTACCGTTTCAGCTTATAGTCTATGACAGGGAAGTCAAAAGTCAAAGTCAAAATGATAAATGGTATCATTTACGACTGTTTCCCAAAGGTTTTCCCTTCCTCGAGGTTCCAGGCCGTATTGCCCCTAAGCGCTGTCATCTTACCTGGTGCCCGAGCATGTGGACCATTTTCATGAATATACACGAACATGTATCCTGTGAAATCACTTTTGTCACGGGACTGCTACAAATTCAGTTCCAATAATAATGTAATGGAGCTCTACCCAAGGGAGAACATTCTATTGATTTACAACACTTCTTGTACGAAGTCATCCAAAAGCTTTATTTAAGTAACGCCTAACAATAACACGACGTGACGGGGCCACAGTTCTATGCAAAACCAAAATTATTTTACTTATTTGTACGACTGTCATATGTTTTTTCAAAGGATATTCCATCAAAACAGAAGTGGAACATGTACTTATCGTATTTCCCAATCAAAACAAACTTAAAACGTCTCAATCATTTCACACTAGAAACGTCAATATTGCCTCAAACGTATAAAGCTCTATGGGAAATGAGAACAATGGCTCCATCTCGAGGTCTCGTCGGGGAGTCATCTGACCGTCGACGCTTATTGCCTGCAGCACATCCTGACTCTCTCACCCCACTGTCTCTGTGTTCCGGGATGGGGATTAACGTATGGCGCTTCTTAACGGAACTCCCCAATCAAATAAATTAAAGTGCTTTTCACTTCCCTTTAAAGGGACGGATCTACGGCCAGTAGTAGTGGTAGAATATGTCGCAATTATCAATTTATTCCTTCAGAACTTCTTTGCTTCTTGTTCTTCCTAGAATGGGACCGTGGCCTGAATAGGTCGGGCAAACACACCGTGAAATTCGTGAATGCAATGACTTCATTATGACTGATACACGATGACACAAATTATTATGCCGGGTTTTCTTTTTTATCTTCTCTCAAACAGGTTAACATCTGCATTCAGACTCTTGCTGAACTTTGTGGTGGTGAAGAGAAACAAGAATGGCAATTGTTTGCGTTTTGAAAGGATATTACCCTCGAGTAAATACATTTAGGAACAAGACAAGCCTTTGCTCAGAAGAGAGCTGCGTGTTATGGTGGTGCAGACCATGGATACCCTAGACTTCTTTTAGGCTCGTGACCAGTATAAAATATAACTATACCCTCCAACAATCACCCTATACGTCCCATTATAGCCTCGCATATACGTCAGAGGGTCGACATGACTGCTAATAACTGACCCCAGTGGTCATTTGGTGTCCATTATGTTTGTTCTGAACTCTAATCAGGACCAAAATCCAATAATACGATATAATCCGCCTCCGTAAATTGCTAGAGTCCTCGTCAATTATATTACCAGTAACAGTAAGCCTATGACGTGAGACGAGAGATGATATGTGATCAGAATGACCTTTTGATGAAGTTACTTGTCCGGGAACAATGGCCGCAGATTGACTTCACTTAAGTGCTGTAGCTGTTTGAAGAGGTCTGAAGAGTATGTCAAGAGAACAGTACCATATGAAGCTTAACCCTTCATGTATTACTAGACTTATTACCGCGTAAAGAGCAAGTTTCAGAATTTTGAGTGATTTCAGAATCTGCCTACAGAAACCGAAATTACATGTGTCAAACACTTAATGGCATTTAGAAGTGATAAGCATAATATGGAAATATATATGTCAACTTGATATGGAAAAAAACCCAGTATAACCTGACGACTTTACCTGTTTGAAAACACTTGATACTCATAATGTCTTCACCACCTACTTGTTGTTTGTGTTCATTAGGACAAATATTGATTGAGTTAGGTAATGAGAGATTTCGAGGTATGCAGAGCATCAGCAACCCCGTCTACCAACATGATCCATTTGTGAAGAGAGTAAGTGCGCAATAGGGGGAACGAAAATGATCGTGACATGTCGACTGAAACAAATGATCTGTGATGGTCTGAGCCCTTATTCTCGAAACGTTCGTAGCCCAAAAAATTCTTTACCTTTGTCATTGCCATTGTGTTGTGAATGGGCTTAAGACGCTCGTAGAGCTACGGATACTCACCTTTTGAGTGAGTGAGTGAGTGAGTGAGTTTAGTTTTACGCCGCTCTCAGCAATATTGTCTGTTTCCGACTATGATGTCAGTTCCTATTTCACAGGAATATATCATTTGTAGTGTAGGGAATACATTATCTATGCTGAAGGCAATATATTAAGGAATAAACTATGGTACTGATGAGAAATAAATAACCTGTGTTGAGAAGAAATGCATAATCTACTTTGACAATGAATACATGACCTGTGGAGAAAAGGAATATCTGATCTGACTTGTGTAGGCAAAGACTATATGATCTATGTTGACAACAAGAACTATATGACCTTAGCAAACAGTGAATAATGTGATGTTGACATTGAATATATCTGTTGAAGAGGAGTACATCGTCTATAAAGATGAACACATACATGTTGCCAAGGAATAAACGCTATGTTTTGATAACTAAATTCATATATGAACAGTGAATAATGTGATGTTGACATTGAATATATCTGTTGAAGAGGAGTACATCGTCCATAACGATGAACACATACATGTTGCCAAGGAATAAACGCTATGTTTTGATAACTAAATTCATATATGAACAGTGAATAATGTGATGTTGACATTGAATATATCTGTTGAAGAGGAGTACATCGTCCATAACGATGAATACATACATGTTGCCAAGGAATAAACGCTATGTTTTGATAACTAAATTCATATATGAACAGTGAATAATGTGATGTTGACATTGAATATATCTGTTGAAGAGGAGTACATCGTCTATAAAGATGAACACATACATGTTGCCAAGGAATAAACGCTATGTTTTGATAACTAAATTCATATATGAACAGTGAATAATGTGATGTTGACATTGAATATATCTGTTGAAGAGGAGTACATCGTCCATAACGATGAATACATACATGTTGCCAAGGAATAAACGCTATGTTTTGATAACTAAATTCATATATGAACAGTGAATAATGTGATGTTGACATTGAATATATCTGTTGAAGAGGAGTACATCGTCCATAAAGATGAATACATACATGTTGCCAAGGAATAAACGCTATGTTTTGATAACTAAATTCATATATGAACAGTGAATAATGTGATGTTGACATTGAATATATCTGTTGAAGAGGAGTACATCGTCTATAAAGATGAACACATACATGTTGCCAAGGAATAAACGCTATGTTTTGATAACTAAATTCATATATGAACAGTGAATAATGTGATGTTGACATTGAATATATCTGTTGAAGAGGAGTACATCGTCCATAACGATGAATACATACATGTTGCCAAGGAATAAACGCTATGTTTTGATAACTAAATTCATATATGAACAGTGAATAATGTGATGTTGACATTGAATATATCTGTTGAAGAGGAGTACATCGTCCATAACGATGAATACATACATGTTGCCAAGGAATAAACGCTATGTTTTGATAACTAAATTCATATATGAACAGTGAATAATGTGATGTTGACATTGAATATATCTGTTGAAGAGGAGTACATCGTCTATAAAGATGAACACATACATGTTGCCAAGGAATAAACGCTATGTTTTGATAACTAAATTCATATATGAACAGTGAATAATGTGATGTTGACATTGAATATATCTGTTGAAGAGGAGTACATCGTCCATAACGATGAATACATACATGTTGCCAAGGAATAAACGCTATGTTTTGATAACTAAATTCATATATGAACAGTGAATAATGTGATGTTGACATTGAATATATCTGTTGAAGAGGAGTACATCGTCCATAAAGATGAATACATACATGTTGCCAAGGAATAAACGCTATGTTTTGATAACTAAATTCATATATGAACAGTGAATAATGTGATGTTGACATTGAATATATCTGTTGTAGAGGAGTACATCGTCCATAAAGATGAATACATATATGTTGCCAAGGAATAAACGCTATGTTTTGATAACTAAATTCATATATGAACAGTGAATAATGTGATGTTGACATTGAATATATCTGTTGAAGAGGAGTACATCGTCCATAAAGATGAATACATACATGTTGCCAAGGAATAAACGCTATGTTTTGATAACTAAATTCATATATGAACAGTGAATAATGTGATGTTGACATTGAATATATCTGTTGAAGAGGAGTACATCGTCCATAAAGATGAATACATACATGTTGCCAAGGAATAAACGCTATGTTTTGATAACTAAATTCATATATGAACAGCACTGATCAGAAATATATAACCTGTATTGAAAAGGAGCACACGATTTTCGTTGATAAGTAATATATGATCTCTGTTGACGAGTAAGACATAATCTGTGTTGACAAGGAACTTCCTATCTGTTTTGACAAGGAATACGTGATCCATGTTGACAAAGAACACATGATCTGTGATGACAAGGAATATATTCTGAGTTGACAAGGAATACGTGATCCATGAAATACGTGATACATGTTGACAAAGAACATATGATCTGTGATGACAAGGAATATATTCTGAGTTGACAAGGAATACGTGATCCATGAAATACGTGATCCATGTTGACAAAGAACACATGATCTGTGATGACAAGGAATATATTCTGAGTTGACAAGGAATACGTGATCCATGAAATACGTGATCCATGTTGACAAAGAACATATGATCTGTGATGTGACAAGGAATACATGTTCTACGTTCTCAGGGAGCACATGAACAGTGCTGACGAGGAACACGTGATCTGTGTTGAGAAGCAATGTACTGATGAGGAAAATATTGTTTGCCTTGACTAGGCACACAATATCTATTGAAGGCATGGTCTGTTTTGAGACGGAACACATGTTCTTTCTTAAGAGGAACAACTGAACTATCTGATGCGGGATAGATGATTGTGTAGACGAGGAGCTGCGTTGAAGAGGAACTTCAGAAGTCCAACATGTAACTTAAATAGGAGCTGACATCATAGCCGGAAACAGACAAAGGTGGATAATTTCTCCCAGTGCGTTCGTATCATTATCCCGAGCCTTGCAGCTTTACACCTCGGTCGGCACTGTGTATTCTTGTCCAGGCTAACTATTCTCGTCTCTGTAAACATAATCTTCTGATCTTTTAAACCTTCAGACAAACATACCTCAAAATGGCGTCTACCTTGGTCGATATCTTCGACTAAACTCTAAGGAGCATTTTTTCCCGTCTCATTCGCGATTTCATGTCCGTCGATTGTGTTTGCAAATCACGTTACGTCACCACACTTGAAAAGCACGCACAGAGAACAAATACATGTATAGCTTATAAATTCCAATCATCTTGATATAATAAAGCATGTGTGGTTGTTTTGCCAATGACACAATGTACGTAGCATGTCCAACTTTGTCCAACATGTTGCAACATTGGCCGGAGTCAAGCGACCATTCTGCCTTACCGCCCGTGAGAAACGAGATTTATTCATCCCCTCCGTTACAACAATGTAGTTAGAATTTCAATGTAATGTTGAAACCTCGAAAGGAGAGGAGCCAGTGTTGAGTAACCAACAGGTCAACTGCAGATATGAGTCTCAATGGCATTCTTGAACAACTAAAATGATTCAGAAAATAAATGAAGCGTTCGTATAATGGTGAGTTGTCTCCTTTAGCTCTGCACAGACAGTTGTGCGATTTGTGTGCATTTTACAAAATGCAGTCCTAAAAATTGTAACTTTAGCATGAGCTAAAACTTGGCAAAAACTTGTTTGTCAACTTGTCATGCAGCTGTGACATGAAGTAACAACGTGCAGTTCGTCTTCCACTGCAGACACATTCAAATGCGAGTCACAATATCTACCATGCACAATGAAAATAATTCAGAACCGAAAGTAGATGAAGCGGTGGTAAAATGATGAGTTATCTCCCTTGGCAGTTAATATTAGCGGTCTCGTGTGTGTGGACTCAAGACTATACAGTGCTAAAGATTATGACAAAGTAGCATCCTCCATAACTTTCTTAGATTTGTCTACATCACATAAATTACTTGTACAAGTTCAATTTCAATTTCAATTTATTTCGGTAGTAGTGGCCTTGGGCCCCGGGTACAAGCAATATATAAGATTTTGTTTTTGTGCTTTTAGGCAAGAGCTTGAATGGCATAATTATACAAGCAGAAACATTGTACAACTGAATAATAGTGATTACAAGTTGACAGAATGGTGATGCAAAGGTTGATACAGTTCACTTTCTTGCATTGGAAAAGTAGCAACAATTTGATGCAAAATTGCTTGAAAAGGAGATTGATGTCTAACAATTTTGAAGCAAAATTCTGCACGAAAAGCATACCGAATGATGGCAAATTATATTTGTATACAGTGATCAATGAGAACAATATTATGTAGTTGTTACAAGATGTTCTTTGAAATATGACGGAATTATCTCCCTTGCATCAGGTATTTGGGGTACTTCTGTCTCACAATTGAGGCCTTGAATGTGTATTTTGCTAAAAATGACCTATTCTGGCACGTCAGACTTTCCATTCATTGGAGAGATAATGGGGAATGTTCAACAGTTGGGATCGAACTAATAAGAAAATAAATTTCATCCAAGTACTTTTGGGCATAGTCAAACAGTACTTAAACACTCTCTTCTCTAGTAAGTTTGACCATGGAATCATAATTTGTACATCTGAATCTGGTTAAAGCTGTTCTATATCTGTCTATTTACACCACACTAAAATACAACTCCATTTCAAATGAAGATTTCTGTTGGCCAATAAAGAGATATAGTGTTTGCTGACCAATTTTGAGCAAACATGTAATTGAAAATTCCCATGATTTTCTCCCTGCACAGGTGAGGTGAGGTGAGGTGAGGTGAGGTGAGGTGAGGTGAGGTGAGGTGAGGTGAGGTGAGGTGAGGTGAGGTGAGGTGAGGTGAGGTGAGGTGAGGTGAGCCTTGAGGCTGAGAGACTGTCAGGGGAGATAATTACGAAGGACAAAAGCCAACCAGTGAAGTCCATACTAACACGTGTATGTTTTGAATTAGATTCACAACTAAGGCAAGTAAACCTTCCATGGATATAAAGGGTGGGGGAACCGGAACGGTCCTGCAATGACCGGTGAGGGTGGGGTGGGGTGGGGTGGGGTGGGGTGGGGTGGGAGTGGGGTTAGGTCGTGGACCTCCGTATGTTGTACGGTCAGTTTGTGATAAGCTTCCTGGATGAATCTTCTCTGGAGGTCCATTTCTCGTCCATGCCTCTGTTCCTTCACCGACTCCCAGCTTCAAGGGCAGTAGACTTGGCATCACACATATTTTCTGGAACCTGCAACTGAGGCACCGGGAGAAACTTACAAGCTCACATTAAACAAAATGGTCAAAGACAAACGGAAACTACTACAGCAGGAAGATCGTGGAAAGTACCGGTTTTGTATCCTTTAAAAAAAAAATCACCTTTCCTTGTCCTAGAGAGATACAAATGCTGGTAGTTGCTTGGGGAACATTATGGAAGAACAGTGCATAGGAACATACTACAATAATATATAAAGTATCTGTACAAAGTCACCTACTTACTTAAGCAGAATAATTACAATGAGAGGCGTAGCATTTACCATAACTAAGGCACCTTTGTCAGATCCGACAAGAAATGCAAGGAATTCAACTGAGTGTGGCCCACCATTATTGAACGCTCCTGATGTTAAGAAACCCAGCTCTGTACAGTCCTGTTCATTAATGTGCACGGCGTGAGAAATGCTGAACAGAGTGTACTGTATTAGATGCACCTTCCTAAACAGGACATAAATGGGTAATATTCATAAGGGACAATGGACCTTGTATGGTCTGTGCCACGAACTACCCGGGGATATTAGCTGGCGCAATGGTAAACTCCTGAAGTAAATAAAGCAAACACTGAAACAAACCCAAACGAAGCGCTCGTAAAATAACTTGGGCACTGACCCAATAGTTAAGTAAAACGTTTTGGGAATGAGAGAATATATATGATATGTGGTCTCTGTTTAAATTGTTGGGTTATACGTTGAAAGGCACGGTGGCTCATGTATTATACACAGCAGAGCATAAGAAGTTCCCTGTCTGCATCCTCTCCACGAAAACCATTTGGCATGGAGGCACGAAAACGGGTGACACTGTCTACCAGGAAAGAGGTACAGCAGGTGGCCTTGCAAAACATGGCAATGTTAGAAAGTCGTCAGTCAGACGGGCGTTATGAAAAATAAAATGTGGAGCAAAAGACACTGATGTACTTACCTCCATATTCATATGACAGTCGTGGCTGACCAGCGACGGCGTAGCAAAGAGACTACAAACCCTCTGTTCCTTGGTGTGCAGTGTACGCCGCCATGATCAGCTGACGGAGGTAAACATTGGCATGTGGCCTGTGATTGGTGCTTGCGGCATGCTGCTTCCGGCATGCTGCTTCCGGTGTACGGAGGAATGCCAGTGAGTGCTGGTCACAGTGATATCCCCAACTGTGTGTTATTGTGAAAAGTGGACAGGTGCAGAAATGAATTGGAGCTGTTATGGAAAAGAAAATACACTGTAAAATAAGGGTCTGTGTAGATACAGAAAATAAAGAGAATTTCTGCAAAGTTAATGGTGGAAGGGCTAAACACAGGCGAAGTGTATTTGAGAAGCGCGAAGGTGTTAGGTAGGCGTGTGTGGGTGAGTGGAGGCGATAGTACTATGTGACCATATATGGGAGATTGAAGTTGAGGCAGTGTGAGTTGATTTTTTTTGTTTGAAGTGTTTTGCAGGGGGGCTTTGGTATAATTTGGTGGATGTGGGTGTAGATGTGGATGTGGATGTGTGGTAGATATATAGACATGTGTTGGTTGCGAAAGCGAAAGCGTAAAGAAGATGGTCGTGGCGAAGCGATTCCGATGTGTGGCGGAGGGAGTGGTCTGGTTGAGGATGTGTCCGAAGGCGATTGGTCGGTCGACCTTGTTTGCAACGTTGTCAATAGTGCATGCGATGGGAAGGTGGTGCATCGGTGTCCGAAAGTGCCTTCTAGAAAAGGAAAAACGGCACGGATTGCAATGTCTTCCGGCACCGATGCGGATTGTTGCAGTCGGGGATGCCGATTTGGCGCTCAGGCCAAGAATTTTGGCCACGACTTGGGCTGTGGAATTTTCCGACCCTAAGATGATACAGGAAAGCGCAATCACACGATGGAATCGGTGGTAAACACGACAGCTTCCGGGTCAGAGTTCTTTATAATTATGCATCCGACCCCAAAACTATTGAAAATACTTTTTTCGGTTGTTGTTGTGATTGCGACAATAACACTCCTGAATGCAATTTGGACAAGTATTTTTTAATCATTCAAGAACCACGAGTGTGTCCAGTTTATAATTGCTTTCTCTTTTCAAGAAACAATACATCTGAAGCCCATGTTCTAAACGATGTACACTGTTTGGGGACATCTGTTACACCTGTGCTGGAAATGAAGGGAAAACGTAATGTCAGTGAGCGGTACGATGACGTAATCAGTTCTTTCCATCAATCACAATCAAGGAACATTCATGAGAGTTAATGAAACTATAAACACTCGAGGCGCATCAACTCACCGTAATTAAGAAATGCCAATGTGTGCGTTAGTAAAATTCGTCAAACTATTATGGTATAAATGGTGTTTTTGATTTTGTTGTGAATGCAGCCATGCTTGGCATGTGAAAATGTATGCCTAACAGGGAACCTAAAAGTCACAAAAGCGTAATACCCTGCAGGACGGAAACAGTGTAAACCCACTACACTACCGACATCAAGGGGGAATGTGCCGAGTGCAAATGCCATGCTGACGGTTGTAGAGGGCTTGAATATTTAGAGTTGAATATGATCCTTTTTACAGAAAACCAGGGAATCTCTCGCTTTGCTCTCGCTTTGTTGGCAGGGGTAGGAGTTTGGGGATGAAGTAGGCTGTTTGCAAAACGTTGCTCAGACCAAGAATATCTAGTATATCGCCGTCATACATGGTACCGTTCGTCTAACAAACTGACTTCAGAGCTCCTGATTCTGAACATAGACTTAGTCGTTTAAAAGAACAAATCAACAAACTAGTGTGGAGACGGGTGGAGTTGGATAAGAGATAGATAAAAACTACATACAGGCGCAGGCCACCGTGGTATGCTTACCTGAACCTGCACCTGATCCTGAACCCGAACTTAACCCCAACCTCAAACCCCCTAAACCTCAATCTAACTGAACCTGAACCTAACAATCACCTACCTACCTACCTACCTACCTACCTACCTACCTACCTACCTACCTACCTACCTACCTACCTACCTACCCACCTACCCACCTACCCACCTACCCACCTACAAGGTCTCTTGAGATTCAAGGCTACACAGACGCCTTGCTTTATGGACTCACCGACTGATTGAAGCGGACCATAAATGTGTGGAAAATAGCCGTATGTGGTCTCATGAAATTATATTTTCTACGTTTGAAGGATGAATTAGTAGGAATTTGTTTTCTCCTAACGGTATGTAACGAGAGTTAGCTGCCCATGGGGGTGGCACTGTTAAGGGTAAATAAGGGTTACTCAAATTAGCCATTCCCGCAGAAGTATATAACGTATTTTCCTCAATACGTTTGTATTTCATAATGAAACAATGTTGATATGTTGCAGGTGTTGATTGCTCTGATGATAAATGTAAGATGTGCATGTTTTGTGTCTGCATCCCGGCTGGAGAGCCGTGATAATACTTACAAGTTTGTATATCGAAATGAAGCAAATATACCATTGCATACAATGGTACACCATTGTTGAGCTGAAAAGCCGTGAGACTACTTTTATTTATGTACTGAGTGAGTGAGTGAGTGAGTGAGTGAGTGAGTGAGTGAGTGAGTGAGTGAGTGAGTGAGTGAGTGAGTGAGTGAGTGAGTGAGTGAGTGAGTTTGGTTTTACGCCGCTTTTAGCAATATTCAAGCAATATCACGGCGGGGGACACCAGAAAATGGATTTATGTACTGAAATGAATGACTTACAATATATCTGTGTATATATTAGGCTAGGAGCCGTCATGTTGTTCATGCATTAACATGTATGATGCTCTATACGCTGCGGGTAGAAGAGCCTTTATAACACGATATATTCATACAGAGTTATATATCCATCACTAATTGCATATGCCTTGGAAGCTGAAGAGCCATTATAATACGGTTACTTTGAAACTTGTCTTGTGGCTGTTGAAGAGCCATTATAATGCTATTTGTGAGAGAGGAATATATATATGACACACACTTTATTTACTCATTGGTATTGCTGATGATAGCATGTTGTCCTGTGTGAACGACATTGTCAAAATAAATCGTAAGGTAAGGTGTATTCCTACACATGTAAAGTACCATATACCTAAGGTGAACATAGTCTGCCGTAGACCCTCCAGTACGGGTTGTTGGTGCATACGCTGAGGGAACACGGTTCCTGAGTTTTCTTCGTGGAAGTTTTACGTGTCGGGCTTCAGCAAAGGACTGTTAGATTATGCTAAACACGTATAATGCTTTGTTTGGGTGAAAGAATTGTCAGTGCGATAGTGGCAGGCGCATTTAAGTGTAAATATATTATTTTAGTCTTATTCTCTTAATTATTTTCCTTCTCACCTTTTTAGCTGTATTATTATGAGGCAGGTTAAGGGTTAAGCTTTAGAGCTTGGCCACACAAATTAATTGCCCAAGCCATGACGCTTCTCAGTTGATTGGTCTCACTAATTCCCTGCACAATGACACTCGTTCTGTACCTAAAGACAGCTGAGACAGATGGTGGAAGATTAAGGTTAGTATTCATTTTATTAAAGTAATATTGCATTTAATACTTGCTGTATCTTCATAATAACAGTATGTCTATTTACTACCATTCAAATAAGCATTACATTGTATAGCATGTAAAGTGCGCTGAATTAATTACGTTGGTTTTTCTATCCAAAGCTGTAAACACAAGTACGTATTACTAATATATTCTTCTGTTTACTATCCTTTCACTTTATGTGTGAGACGAGAGAATGTGTTTTAATATAAGCTGCTATGTTTTAACTATTGTAAATATAAGTGTAATTATCCATGTGTGGAAGTGTGGCCAAGTCATGTTTTTAATCATTATTAGTTTCATAGTTTATATGTTTCAATTTGAAGTACTTGTATATAGTTAATATATAGTGTATAGGTGTCAGCTTTTATGTGTACAAATAAAATATAACAAACCCTCTCAGTTAAATGTATCCCTGCACCCACAATCACTCCTATTAACAATAGTCACTCTACTGGGTCAGGCCAGCTTCTGACCCATGCGCTTTCACTCTGCACATGCTTCTTTTGTCTTTCTATCTGAGTTTCTCTTTTCAGCTTGCCACCTATTGTCTGCTAAGTTGAAAAGGTTTGTGTCACACACAGCTTATTGGCAGTCAAGAAAGACCATGAAAAGAGGAGGATCAGTTCACTATATTGGATGTTTTATGGAGTTAATTAGGAGTTTATCAAGTTAGTACATAGATTGTATGTGTATTTATGATATTGTATATAGTGTACTCCTTACGGAAGTGCTATATTAATGCTTCCGTGTATAAATAGATGTATCTATTGTATAACTAAATGTACCTATTGTATAACTAAATGTATCACCATGTTCCCAACTATCAGTACCGTCGGTTGGATGAGTATTTTAAGTGAAATTTATCTGAATTACGTCATTGAATATAAATTACATATTTACATTAAATATGGCATAGACAGTTGGTCTGTATCAGGCTAAAACTAACAGATGGAGTGAATGTATAATCGTGTGAATGTGATATCAAATGGTGAGGGCAGATGTGAGATTTGTGGATTTTATCATAACGTATCTTATATACCATTATCAAGGTTGTATTTTAATTTTCTTAGAATGATCTTCAAGAACTCAACTGCATGAGAGGTCGTAGTCACTCATTGCCACACAGTGGTAAGTGTACCTTATAAGTATTAAACTTCATGCATTTTCCTCAGGTATATGTGTAACATACTTCTTGAATATCCTAAATAATGTATGTATGTATGTATGTATGTATGTATGTATGTATGTATGTATGTATGTATGTATGTATGTATGTATGTATGTATGTATGTATGTATGTATGTATGTATGTATGTATGTATGTATGTATGTATGTATGTATGTATGTATAGTTTTCATGTTGTTATTTATATTTTGAAATGTATTCGTGCTAGAGCAGTATCAGGGCTGGTTATATCCCGTTAATAAATGGAAAATACTTACATATGAATGCCATGCTATGAATGCTACGCTTATGTATGTATGTATGTATGTATGTATGTATGTATGTATGTATGTATGTATGTATGTATGTATGTATGTATGTATGTATGTATGTATGTATGTTTGTATGTTTGTTTGTTTGTTTGTTTGTTTGTTTGTTTGTTTGTTTGTTTGTTTGTTTGTTTGTTTGTTTGTTTGTTTCCTCAACTGTTCCTTTTAATTGAAATAAACGGCTGTCAACTATAACCACAAGTAGCAGAAGTAGTTTTATGCTCCCGAATGTATCCCTAGCTCTAATTCACATTACCTTGTATATTACTTATCATTTGATAGTATCCATAACAGATACGTTCCTGTCAGTAATACCGGTGCTGTGCCTGATTGTGAACACCCTTGTACCACAGGGTATGTATATATGTTTATTTTATACCGCTATTGCATATAGTATAATCATGCAATGGATGAAGACTCATGTATACGTTGTTATTGTATTATCATAACTAATGCGTAATGACGTACCCTAAATACACTGCATTGTATGTATTATCATTACGATATGCGTAATGATGTAATATTTAATGTATAATTATAATGTTCTTTATGTGTAATAAGTAACCTTATTCATACTTTGAATTACTGCATTATTCTCGGTAGTTATCCCTATGTATTTACCCGTGCATGGAATTATATGTGTCGTGTATGAATTATGTGTGACATATTACTATCGTATTGTATTCATTGTTACAGGGTGTCGCTTACCAGTCATATCATACAGGCGGAAATAAGCAGCTTCACACCCAACAGAGTGTTGGTAGTTGTTTTACCCCACATTGACCCTGCTGTATTTGGAACCCCCAGGGAGGACTGTTTCGGGCATGGATGACCTGGGCAGCACCATGTAACACGCTGGGACACTGGACACCTGAAATCGGTGCTTACATCATTATCCGATGATGTGCAGTGATAGGATGCTGTGACCCTGACATTCTCTGACCGCCTGTGACTCTTTTGTGACACTTTATGTGTATAGTGATTTATGTTTTCATGTTCATGTATTGGATTGATGATTTTCATGGACACCTCACGTGAGTTCTACTATATATAGACTTTGTGTTGTATATATCTGGTGTACTTTTCATGTAATATATATTTATTGTTCGAGCTAAGTCATTGTGTAATTTAACTTTTCATCTTTTTGCATTTAACATTCACATGTGATTTACATTTATGTAACTCAGGTTACTACTGACTGCCGGCTTATACGTTCAGTGTGTTATCTTAATCGTTGGTACCAACACTTTGAACTTATCATGTAACTGTTTTTGTGGATTTATACTTGTAGTTAATTTCATTTAAGATTACTTCAGTTTAGTTAGAATTACTTATGTTTTACTAAGGTCTAGATTTTGATTATCCTAGTGTAATGTAATAGCACGTAGTATTTCATTTATGCTCATAGGTATTATTTGTGGTTTATCTTAAGTCATTTGTGTTTAGTGTAACTAGTATTTGCCCTATGTCATATGTGGAGTAGTATTCACGGATCACGGATCACGGATCACGGATGTGTTTTGTTGTTATTGAGTGTAACGGTGTTATGTAGGAGAAGCCTACGCGCTTGGTTAGAGTGACTGATGCAAGTATCTGAAAACTCAACACCCTCCCCACTTATTTGGACAAGACGAAAACTGCATTTTCCATCAAGTTTATCAGCCACACCATACCACCTTGACAAACGTTCATTCTGTGTTCATATAAGGACAAACACACACAACTTAGCTTGAATTGTTATCATTGTGCGTTGCTATTGCTATTACTGTGTTGGTGGTGTTGTTGTTCTTGTTCTTGTTCTTGTCGTTGTTGTTGTTGCTGCTGCTGCTGCTGCTGCTGATGATGATGATGTTGTTGGTGGTGTTGTTGTTCTTGTTCTTGTCGTTGTCGTTGTTGTTGCTGCTGATGCTGATGATGATGTTGTTGTTGGTGGTGTTGTTGTTCTTGTTCTTGTTTTTGTCGTTGTTGCTGCTGCTGCTGATGATGATGATGTTGTTGGTGGTGTTCTTGTTCTTGTTCTTGTCGTTGTTGTTGCTGCTGATGCTGATGCTGATGATGATGATGATGATGTTGGTGTTGATGTTGTTGGTGGTGTTCTTGTTCTTGTTCTTGTCGTTGTTGTTGTTGCTGCTGATGCTGATGCTGATGCTGATGATGATGATGTTGGTGTTGGTGTTGGTGTTGTTGTTGTTGTTCTTGTTCTTGTCGTTGTTGCTGCTGCTGCTGCTGCTGATGATGATGATGTTGTTGTTGTTGTTGTTGTTATAGGTTGGTGTTGTTGTTGTTGTTGTTGTTATTGGTGGTGGTTGTGGTGGTGGTGGTGGTCTGTTGTTTAACGCCGTACTAACACTCAGCACCATGGCGACTATAGGGTGGTGTTCTGGGCACACAGTGCAGTAGTCAGCTGCATGCATGAAAGGCAGACTGACTGACTGTGGGTTAGTCTGTTGTACAGACCCTGAAGCAAATATATCCAAGAAGGCCTATGCAAGTCTAGTGACAAGTCTAGATTCCAGTGGTTTCAATGAAGAAAGTCTCAGGGCTCCATTTCATTATATTACTATGTCTTAACGATGACCATTTTTTCAGCAAAATATGTTTATTACAGGGGCTAGTTTTTAGTCCAGTTGTGCGTGTGACCATGCCTTAAAGTGTCGGACACCATACACACATTGTCATAGCACTCAATACGTCAGCCCAGCCCAGCCCAGCCCAGCCCAGCCCAGCCCAGCCCAGCCCAGCCCAGCCCAGCCCGCATTGCTGCCTGGGTCTAGTATCCAAGGTAACATGCACTGTGTCTGTGACATCACTCGGGCATCTGGACGATTGATGCGGTAACAAGATGTACAGACAAACATACTAAAGTCAAGAAGCAACTTGATATTTCTTTATTTCCCTTCGATGGTATTAATCTGGAGTATGAGGGGTAAAGAAAACTATGAAATTGGGACCGATTTGCGAAATATCATTTACATGATGATGATGATGATGATCATGATGATGATGATGATGATGATCTCATGATGGAACTCCAAACCACAAGTCTCACATACTGTCAAAACTAAGTACAACGTCTACTCGAACACCACAGTTTTTAATCGGGAAATGAATTATATACTGTTGCTCTCATGTCACCGATATGCACGCACGCACGCACGCACGCACGCACGCACGCACGCACGCACGCACGCACGGATGGACGTTCATGCTATTGATCACGGAATTGCTTGGGACAAACTCAAATATTTCTGTACCGTAGCCGTATAGCTGGATAGGTGCTGAGTGCGGCATGAAAACCGTGCACAGTGCAACATTCAAATACTTCCGTTCTACATTACATGAATGATAGAAAGGGGAGAAAACATTCTTATCACATGGCAGGCCGGGACCGTGGGGCGTGTGCTATCTAAATGTGTACACCCGTACACATACAAACTTTCAATGTAATCATCTATGTGGGTGGTGATGGCGAGATTGACATTGATAAGTTAAAAGTTGTTTCTTACAGGGAATGCTACATACACATATCTACCACGACGCCGTTGAGTATTTACATTTTCTGATGAAAACAACGTGAGTGTTCGGCAGGTTACCTACTTGATTGTATCGTGTATTACATTTCCTCCTCTAGGTTAACAGAGGCAGGGCTAACTAAGTGAAGCGGCCTACAAATATCTAAAAACCAGCCGTTCACGGAAACTCATGCTGACGACGTGCCTTCAAGTCTGATCCAAAGTGAGGGATAATTTCCACGGGTTTACTTTTACGTACACTATACTCATCACCGTGTTTACATCAAGCTATAGAAGTATTTTTCTCTGTGCTTTAGTATGTCTGTAAAGCAATAATTTCAACATGTCTTGAGCGTTTCGAACCCAGGACGTACAGGAAGAATTAGTTTTATCAAACATTTCTGACCACTGGTAAAACGTTTCTGCTGATATCTGCAGACGAACATTTCAAAGTGACTCTGAGATGGGGAATGATTTGAAAAATAGGGGCGTTTTTGTGAAGGAACAGCACGTGTTGGTAGCAATATTCCAGCAATATCACAACGGGGAACGCCAGGAATGGCTTTAACCATGTTGACAATGAAAACCCGGCATTCGGCGTGAAAAGCGAACGCTTTAACCACTAAGCTACTCACACAGGCCAGTGCGACATCGCTTGTTTTGTGGATGTTCACCCCCAAAGTTTTAGGTATCATTGTAACATTTCTGTACATACACGAGTACAAAGAATCACAACACATAACCTGACCTATGAATGATAAGATACACGCTGGAGTGAAGGGTAAGGGTGGTCTGATCTGATCTGATCGCCCGGTATCGCCAAACCCTCACAAGCTATAGCTGTATCCCGACGTGGGCAATGCAACATGATGTGCTCTGCTGCATATATGTTAAAGTACATGTATATTCTTTGATTATTAGGTTTGTGTAACACAAACTTTCGGGAGTCATTTAATCATTGAGTGATTTCATATGAACCTATATGTATCAATATCTACACTAATTCATGCTTGTGGTGAAGTCTTGATCTTGACAGCTTGGACGGGCAGCAGAGGAGTGGAAACCTGTGACGTCATTGCTGTACTTGAGCTAGTGGGCCTTGGTCCGGGGACGGCAAGCAGTGGCGTGTTATGTGCACAAATTTCAGTCAACCTGTACAGATGCACTATCCACTTTTGATGACGTTTCGGTGTCTGTTAAACTATCTACCATCCGCTCCCGCACTTGGTGATTCTAATGTACTCTGTGGCTGGGTATTTTTCGGAAACATAAATTGATTGAATGCACACGACAGTAAGAAATGCAAAATGATTCCAGACATGTTGTGTTGTAACTGATGAACACAAAAGCAACTTTATTATGTTTATTCAGGATCTAAACTATTTCAAAAATAATGCATTTGCGTGCATACCACCAGTACAGGTCGATGTGAAGATGCTTAAATTGCTTTCTAGAGTATATCCCGCTATAACATGTTTTCATGCTTCATGTATCAGTGTCTGGTTTGCAATAGTTGCTACACTTTCCTAATGCAGACCATGTTTCTGTACAAATTGTTAATCGTCAGTACTTATTACTTGACACATTACATAACAGACTTTTTGGAGGGCGAGGGAATTTATCATGGCATTGCGTATTTTAACACGGCGAGTGATTTGAGTAATTAAATAACATTATCGTTTCTAACACAGGACCTGCGAGGTAGGGCGGCCATCAGTGCACATGGGAAGGACAGGGCCCTCGTCATAATCGTGCGGTTAACTGCCTATGACATCTGGATGAGGTCACGGTGGGACGATTCCAGCATTAATTGGCATTTCTTGATGGAAAACGAGGCAGTCTTATTTTCTGGAGTGATTGGATTGTATCTATTTTTAAAGCTGATTAGTTATGGGATATGGACAATGTAACGTATTCCTGGATAAAATAGTGAAAGTGTTTTTATTGGGGAACGCCCTAACACTACCTGGAATGGCTAATTCTATAATAATAAAACGTCCGAAATACGACAGTACCGACACAGATTGACGAAAGGAAGATATTAGCGTGCAATTCAATATAGACACATGCATAAAGGTTACCCGCCACATACTATTTTTGTGATCTGCTACTTTGGGTACTCAGTGGTAACTATCATAACGAGATCTATGCCTTTCATTGACATCATTGGTTTGATTATGTTAGGCAACTAAACGGGTGATGACGCTGTGATGACAACCCATTTGCCTTGCAATAGCTCTGCATGACATGTTTCATGTCTATCACCTGCCATCTCTCAGCGGTGGTCAACTGTCTCCGCAACATGACTGATTCCTAACTCTAAAGTGAAAGGAGAATATGAGACCGGTGAAACCAAGAGTGTGAAACTTGATTTTCAAGACTGATTTTAAAGTTTCAGGTGTAAGTGTGGGTGTGGGTGTGGGTGTAGGTGAAGGTGTAGGTGTAGGTGTCGGTGCAGGTGCAGGTGCAGTTGTAGGTGTACAGAAATGCAGCTGCACTTGCATAACGTATTCCTTGTTATATCTTGATAATCTTACGTTCCAGAATCTATGGAATGCTAATTCATTCATAAACATTTATAGTTTATATTTCTGATCCTCTTCAGTGGTGAAATGAAGCATATGGCATATGGTCTAGATAGCTATCCGTGACGATCCGGGCAACAGACGACTAACGGGACCGTGTGGTCTGGCTCGCTGATTTAACTGTCATGTCATTCATCTTATCCCAATTGCTCAACATGTCAGTAATTAACTGTAGTGCCACAGGCCGCAGCCACATTGCTGGAATATTGCTGCATGTGGTTTTACAAACCAAACACAGAATCACACACAGTCCACCACAAAGAACACAATCTTGTACAGAGTTAAGACTCTATTTTATTCTTTTCATCTTTAAATACACACTCAGATGCGTTGTTCAAACAAGTACGAAGAATCAAGAGGCATTACCCGAGCTCTGGCAATATTTCCTCTTTCGTCAGCATCCCTCTCTGAAAACAAACAAAATACAAATTGATGTTACATATTGTTTAAATTCTAGACAACAGCAAACCTGTATTTTATTTCGAGCATGTGAACTGTTTATTTCTTCTAAACATATGTCATAGATTTACTAAAGATATACTCTCATATGCAGAACTGGATCTCACCGTAAATGACGCTTCTTGTTTGCGAAAACAACTATGTTACAACGTTTCATAAATTTATGGAAAAATGTTACCACAGGCTGGCATGCCGCGAGCGAGACACACGTACGTATGTATATTGACCACTGTCGACTTGTCGATTGCACATTCATACCTACGAACCGTGACCAGGTGAGTGGGCATATTTGTGACGATGAAAGCAATAATTAATACATTTATTACAATTAACACATGGACGGATTGGAGGTGGTTAAAGTGTTCCTATGTTTCTTGAAAACTTGCATTGTGTCAAGTGTATGGTGTTTGTGTTATGTATTACTACCTGCAAATACTATAATTTATGCGGACTTCTTTTGTTAAAACAAATACACAAATAAACAATCGCTTTGAAACACTGATACAACCAGCCCATTCATTTGTTGTCTACAGATTGTTAAAATTTAAACGGCAATCAATTTACCTTGGACGCAGCCAGGAAGCTACACGGCGACGGTCACGTGACCTAGTAATTAACTAGATGTATATGTGTTGTTGATGCAGTCGGGGGTTTTCTGGGGGAAATATGGATATTTGAAAATAACAATTACAGTAATACTTTGAGGGTTAATTTGAGTATGGAAAAGGGTGACTGATTAAGTCAAAATTCGTTCACATTGGGCGTATGTGGTATGTCTTACTTATTGGTCTCTGTATATGATTGTTCTCGGATGAGTGAGTGAGTGAGTGAGTGAGTGAGTATGGATTTATTTGACACAAAATTCCAGCAATACAACGGGGACCCAGAAATGGGCTTAGCACATTGCACCCATGTGGGGGAAACGAACCCGGGTCTTTTGCATGATGATCGTGAAAAGCATAACCAGGCCAGGCCAGGCCAGGCCAGGCCAGCGTCCATGTTCCTTGATGAACATATAAGCAAACATTTTACCCTTAAAATAAACTCTCGTCTCGAGTGGTTGTGTTCATTTACCGTCTATTTAATAATATGAAATACAGAATACAAGTACGCATGCACACACACCACGTGATCAGGCACATTTCCTTTTTTTACCTTATACTTTCCATACGGTAAAAAATTAGTTATTATTTAAAACGGAATTCTCGCAAAAACGACTTCAAAGCCATGTTTGACCCTTCAAGAACCTTGTGTTGCTTGGAGAAGTGTTTGCTTGTATTAGTTACACTATTACTTGCACAGCGAACTGTGTGACAGACAGACAGACAGACAGACCTACATACTCGGGTGCACACAAGCAGCTTGTTTTAAGGTGGTCTTGTACAGCTAATGTGGTGATATCACTAACCTCCTAACTGCGTCAGACTGGCACATTCTTGACAATCAAACTATTCATTCATGACACATTTCATTGTTGCTTGGAGTCGTCAGAACCGGAAGTACATTTTGTCGAAACCAGAAGTAGAATTTGTCAGAACCGGAAGTATATTTCGTCAGAACCGAAAGTCAATTCGTCTGAACCGGAAGTAGATTACCGGAAGTAGAATTCGTCAGAACCGGAAGTAGATTTCGCCAGAACCGGAAGTACATTTTGTCGAAACCAGAAGTAGAATTTGTCAGAACCGGAAGTATATTTCGTGAGAACCGAAAGTACAATTCGTCAGAACCAGAAGTTGATTTTGTCGATACCGGAAGTAGAATTCTAAATAGCTATTGCTAAGAATGAAAGTAGAACTCAGTGCCAGAAGTTGAATTTGCCCAGTACATCCTGTAGAGACTGACACTACCAGATTACAGGCTGTCAGTACCGGATGAACAGACTGTAAGTACAGCATGGACATGCTGTTATACCAGATGCACACAATATAACTACCGGAAGTACAGCTCGGCTCTCAACACCAGATGTACAGGCTGTCAGTACCAGATATATACTGCAGGCTGTCAGTACCAGATATATACTGCAGGCTGTCAGTACCAGATATATACTGCAGGCTGTCAGTACTGGATGAACAGACTGTAAGTACAGCATGGACATGCTGTTATACCAGATGCACAGAATATAACTACCGGAAGTACAGCTTGGCTCTCAATACCAGATGTACAAGCTGTACTGGATGTATAGGTTTTCCGTACCGGATGTTCAGGCTATAGTATTTAACAGTCACTAACAGTTGTACAGACACTAAGTGCTAGATTTACAAGCTGTAAGTACAAGATCTACAAACTCTAAGTACTGGATATACATTCTGTAAGAGCCTTATGTACCGAGGTAAGAAACAGATTTACAGGGTTTAAATACCTGATGTACAGACTGTAAGTACAAGATGTACAGGCTTTAGTACAGGATGTATAGGCTGTCAGTACCGGATGTACAGGTCGTCAGTAATGGAAGTACCGACTGTCAGTACCAACTGTCAGTACCAAATCTAGGAATCGGATGTACAACTTTTTAGTACCAGATGAACAGGCTATAAGCATGGAAATTACAAGAAATCAGTTCTGGATGTACAGGATGTAAGTGTCAGATGTACTACGTGCAAACACAGGCTTAAAGTAACGGATGTACAGGTTTTCAGCCATAAATGCTATTAACTAATCAAGACTCAAACTTGGTTGAGTATTTTCAAACTAATTGTTTAATGAAAGTCACCAATTAGCAAACAAAAGAACCTCATTAATCCAAAAGATGACCAGATTCAGGAAATTCTCAAAGTTACTCATGCCATTCACACATGACTGGACACATCTCAAACACTCTCACTGTAAACAAAGAACTCAAGATTAAAATCATGTTGTGACAGTAATCATTTTCTTTAAATAGAATACTGCGAGAGCCTCAGCTGGTAATAACCCTGTGAGTGAGTGAGTGAGTGAGTGAGTGAGTGAGTGAGTTTATGCCAACATGTAACAGTGTGACAATTTCATGCTTGCTGTCATTTCAGACTGAAAAGCATCGGAACTTCAGGAACTACAATTTCGTCAGCAACAGAAGTACAATTTATCTGCATTTGAAGTACAATGTCAGCACTGGAAGTACAGGTGGTATGTTCTTTTTTGTGGAAGAAAAGCTGAAAGTGATATAAATGTTGGAGTAAGTGAGTGAGTGAGTGAGTGAGTGAGATAGAGTGAGTTCCAGATGCATCAGCATATTGTGGATCTTACTGGGATACAAGCTCGGCTGTAAGCCTAATACTTGTTTGTTACCCTTGCTTCAGGTGGCAGAAATGAAGTGAGTGAAGCACAGAGAAAACAGAATGAAACTTAGCTATCAGCTGAAATTTGAAAACAGTGAATTGTACAAACTGACATCATAACTGTTTTCTTTTAAAGCCATACTGATCCAGAGCAATTTCCGTAGTCTGGTTGTTGCTTTTGTTTTATCCCCTGAGTACTTGGATGATAGCTAAGAATTGTAGGCTGGGTTTCGATTACTGTAGTGAAAGATGTAGAAAATCTAGCCTCTCCACAGGACAGGCTGGTCAAATTTTTTACCAGTCCTGCACAATTCCCCCGTTTCGGATGTTGGGACTTGTTACCTTTACTTCACAGGTACCTGGATGATATTCAAACATTCATGGCTGGGTTTCGATTTCTGTGGCGCCACCCGCAAGTGCAGTTGGTGGTACAAGGATGTATACTTACATTGAACAACAGGGGTGACACATAGTTTAGATAGGAAATTAATTAGAAAAAGTGGTCCTCTTCATAACGCATTAACATTTTCATCTTCAGTATCACGATAAACACATCTGCCAGTGGAAAATATTTATAGAATTGAAAGAAACTGCAGTCAATGTATGTCTTTAAATTTTTGTTTTAGAATCCTAGCATAATTAACATACTAATACATTTTGTGTTCTTTGGAATCTCATAAGTACAAATGAATTATGATGAATTTTATTTATAATTCTATAGGGGGTGTCTGGTCTCCAACACTGACGACTGTACTCTACCTCCCTTTAAGACAGACAGACTACAGTAGAGGCGTGGCTGGTGTCCAACACTGATGACAATACTATACCTCCCTTTAAGACAGAAAGACTACAGTAGAGGGGTGGCTGGTGTCCAACACTGACGACTGTACTCTACCTCCCTTTAAGACAGAAAGACTACAGTAGAGGCGTGGCTGGTGTCCAACACTGATGACAATACTATACCTCCCTTTAACTTTAACACCTCCCAGTACAGTCCCATGTACTGTACAGGGTCTGTCTTAATGTCAGGTAGAGCTGAGTAATCAGTATTGGACACCAGACTCCCCAGTTCTGTACCTTGTCAGTGCTAAACGGGTTCAGTCCAGCCACCCCTGTTCTCTACCTCCCTTTAAGACAGACAGTGTACAGTGCAGGGGTGGCTGCAGTCCCAAACTGACCAGTGTACTCTACCTTCCTTTAAGACTGACAGTGTACAGTACAGGTAAGGCTGATTTCCATAACTGACCTATGGACTCTATCTCCCTTTAAGACTGACAGTGTACAGTACAGGGGTGGCTGGAGTCCCAAACTGACCAGTGTACTCTACCTCCCTTTAAGACTGACAGTGTACAGTACAGGGGTGGCTGGAGTCCCAAACTGATCAGTGTACTCTACCTCCCTTTAAGACCGACAGTGTACAGTACAGGGGTACCTGAAGTCCCAAACTGACCAGTGTACTTTACCTCCCTTTAAGACCGACAGTGTACAGTACAGGGGTGGCTGGATTCCCAAACTGACCAGCGTACTCTACCTCCCTGGCAGTATACAGTACAGGTAAGGCTGGTTTCCAAAACTGACCAATGTACTCTACCCTCCCTTAAGACCGACAGTGTACAGTACAGGGGTAGCTGGAGTCCCAAATGACCAGTGTACTCCAGCTACCCCTGTTCTCTACCTCCCTTTAAGACAGACAGTGTACAGTGCAGGGGTGGCTGCAGTCCCAAACTGACCAGTGTACTCTACCTTCTTTTAAGACTGACAGTGTACAGTACAGGTAAGGCTGATTTCCAAAACTGACCAATGTACTCTACCTCCCTTTAAGACCCAAACTGACCAGTGTACTCTACCTCCCTTCAAGACTGACAGTGTACAGTACAGGGGTGGCTGGAGTCCCAAACTGACCAATGTACTCTACCTACCCTTAAAACTGACAGTGTACAGTACAGGGGTGGCTGGAGTCCCAAACTGAACAGTGTACTCTACATCCCCTTAAGACTGACAGTGTACAGTACAGGGGTGGCTGGAGTCCCAAACTGATCGGTGTACTCTACCTCTCTTTAAGACAGACAGTGTACAGTATAGGGGTACCTGGAGTTCCAAACTGACTAGTGTACTCTACCTCCCTTTAAGACCGACAGTGTACAGTAGATGGGTACCAGGAGTCCCAAACTGACCAGTGTACTCTACCTCCCTTTAAGACCGACAGTGTACAGTACAGGGGTGGCTGGAGACCCAAACTGACAAGTGTACTCTACCTCCCTGGCAGTGTACAGTACAGGTAAGGCTGGTTTCCAAAACTGACCAATGCACTCTACCCTCCTTTAAGACTGACAGTGTACAGGACAGGGGTGGCTGAAGTCCCAAACTGATCAGTGTACTCTACCTCCCTTTAAGACGGACAGTGTACAGTATAGGGGTACCTGGTTTCCAAAACTGACCAATGCACTCTACCCTCCTTTAAGACCGACAGTGTACAGTACAGGGGTGGCTGAAGTCCCAAATGACCAGTGTACTCTACCTCCCCTTAAGACGGACAGTGTACAGTATAAGGGTGGCTGGTGTCAAACACTCACTAGTGTACCTCACATCCCTTTAAAACACACAGTTTTTTATAACATCCGGGTGTTTTAATGATAATACTGTCCATGTCAGCTATAAATGAATGTACCGATCAACAGGTACTCTGAATATATGTAGCATGACCAAACCAACAGTCACATAATGACTTCTTCAAAGCTGAACTGACAACCCAAGAAGGTATAACAAGACTTTCAAGTAATTTATTCCTGCCTACTTCGAGTGTACCACGTTTGTATTAAACCCGGATGTTAGTTCTGATGATGAGTTTGTTTGTAAGCAGAACTGGTGTCACAGTCTTCTTGAGTGCTGCTATAGCTGCAGCATCAGCCAGTGTTACCGGATATTCCAGCATGGCTTGGTTACCTACAAAAAACAATGTTGTTTTAGCCAATAGCAATAACATTAAAGAATTCAATAATTTTACATAAAAGCGGATGTTTAGAAGATGTTTTTAACAGCCAGGAGACACGATTGAGAATCTGAAATTATGACCTGTGTATAATTAGACAGGTTATTTAATATTTTGAGATGTTTATATGGCACTTGTCTCTGCTGTAAAAACAGAGTCACCATACGGCATTTTTGAAGATGTTCTGGGGCAAAGGCAGTGGCACCAGCAACCACGTGACCATCCCTAGATCCGTGTGTGAAGACAGACCAAAAGGATCACAAGTGCTTCGCGATTCATAACATTGGTACACAAGTTGGTTTGCTCCAGATTTATTCAGTCCGGTAAATGTTAGGCCCACCCTTGATCGTACCAACACAAACATGTTTTCACTTCAAACACATTAAGAAGCTCCAGATGCCTCCAAGTCAATGTTACTTGCTGGATGTAGATACCTCCTTATCACATTTAGAGTCATATTTGATGTTGTCACAACAAATCTCAACAGTGACTGATCTTTACATATCTGGTAACAACAATAATTCACTCCAAAGTGTATGGTCACTTCTACCTGAATATACAAAGAGACCTGGATACCCAGATACATTTGCTTTTGCGAAAAACGTCCAGATAACTGAATTGTTTTTCTTTTGTACACCTCAAAGAAAATACCCAAAGTTCATGATTGTTACTACTTGAATCTACACATGTATAAGAGAGCTTAACTTAATGAATTAAGACCTTCTTGCACATGGTGCAACCTTAGCTGATAAATAACTTGTGGCACCAGACAAGAACAGGTTGCACCTTCTGCTGAATATACAATTATATTTAACACTGGAGTGATGGCACTAATGATTTGGAACATCACTACATAAAAATTACTCTCTTAAGGTAACTTTGAATACAGAAATTGAAGTTTCTCCATACATTTCTGGCCACAAACATCAGAGGATTTTGTGAAGGAACAGCACGTGTGGAGGGTTAAAAGAACAGGGACAGGAGTGGGAGGTCTTGGTTTTACACTGCTTTAAGCAATATCCCAGCAACATCAAGGCAGGAACATCAGACTTGTGTCCACATAGGGAATGAAACCCCGGTGTAGCAGACCAGAATTTACAGTGCCGTTGGTCTGTCAATGCAGTGGCTGACATACCCTGCCACTTTCAGCTTGTAAACCAAGACTTATTATGCTCTGTATCTAGAGAATGTATCAGCCCATTTTAGTGTTGTAAATAGTGTTTAATTGTGTAAAAAGTATGAGAAAATTACCACAGCATTCTTAATCACTTATTTTGTGTAGGCGTATTATCTGGGCTGGGGGTGCTTCTATGGCCTATTCCAGAATATACCCCAGGTATACATGGCTCGTAATGCCACAAATAATGTGGAAGGGGTATTGCACCAATAGCAAGGTATCTTAAGCCTAGGGCATTAAAGGGGTGCCCCACCCACAACATGCCACTTTAACCCTATGACTCTGAAAATGGTGTCCCACCCATACCATGGCACCCTCACCCTCAGACCTGTAAAGGGGTGTTAAACCCATAGCATGGCACCCTCACCCTCCTACCTTTAAAGGGGTGTTACTCTAATAGCATGGCACTCTCACCCTCAGACCTTTAAAGGGGTGTTAAACCCATAGCATGGCACCCTAAGCCTGCAACTCTGAAGAAAGTGACTGCAAGAATTCAGATTTGTTTCTGTAGTATTTGAGTGTAGTATTTAATGCAGGACAATTCGTCTTGGTCAGGTGTTTGAGCCACATTGCTGAAAATAATATTAATGTTCAGAGAATCCATGCTAGACTCTCTTCACACAGTCACTAAATTTGGTTTAAAAAAAGGGCACTACAGATCTTGAACAGCATCTCTACTTACTGGCTGTCAGTACTATTACGAGCCAGAGATCACACTTTTGGTACCTACAGAGATGCCAAACCTGAATCAAATGTAAATGGAGTGATGCCTTGCCCAAAGCAAGTCTCAAGCCCTAAAGCTGCAAGTTGGGGATGAGCGTGAGAGGGGGATCGGGCCTCTTTTGATAGTGGGGGTTGGTGGGGGGAGGCTCCCCCTACAAAAATAAATTTAGACTTAGTCTGCTGGAAATATGTAATTTCTGGACTTCCCAAACCAGATAATACTAATAATTCAAACGGCTATTTACTAAAATTCCTTCAAACACACAAAATGTATAAAGAGCAGAGCAGATTTTGTATCTGAAAATCAGAGTAACTCCTCCAAAATCAGAGTGGTCGGCATCTCTGCACCTGCGACACCCCCAGAACAAAGCTGGGCAACCACTGGAACACTCGACCTGTTACAGGGTCATTACATTAGACACCCTAAGAACACAGCTGTTACAGATCAAGTAATTTCCTGTGGAAAGGGTTCTTTTTGCCAACAATCCCTTGATGTACTTACAAACAAAAATCTTTACTGACTTGACTGACATTGTAGTGCTACCTAGTCTACCATGGTAGCTGCTCTCTGCATCTCAGAAGACTTGGCTTCAAGAAACATATTCATAATTATACAAACATATTCATAATAATGAATTTTTTAATTATTGCAGAAAATATTTGATGTCTTTTTTTTTTACATATCACTGCAATAATTATGTATGCTGTCACTTAGTTACCCAGGGCTAAGGCCCAGTCTTAGGCACAGACAATTCACAAAGCTGAATCAGATATAAGCACCCCAAAGGGAGCATACTCTTCCACCAAATGTTCTAAAATACCCCCCCTTGTCTATTGCTCAGATACAAATAAATCCCCTGTTGCATTATCCAAAAATATAAAGGAAACTGATCAACTACATGTGGCTGCTAAACAGTAGTCCATGATGTGTTAATGAAAACCATATTATGACAAATTGGGAAATTGTTTTTCAGAAGAAGTCCTCCTTGGGGGGACATCTATGCATTAAAATGTCCATTTTGAATCCTCTGACAGTTGTAACTATAGGTTACACAACACCAAATGTTTTCCCATAGACTTCTATAGTAACCTTATATTTTTTTAAAAAAATATCCAGGCTGTCAACAGCCATTCCATGTACACATGGGCACAGTCTGGCCTCTAAGCTACAATAAAACACAAGTTGTGGCCAACTTGTCCGCCACATTTGCCAAGCACAGGAAGCGGAACACATCAACCCCCAGCTCCGCACCGAATGTCACCTACTTCAAAATATATGTACACACATAAGCATAACCCATGGTGATAAAAATGATAGCACTAAATACTTAAAATTGTGGTCAGATTTAATAACAGGGTGGATGTGCTTTTAAAACACATACACATCTTACACTATTTCATCCAATCACAGCTGTCACAGGCCTCTGTCCTGTTGTTTCCATACGGTCCTCGCTGGGGCAGCATGTGATACTGATATAGTGTAGTGGAACCTGTATTTGTCAATAGAAAACAAAACCAAACAAACCAAAACCGATAAAATATTTGCAAAACAAACAAGTGTCAGCAAAAGACATATCCCCCCAGCCCAACATATCTGAAAGGGCAAATCATCTGACAGGTACTATATGTGTTTTTGACAAAGTTCGAATGATTTCCATGGAGTCATGAAAAATATAAATGCCAATATATCTGTAATCAGCAAAAGGCACCACTTCAAGATTTGCCTCATATATATGCCAAGATCTGTTGAAAGATATCAAATGGTTTTTGAGTTGTGCTTTGGAAACAAAGCTCTGTAAATAGCAAAAGGCACCACTTTGAGGTCTGCCTCACATATTTTGCAAAAAGATATTAAGAAGGTTTCAAGTTGTGCTCCAAAAACGGAGTCCATCCCTCCTTTTTAAGACTATGTATGGATCATTTCCATGTAAACCAAGAATGACAAAAATCTGTAAAGAGCAAAAGGCACCACTTCGATGTTGTGGTGGATCACAGGAAATCTCAACAGTGATTGATCCTTACACATCTGCTAACAGCAATCAATTCCTCCAAAGAACATGCTGACAACTAGCATATACTATGAGACCCTGGATACTGGATTTTTTCACTTTTGTACACCTCATAGAAAATTCAAAATGTTCATGAAGTGTACTACTTGAATATGCACATGTACGTTAGGGCTTAATTGAATGTCTTAAGACTTTCTTGCATATGGTGCAACCTCAGGTAATAAATAAACTTGTGGCACCAGACAAAAACAGGTTGCGTCTGATTATTTTGAACATCATGGTAAAAAAATTACTCAGATAAGATAACTTCAGTTTACTTCACAAAATTTCATGCCATGAACTACAATATTCAGTCAATGTCTGTGCAGTCATCAGAGTCACTAATCAAGCCAATGCCTCATCATTCTGTATTTCTGTATTTCAACTGAAATCTTTTGTTTGGATAACAAACTATTAACATGTATTTATTGTAGCTATTCCCAGAAACACAGAAACTGAAGTTTCTGAAAACTGGGAGAATATGGCTGCTGACTGAGGTCACACACAGGTAACTTAGTGAAGTGAGAGCACATGTGGACGGGTAGAGCGGCAGCGACAGGAGTGGGAGGTCTTACTTATATCTCACTTTTAGCAGTATCCCAGCAATATCATGGCACTAACACTAGACATGAGCTTCACACTGTACCCATGTAGGGAATTAAACACAGGTCTTCTTCAATAGTGAAAGGGATGTCTACCTCCACCCATAACATGGCTCCCAACTCCTCACAGAATATGAAAAGCATGTCACTCCAATAGCACGGCACACTAACCCTAGAGCATCAAGGGGGTGCCCCACCCATACCATGACACCCTAATCATAAGACTGTTAAAGGGATGTTCCAACCACAACACCCTATCACCTTTAAAGGGGTGTTCCACACTTAGCATGCTACCCTAACCCTAACAGTGTCCCAAAATGAGGAAGATAAACAACACTAATGATGAATGACTGGAGCCTATGCAAATGACAAAGATAGCACCTTGTATGAAGAAACGCAGGAGAATACACAAGTAGGTCGCCGATTGTTATGTCATGCCAAGAAGTAAGTGTCTCAACTAATATAACTAATAAAGACACTGACTGCGAGACCTCAGATTTGTTCCTGTAGTATTTGAGTCAGAGGATTGGAATTGGAAACATTTATCTATTATACCAGGATCCAGGATAATTCTGCTTGGTCAGATAGTGTTTGTGGTCAGCCACATTGACAAAAGTGCTGCAAGAATATTCATGTCAGAATGCTCATGTCAGACTCTCTTAGCTCTGTCACTATATTTGGTTTCAAACAATGACATCTTAGATCTTAAACAACATCTCTATCTTACTGGCTGTCGGTACAATTATTTCCCTAGGATAAAACCTCTCATACTTGTGACACCCTCAGTGAATGAGTGAGGTGAGTGAGGTGAGTGAGGTGAGTGAAGTGAGTGAGTGAGTGAGTGAGTGAGTGAGTGAGTGAGTGAGTGAGTGAGGTGAGTTTTACGCAGCATTCAACAATATTATAGGTATAAGGCAACAGTCTATAAATAATCGAGTCTGGACCAGACAATCCAGTGATCACCAGCAGGAGCATCAATGTGTGTAACTGGGAACCAATGGCATGAGTGAAGCAAGTCAGTGAGCCTGACCACCCGATCCCGTTAGTCAGAACACTGCTGGACAACCCACTGAAACACTCAACCTGTTGCAGGGGTCATTATCCTAACAGACAGATCAAGCAAATTCCTGTGCAAAGGAACATCTTACCAAAACTTCTTTGAAGTACTTAGAAAGAAACACCCTGACTGATCTGAGTGACACTGAGATCTCTGCACCATATGTCATCTTGCAAGACTTTGCTTCAACAAACATATTCATAATCATACAAACATATTCATTATCATAAACTTTTCAATTATTACAGAAACTATTTTATTTTCAAAACAGTGGTTTCCCTGCAATGATCATATATCTCAATCAGTTTCCCTGGCCCTTGTATCCAGCTAGGCACAGACAATTCACAATGCTGTATCAGACAAAAAGCACACCAAAGGGAGCATACTCTTCCACCAAATGTTCTAAATTACCTCCCCCTTGTCTACTGTTCAAATACACATACAAATAAATCCCCTGTTGCATAATACACCAGAACAAAATGAGACTGATCAACTACATTTGGCAGCTGAATGGTTTGTCTGTGGTGTGTTAATGAAAAATCTGTATTATGTGCCCTTGGTGGCATGAGGGGTAAACCCAACCTCCCTCGTGTAGTGTGTCAGTAACTGTACGATCATACACTCTACCCAAGAATATGATTGAAATCCAAGTATACAGAGTCAGAATTGGATCTTTTTCCCACCCGACACATACCCGACAAGTCACACTTCACAGAGACAGTGAGTACTAGAAATATATGGCCAGCTCTGATTTTCCCTTTAGCCTGTTTATCTGCCTCTTACTGTAGGGGATCCATTTGTCAGCACCTTTCTGTGTTATAAACTGGTGTGGAAATTTAAATGTTAACGCATATTTGCCAAAAGAAACGACATTTTTTTGTGTAGCGTGTGACATCACGAGTTTTGAATGTGACCTGGTTTTGTCTATGACATCGCCGCATATGCCCCACATGTACACCAGGGGCATGTTCAGAACCGCGAGCGCCCGTGCAATTGCCTCCCATGAGTGCTCGCATGAGTCATGAAGAGATAAGAGATATTTTAATGAGCGGGATATGTGACGTGACGTCACATCAGGACTGTCCAACTTGAAATCTGAAGTTAAAGCAATGAATTCAAAATGTATTTATCTGGATAAAAGGGTTAGTGAGCTCAAGTCAGACATTAACCATGTAAAACAGAACCATGATGTTATGTACAATGACATAGATGCCCTAAATGAGAAAGTGGAATGTGTATCCATAAGATTTTCTTGTACCGACTCTGAACCCTCATCTCCTACTCTATAGGACGTCAGCCAAGGCCTGGACCTTTTTTCACCTGGAATTTGTAGCCTTGAGACTGGTAGTACTGACAGCTACATACACTACGATGAGCCTTTCAGTGAGGGTAGTGAGGGAACATTTAACGTCCTCTGTTGGAAAGTGAATGGTCTTAAAAAGATAATACACGACCCTGACCTTATCAATTATTTACTTGATTTTCAAGTTAAATGTCTGGTAGAAGCATTTGTTGATAATAATACTGACGTTGATAGGTTAGCTAACTACAATATATTCTACAGCCCTACTATCAAGTTGTCCGAGTATGGTGTCTGTGCATGTGTCTATCAGTCACTCAGAAAAGCTTGTAAGTTGATAAAAACAGACATTGATAACTTTGAGTCTTATCTTCACAAAGGATATATTCTTAACTGATAGAAATATTAATTTACTACATACATACATACCCACCATCGGGTTCGTCTTATTATAATCAGTCTCCGTCAAAATATAACCTTTTTATTATCTAATGTGGCACAATTAAGTGATTCGCATACATTGTTGTGTGGTGACATGAACACTCGAACAGGTGAGGGTAATGACCCACAGGTTTTTGTCAATGATGATAGACCCAGCTAACAGGACCAGTACAGAACTTAGAACATCAGGCCTATCTAAGGCATTCTGGAACTGGGCCTGTACTATTTGGAAACTGGCAAACTGGCCTAAGGCAGAGAACAAAACACAATTTTATCCATATGAATTTAATTCCTCCTGACTTGAACTTACGTTTTTGAATTAGATATGCAGAACAGGTTTTGAGTGATGTAAAAACATGGCATACATGATAAGTACCCGAATGTAAAACATTCGGGCAAAAATGCATTTGTCTCAGCCATGCTGTTACTCAAAATTTAGCTCAACACTTAACACGAGTTTACGGCAGCCATCCATATGTGGCCCGGTACAGTTTTGCCTGTAACAGGCCACTAAAGGAAAATAAGCACTGGTTCAATACTGGCTCTCTACTGGTGTAGGTTATGCCAGTACCAATGGTACAGGCCAGAACGATGCCAGCACTGGCCCAGTAATGTGATGTTAGCTGGGGAAATATCAACATTGGTGTATTTGAAGATGATGAGGATATCACAGTTAATAATCAAAAGTCGCACGATACTGTCATCAATAAGTTCAGACAAAACTTGATAGACCTTTCTTATGCATTTCAGCTATTTATCATTAACTGTAATGTTCAGACATGAACAAAGTGAATTCACCTTCATGGGTCAGCAAGGAGATAGTGTTAACGACTATTTCATCTCTTCCCCTGACTTCTTTCAGTATACCGGCAAGCTGAATATAGGTGATCAGATCTGATCATTTGCCACTGGAACTAACCTGTAAGTTCCATAACTTGAAAACGTCGAATCTTAATACAGAAGGTTTATTTGACAAAATCATATGGAATGATGCTGTTTGTTCCACTTTTTTTTGGAAATCTAAAAATGAATTATGCCAATGGAATTCAGACCTTTTTTGATAAACTTGACAGTAGCGTTGAAGACGCAATTGACAATTTCATATGCATGATTGTAGTTTCTGCTAGATGCATGAAGAAACGTATACTGAAACCCCAGAAGATGATAGTGCTAACTTTGATTGTAAAAACATCACTTAAGAATTTTAGAAAACATCGTAATGATTTAAACAGGAGACTCTATTGTAAGGAAAGAAACAGATACAAAACTCTGTGTACAAGACTAGCGTAAACATAATTTAGAAAGACTTTGCAAATCAAGTAGTTCACCAACAGCATTTTGTAAACAAATATTAAGTTTCAGGAATAGACCAATCATTGGTAATACACCTACTAAAAATCATAGCTTGCTCGTTTTAAAGGGCTTTTTAGAAATGATTCGATTTTTAACAAGCACTGACATGCAAGATGACGCAATAAGTGTAACAACTGAAAATGACTTAAAAGCACTTGCATTAGATTCACTCGTTACAGATCAGGACATCTGTGCAGCATTGACGCACTTCAAAATGGAAAGTCAGCTGGTTTGGACAAAGTTGTTGCAGAATTGTTGAAGTGTTCACAATCTATCATTACGCCATTTTTGAATGAGTGCTTTAACAAGGTGTTCGAGACTGGTATATATCCATGCAGCTGGGCAATATCAGTTATCATCCCTACACATAACAAGAGTCATCTCCATGCAGCTGGGCAATATCAGTTATCATCCCTACACATAACAAGAGTCATCAGAAGATGACATATCCACACCCCCCCACCCCCCCGCCTGTCCAGTTCCCACATATTTGAAAGGACAAATCATCTGACAGTTACTTGATGTCTTTTTAGACTATGTTTGAACTGTTTCCATGGAAATCATGAAAAATATAAATTTCATATATCTGTAAACAGCAAAAGGCACCACTTCAAGATCTGTCTCATATATCTGCCAAGATCTGTTGAATGATATGAAATGGTTTTTGAGTTGTGCTCCAGAAACGAAGCCCATCCCCCCATTTTGAGGAAGTCCATGGAAAAAGGGAAAAATAAAAATGCCAAAACTTTGTAAATTGCAAAAGGCACCACTGTGTGGTCCGCCTCAAATATCTGCGGAAATTTTGGTCATTTGTGGAGATGGGGGAAAGGAGGTGGATGTGTCATCGGGGTGAATCTACATGATCACATGGGGGAGGGAGTCCCTATCATTGGTGGGGATGGGGGGATGGGAAAAACGAGGAGGATGTGTCACCTGTGTGAATCTACATGGTCACATAGGGGAGGGAGTCTGGGTGGGGAGGATGTTTCAGCTGGGGAAGGGGTCTCTGTCTTCTGGGGGGAAAATGTCTCACCTGGGTGAATCAACATGTCACATGGGGGAGGAAGTCCCTGTCATTGGTCGGGATGGGGGAATGGGGGAAAGGAGGGGGATGTGTCATCGGGATGAATCTACATGGTCACATGGGTGAAGGAGTCCCTGTCATTGGTGGGGATGGGGGACGGGAAAAAGGAGGAGGATGTGTCACATGGGTGAATCTACTTGGTCACATGGGGGAGGAAGTCCCTGTCATCAGGGGGAGGATGTTCCAGCTGAGGAAGGGGTCCCTGTCATCTGCAGGGAAAATGTCTCACCTGGGTGAATCAACATGGTCACATGGGTGAGGGAGTCATTGGTGGGGATGGGGGGATGGGGGGATGGGGGGATGGGGGAAAGGAGGAGGATGTGGCAGATGCAGAAGTGGGGGATTTCTTACTTTGGCGGGGTTAGATGTGTCACCTGAAAGGGGGAGGGGTGGCATTTTACCACGACCAACAAATATTGGGATGCCAAACCAGAAAGGGGAGGGGATCCGTCATCTTATGGGTAGATGTGTAAACTAAGGGGGAGGGGTATTTGTCATGTTGGGGGTAGATGTGTCACCTGAAGGGGGAGGGGATCTATCATCTCTGGGGTACATGTGTCACCTGAAAGGGGAGGGGGATCTGTCATCTGGGGGGATGGGGGTGGTAGATGTGTCACCTGAAGTGGGAGGGGGGTCTGTCATCTGGGGGTAGATGTGTCGCCTGAAGAGGGAGGGGAGATCTGTCTACTTGTGGGGAAGGGGGTGGTAGACGTGTCACCTGAATGGGGAGCCTTATCTGAAGGGGTCAGGGCAGTATGTTACCTCATAACAAACATTGATCATGTGGACAGATGGGTGAAATGATGCATGAAACTGCTCTACATGAAACAAACCAAACACATTATGAGGTCCTAGATTTGTTGTGGATACAATGACTAATATATTGAGTCCCACTGGACACAATGAATAATATGTTGAGTCCAACTGGACACAATGAATTGGTCTTCCGTGTCCATTCTCTACACACCTCTCACTTTTGAGACCACATCCAAAACATTTCAATGGAAACCGAGAAAATAATAAACCACAAAAACCTGTACATAGCAAAAGGCACCACCATGGGTTCTGATTGATATATCTACCAAGTTTTGCAGAAAAATATTGAACGGTTTTTGATTTCTGCAGCGAAAACCATCCCTCCATTTTGTGACTAAGTCCGTAAATTGTTTCCTTGGAAACTGAGAAAACAATAAATCACAAAAAGCTCTAAATAGCAAAAGGTACCACTTTAGGTTCCGATTGATATATCTACCAAGTTTTGCACAAAAATATAGAATGTTTTTTCACTTCTGCTCCGGAAAGGAAGCCCACCCCACCATTAGACTAACACCAAAACGTTCCATGGAAAAATGAAAAAAAAAAAACAATGCAAAAATCTGTAAATAGCAAGAGGCTGAGATCATTATATCTATCAAGTTTGGTCTAAAAACATAGAACGGTTTCTGAGTTATGCTCTGGGAAACAAAATGATTACGGACGGGCAGACGGACAGACAGATGAGGCGTCGACTATATTACCCCGCATTACATGCCGGGGGATAATAAGTCAACACGAAATTATACTGTGGTGTATAAACATACACATCTCTTTCAAAGGGCAAAGAGACTGCCTTTAATGCGTGTTAATTCACTGGCATCTGGGAAAATACCCAATTGTTCATGTTACGCTGAATTCGAAGTGATAAGGACACCCTCCTAAAAACTCTACTCACGGTCAAATGGTGCACATTGAAGGTATCACAGACAATGTTCTGAAATGAACATTGAGAAACTTAGGAGATAGAGTGGATCTGTGTTTAACACTATGGTTGATGTCACCTCTGAGAGAATGAACAATCCTGAATATGTTGACTCTCCGAAACCTGAACTGGCTATGAAGATCTAGATCATCAAACAATTCCAAAAGGTTCATTCTGTGTCAGAATATCCTGTTTCTGTTCAAGTGCCATCTGTGGTGTCAATAGACTACGCCTGGCTTACTCCACCTAGGTAGGTGGCGTAATTCCGGGACATAAAGTAAGGCGTAACTTTACTAACAACATGGATGCGCATTACCGTGCAGTTCACATTGTCACCCAGAGTTGAATTTATGCCTGAGATATGCATACAGCCAACACTGACAAATCATCTGACAGTTACTTATTGTGTTTATAGACCGAGTCTGAATTCATGAAAAATATAAATGGCATATATCTGTAATCAGAAAAGTTACTATTTCAAGATCTGTCTCATACATCTGCTAAGGCCTTTTGAAAGATATGAAATGGTTTTCGAGTTGTGCTCCGGAAACAAAGTGTTCATGTTTCGAGAAAATAATAAATCACAAAAATCTGCACATAGCAAAAGGCTCCACTTTAGGTTCCGATTGATATATCTACCAAGTTTTTCACAAAAATATTGAAAGTTTTCTGAGTTCTGTTCCGGAAATGAGGCCCACCCCACCATTAGGCTAACACAAACATGTTCCATGGAAAAACAACAAAATAGAAATGCCAAACCTGTGTAAATAGCAAAAGGCACTACCATAGGCTGAGATAATTATATCTATCAAACTTGGTCTAAAAATACTGTTTCTGAGTTATGCTGTGGGAAACAAAATGATTACGGACGGACGGACAGACAGACAAGGCGTGGACTATATCACCTAGCATTACATGCCGGGGGGAATAAAAACCGACATTTTTCAGTACAGGGGTGGCTGGTGTACAACAATACTGACATACACTACCTCCCTTTAAGACTGACAGTGTACGGTATAAGGGTGGTTGGTATCCAACACTGACCACTGTAATCTACATCCATTCAAGATCGACAGTGTACAGTACTAGGGTGTCTGGTGTTCAACAATGATCGGTGTACTCTACATCCCTTTAAGACTTATATTGTACATTACAGGGGTAGTTGGTGTCCAACACTGGCCAGCCCACTATACATCCCTATACACTATACATACCATACCATACAGTACACAACACAGGGGTGGCTCGTGTCCAACACTGACCAATGTACTCTTCCTCCCTTTAATGCTGAAAGTGTACAGTACAGGGGTGGCTGGCGTACAGCACTGACCAATGTACTCTACCTCCCTTTAAGACTGACAGAGTACAGTGCAGGGGTGGCTGGTGTCCAACACTGACCAATGTACTCTACCTCCCTTTAAGACTGACAGAGTACAGTACAGGGGTGGCTGGTGTCCAACACTGACCAATGTACTCTACCTCCCTTTAATGCTGAAAGTGTACAGTACAGGGGTGGCTGGTGTCCAACACTGACCAATGTCGTGGTCAATGCCACCGATAAGGGTAAATACTGAGAAGTTATTACATGCTTTAATGACATTTTCAGTAAATGGCATATTTATGAAGACACGCCAACCCTATTTTAGGGTCCAAAAAGTTTCCATGGAAACCAATAAAATAATAAGTCACAAAAACCTGTAAATAGCAAAAGGCACCACTTCAGGTTCTGTATGATATAAGAAAAAATGATGATTTGCAGAAAAATGTTTAAAGTTTTTTGAGTTCTGCTCCGGAAACAAAGCCTATCCCACCATTAGACTAACACCAAAACACTTCTAGAAAAACAAAAAAATAAAATAAAATGCCAAACATCTGTAAATAGCAAAAGGCAGAACAATAGATTAAGTTTATTATATCTATAAAATTTGGTCTATAAATATCTGGAAAAACAAAATGCTTCCGGATGGACAAGCAGATGGACAGACAGACGAGACATCAACTATATCCCCCTGCTTGTAATAAAACTATTTTATGTCTTTTTTCTACACAACGGTTTCCCTGCAATAATTATACAGGCTGTCACTCAGTTTCCCTGGCCTTGTATTTAGCTAGACACAGGTGATTCACAATGCTGAATCAGACAAGAGCACACCAAAGGGAGCAAACTCTACCACTAAATGTTTTCAATTACCTCCCCCTTGTCTACTGTTAGATACAAATAAATAGCATGTTGCATAACCCACAACTTCGTTGTTCCGGTGGATAATAAAATCACAATAAATCTCAACAGTTATTGATCGTTACATATCTGCTAACAGCAATAATTTACTCCAAAGCGTAGCGTCACTACAACTTGAATCGTCTGGATAACTGGATTTTTTTCTCTTTTGAAAACCTCATGGAAAATCCAAAACGTTCACGATCATTACTACTTGAATATGTACATGTACTTAGACTGTCCTCAGGTAAGAAATAAACTTGTGGCACTAAACAACAGGTTGCACCTGCAGCTCAATATACAATTATACACAAAACTGGAGTGATGGCACAGATGATATAGAACATCCTTATAAAAAATTACTCTGACAAGATGACTTCAATTTTTCTTCACACAATTTCATGCCATGAACTATAATACTCAGTCACTGTGCGTGTTGTCATCAAAGCCACTAATCAAGACAATGCCTTATCTTATGGTATTTCAAATGAAATCTGTGTTCTTTGATGAGAAAACTATTCACATGAATTTATTGTGGCTATGACTGCCAATACAGAAGTTTCTTTCTACATATCCGAACACTGGGACAATATGGCTGCTGACAGATGTCACACTCGGGGGATTTTGTAAAGGGACAGCATTTGTGGATGGGTTCAGCCACAGGGACAGGAGTGGGAGTTCATCCTGCTGTTGGCAATATCCTAGCAATATGGCAGAACACTAGACATGAGCTTCACACACAGAACCCATCCAGGGAATGAAACCCTGCTTCAATACTGAAAGGGGTGTCGACTTCCACCAATAAACTGGTTCCTAAACCCACAAAGAATGTGACAAGCATGTCACTCCAATAGCAAGTCACTCTAACCCTAGGCAATCAAGGGAGTGCCCCCATCCATACCATGGTGCCTTAACCCTAAGATTCTGAAAGGGGTGTCCCTTCTACACAATGGTGCCTTAACCCTTAAGACCTCTAAAGAGGTCTTCCATCGATACCATGCCACCTAGGAATGAAAGGAATTCCCCACCCACAAAGCACCCTTTCCCTAGGGCATTAAAGGGATGCCCCAACCATATCAAAGCACCCAGATCTGAAGACTCTGAAAGGGGTGTCCTGTCAATAACATGGCACACATATGACCCAATGACATTAAAGGGCATGACACCATAATCTTAGCATCTTTAAAGGGGTGTTCCTAGCATAGCATGGGACCCTCCTCACCTTATGACCTTTAAAGGAGTGCCCACGAATAGCATGGTACCTTAACCTTAAGACTTTAAAAGGGGTGTCCCACCAATACCATGGTGCTCTAACCATAAGACTCTGTAATGGGTGTCCCACCCACCCATACCATGCCAGCCAAACCCTAAGGCTTGGAAAGTAGCATCCTTCCCATGGCAAGGAACCCTAAGCAAAAGGCATTAAAGGGGTGCCTCACCCATACCATCGCGCCCTGGCCCAAAGACTCTGAAAGGGGTCTTCCACCATATTATGGCACCCTTACCCTAAGACTCAGAAATGGCTGCCCCACCCATACCATGATGCTCTAACCCTAAGACTCTGTAAGGGGTGTCCCACCCACACTATGGCAGCCTATCCCTAAGACTCTGTAAGGGGTGTCCCACCCACACTATGGCAGGCTAACCCCAAGATCTCAGAAAGTGGTGTCCTTCTCATAGCAAGGAACCCTAACCATGAAAGGGGTGTCCCACCTATACCATGGCAGTACTCGGAGCGAAGGAAGTGACTGCGAGACTTCACATTCATTCCTGTAGTATTTCAGTCAGAGGATTGGAATCTGAATGTTAAACTCTTAATATTCAGGCTATGACAAAGACCGTTGACTTACACCCTGTAACTGAAATGAAGAAATTAATCTAGGACAATTTTGCTTAGTCAGTTGATGTTCATGGTCAGCCACACTGACAAAAGTGCTGAGAGCGTTGATGTAAGATTTTCTTAGCTCAGTCATTAAGTTTGGTTTCAAACAATGACATCTTAGATCTTTCCTACAGGTTGTCCGTACAATTATTACCCTAGGATACAACCTCTGGTACCTGTGACACCCTCAGAACACAGCTGGACAACCACTGGAACACTCAACCTGCTGCAAGGGCATTACCTGAGACACCCTCAGAACACAGCTAGACAACCACTGGAACACTCAACCTGCTGCAGGTCATTACCTGAGACACCCTCAGAACACAGCTAGACAACAATTGAAACACCAAACTGTCGCTGGGTCATTATCCTCACATCATACTAACAAACAGATCAAGTAAATTCCTGTGCAAAGGAACATCTTACCAAAACTGTTCTGACGTACTTACAAAGAAACACCCTGACTGACTTGAGTCACACAGTAGTGCTACCCAGTCTACGAAGGTTTATTGGTTTCCCTGCAATAACCATATATGCTGTCACTCAGTTTCCCTGGCTTTGTATCCAGCTTGGCACAGACAATTCACAATGCTGTATAAGAATAAAGCACACCAAAGGGAGCATACTCTTCCACCAAATGTTCTAAATTACCTCCCCCTTGTCTACTGTCCAGATACAAATAAACTCCCCGTTGCATTATCAAGCAGAACAAAGGAAACTGATCAACTACATTTGGCAGATAAATGCTATGGTGTCTATGGTGTGTTAATGAAAGCTATATCACAGCGCCAGATAAGGTGCGTATTTGTTTATTTTAATAAAAATCTCAAAATACTTGAGAATTACTAAGAAGTTAGGTCTACTGAAAACCATTTATGTTTACATATTTAGAAATAGGAAGGAAGACACTCTTCACAAAAGCACCCAATTCTTTAAACTAGTGGGAGTATACAAAATGCTAGTTACTCCTTAAGAAATGCAATTACTCATACATAAACAGACGGATGTAAATACCCAACTGCTTGAAAAAATATCTGGAGCTCTGCTATACCCGTGATGTCAAGCTGGGAAAATTCTAACTCACCATCACAACTCATGAAACAACATGATCACCTCAAAGAAACGTTATTTTGGGGTAAGGAAGGATCTCATCAGGGTTGGGGAGGATGTGTTACCAGAGTCAATCTACATGGTCACCTTAGGGAGGATCTGTTATCTGGGGGAGGATGTGTCACCTAGGTCAATCTACATGGTCACCTGGGGGAGGATCCATCATTTGGGGGATGATGTGTCACCTGAGAGAATGTGACATCTGGGTGAATCTACATGTTTAACTGAGAGTGGGGGGTCACTGTCATCTACGAGAATGCATCACCTGGGTGAATGTACATGGTGACCAGGGGCAGGATGTCCCTGTTATCCCAGAAGAAGGATATTTCACCTGGGGTAGGGAGTCCTTGTCATCTTTGGGAAGAATGAGTCAGCTGGGGAGAGGGGTTGTTGTTATCTGGGTGGAGGTCACCTGGGGTAGGGGGTCCCTTTGATCTAGGGGAAGAATGTGTCAGCTGAGGAGGGATTCCTTGTCATCTGCAGGGAGGGTGTGTCACATAGGGGAGGGGCCAATCTCATCTGTGGGAGGGGGTGTTAGATGGCGAAGGGGTCCTTGTGATCCGGAGGCAGAATGAGTCATCTGGTTATATCTACATGGTAACCTAGGGAGGGAGTCATCTGAGGGGAGGGTGTCTCATCTTGGGCAGGGGTCCCTGTCATCTGCTGGGAGGTGTGTCAACAGGGGGAGGGATCCCTATCATCGGTTAGAATTGTGCGTCGGCTGGGGAAGGGGTCCCTGTCATCTGGGGGGAGGGTGTGTCAGTTGGAGAGGGGTCCCTGTCATTTGGGGGAGGGTGTGTTACATGGTAAAATCTACATGGCAACCTCAGGTAGGGTAAACTTCTCATTTGGGTAGGGTGGGGTGATGGTCCCTCTCATTCATCGAGAGAGAATGTGTCACCTGGGTTAATCTGCACTATCACCTGAAGTGTGATGAAGAAGATCTCCCACCATGTTTGTATGCGTGTGCGTGTGTATGTGCGTGTGCGTGTGTGTCTGTCTGTGAGATGTGTCGCCTGAAATGGGGAGCGGCAGCACCAAATTGGCGAAGGGGATCTGTGATCAACAGAGAATCCATTGCTGTAGAAGTACTGGTTATGTCTCATATGACAAAAATATGAAGTGTTTATATGTCTTTCAAATTGGTGTAAACTTAAAACACTACGTCCTAGTTTCAGTTTGGACATGATGATTTGTAAAAAGCCTGTGCCAAATTAAAGTATTTATGGCTCTGGAAATGCAAGTGTGATTAGTAAGATATAAAATAAATTTAGACAATGATTCTGCCGATTTACAGGTTCGTCCAGAGTATTTGAGCCTTGTATGACTGATAAAAGGCGAGATTTATAGCGTTATACAAGTCTAGTTTTTTTTTTGTTTTGACTGTCTTGAGTATCTCTGGCACTGCAAAGGCAAAAGTGAGTTTTGTGGCCCACATTTTGTGGAGCTTATCTTGTTAAGTACTCTGGTGTTAAGCCATGTACCATCTTATAAAAAATACATAATTTATGATGCTTTCTTCTATGAAAGAGAGATGGTTTACTAGTTTCGTCACTTTTTATGACTGAAACCCCTGACGGTCTCACTTGTGGTACGAAGAGCATCAATCTTTCCAGTACTAATCCTTGTCCTTGAGTTTACTAATCCCTAAAGAAGTCACAGTAGACAAAGATAGGAAGGATGAAGGAAGCTGTTTCTGTTTAGTTTATATTTAAGACTCCAAAAGCAATTTTTATAGGACTAGTTTTTCTAATTAGACATTTGATTTGCATATCCCATTTAACATTGCTTTGAAATCATAGCCCTACATGTTTATGATAGTCAACTTCTTTCATTTTTTCGTCATCCATCATTAAATCTGTTTTTCCACTAGGCATTACCTTTCTGTGAATAACACTGCCACTCTTTCTTCGGACTAAAGGATACCTGCCATACATTTTCTCATTCGGATAAATTAGCAAGCCCATTGTTCAATATTCTTGTTGCATCAGTGGGGGTTACCTAGGTCTATTAACTCATTAAGGCCGAGAGACGCATATGTGGGGCAAATTAATTAGCTTCACACAGCGAGAGCCGCTTATTGGGGGTTACAAAAAGCACCTCTTATTCTGCGAGAGCCGCATATTGGGGGTGATAAAAAGCAACCCTCATTCAGCGAGAGCCGCATATTGGGGGTTCTAAATTTTAAATTCGTATTGTACCTATTATTTCATTCAATTTAGCAGTAATGATCAAAGATTAGCTTTTCTTACAAGAGAGGAGGTTACTTTCTGTGTTAATCAGAAGAGCTATTAATGTGTTTTGATAACGATTGCTTGCAATGTCGGGGGCTTATACAGGCAAATGAACACGTCTGCAAGAAAGGGGGTTATGTTACAGGAGGTAAGTGTTTGTTACTCGTCACTCGAGTGAATACTAAGATACTCTGCACATTGAATTAACGGTGACAAGGTTACAAAACCTTCTTCTAAATTAAATCATTCATTCATTCATTCATTTTGAGGAGTCCAGTGTCAATCTTCTGAAATTCGTTTGCTTTCAAAGCAAATAGAAGTATGTCCATCTTCATAAATATTTGGGGAGATTCAACTGCAAGTGTATACATCACAATAAATCAGCATCGTGTAACGTATTTTAATTCTATAATACATGTACTTGAATTGTGATATTTATTCGTAACAATGTGCAGATTATATTGAAATGTTCAGCAAGCCATTATGTTTGATGTACAAGTAGTGTGCGCAAAATGCATATCCAAATAAAAACTATCCCTACTCAATGGTTGGATTGGGTTATCGGGGGTAAAAACAATTGGACTGTAGCAATTTGAGCGCTTTATAGAAAAAAACTAGTCAAAGTGCTTCTTGGTCCTACGTGTACATTTCAGGCATCCTTACCATTATGTATGTTCACGATACACAAACTTTTTCATGATAGCTAGAGTTGATAAAACCGAAATCGATTGGTCAACGATCAAACCAATAGTCAATCTGCATCCAAGCTGTCTAGTGACCAAACATGCTCTTCAGAAATTTAGCCCACGCCCCATCACCTGTCATTTCCTCTGTGACAGGTATCTCATGATACGATTGGTCATAGAAAAGAAATCAGCCACTATATTGAACAGTTGAGATACAAAATGTCCTATTCGAGAACTTTGATGACGCCCATCTCGTGATCCTGTCTTATGTATGTGCAAGGAATAGCATTATGCAATATGCATACATGTATGTTCGTGTGATAACGTATATTTTCTGTTATATATTTTCTTATATAATCTCGATGAACCAAAATGACAAACTGTGAATCTGTTCCATGTAAGTCACACATTAGCTTATAAGTACTTACCTTAAAATATTCAGTATATACTAGCAACGCATCAGGGAAAATGCTTCTGTCATAGAAGATTATTAGGCATGTGCGTAAATTCTTCTTTACTGCCATTGACATAGATGTTTGGAACAATTTAACCTCACACAATGATATGAGAGGGACAATTTGTTTAAATGTGTCTTACATACAAAGACTACAAACATGTGTTAAGAAAATACACACGCCACCAAAAGTCTACAAGAGAAAGTGTAATAAAATTACGTAAAACGTTACATATATGACATGTATTCACTCCTGCTTTCTTTCAACATATACCTTTACAACGCAATTAAACAATTAAACAATTAGGACTTGCTCGTATGACGAGACAGTTTCCTGTAATCTACGAAACCAGCCAGGGATATCAGGCGTGATTAGCCCTAATTTGTCTCGCCACAGCCGGCCAGGCAATCAGCACGGGATTCCAGGTGTTGAGCAGTGAAGTGACTCTCGGGCTTAATGAGTTAATATGTAATGATATAAAGGAAATACGAATGCTATTAGTAGTTTTGACTACATCACGAAAATGACCGATCATATTGGGTGAACCAGTTCACGAAAAGTGTACCGCAATATATAGTACTGTGAAGTTCGAATTGCAATATACCGGTTAAGCATTGTTATCATGCCCATGAATTTTTCATTGTTGTTCTTCCAAATGATCATGTACTCTACAACCAAAAGGAGAAAGTGTTAACTTGCCAAGTAAAAGATATGCTCCTGCTTTTTAAAATCAAGAGTCATCAGAAGATGACATATTCCTTCCCGAAAAGTGTCCATGGAACCATAGAAAATAAGAGTGAGTGAGTGAGTGAGTGAGTGAGTGAGTTGAGTTTTACGCCGCACTCAGCAATATTACAGCTATATGGCGGCGGTCTGTAAATAATCGAGTCTGGACCAGACAATCCAGTGATCAACAACATGAGCATCGATCTGCGCAATTGGGAACCGATGACATGTGTCAACCAAGTCAGCGAGCCTGACCACCCGATCCCGTTAGTCGCCTCTTACGACAAGCTGAGTCGCCTTCTATGGCAAGCATGGGTTGCTGAAGGCCTATTCTACCCCGGGACCTTCACGGGTTAGAAAATAAGAAATCACAAAAACCTGTAACTAGCAAAAAGCACCACTTTAGGTTCTCATTGATATATCTACTAAGTTTTGTAGAAAAATATTGAACGGTTTTTGAGTTCAGCTCCAGAAGTGAAACACACCTCTCACTGTTGAGGCTAAGTCCAAAACGTTTCCATGGAAACTGAGAAAATAATAAATCACAAAAACCTGTATACACCAAAAGGCACCACTTTGGAGTCTGCCACACATATCTACCAAGTGTTGCTGAAAGATTTTAGAAGTTTTTGAGCTCTGCTCCAGAAACGAAGCCCACCCCACCTCCATTTTGAGACTAAGCCCGAAATGTTTCCATGGAAACAGAGAAAATAATAAATCACAAAAACCTGTACATAGCAACAAGCACCACTTTAGGTTCTGATTGATATATCTACTGAGTTTTGAAGAAAAATATGAAACGATTTTTGAGTTCTGCTCCGGAAACATAACCCACCCCATCATTAGACTAACACCAAAATGTTCCATGGAAAAACAACAGCAAAATAAAAATGCCAAAACTCTGTAAATAACAAAAGGCACAACTATTGGTTGAGATTATTATATCTATCAAGTTTGGTCTAAAAATATTGAACAGTTTCTGAGGTATGCTGCAGGAAACAAAATGATTACGGATGGACAGATGGATGGACGGCGGACGGACGGATGGACAGACAGACAAGGTGTGGACTATATCACCTAGCATTACATGCCGGGGGGATAAAAATATTAAAAATTGCAGTTCAGCCTTTTTCAGAACTGGGTAAGCTGCCATGCCATTTTCGGATGTACATTGTGCATGTCTTTTAAGGCCCATAACAAATGGTTTATTAACATCGGTAGTTTGTACACGTGTTGTAATTGAATACACATGGGTGTTATTTAAGCCGCATCTGAAACTGGGGTGCAATTTTTAAACTTTTCGTTCAAACGTGATATTCCTAGAATGCACATGTAAATGCACTCTCTCTATCCAGCACATTGAGGCATACTAGTATATTTCAAAATTGAACTTTGTGTGTTCGGAACTGATGTAAAAGATGACATTACCACTTAACATTAACTTGACACGACAAGACACAGACGTTCAGAAAAAGGAAAAGCAAATACAGATGCAGTCATCAGTAGTGGTTCATACAATCACAACAATTACATTATTTGAAAACGGCATGACAATTAGATTGGTGGCATAGTCCTGGTGACCATACTTTTGAGCATTGCCATTTACTTTTTGTGTATTCCCCTCAAATTGTTCGTAAATTGTTTCCAAACTTTCAAGTTCATTTTGATGGCTGTTTTTGTCAGAGTAAACTATTTCTGTTACCATTTTAACAAGCGGAATTATGTTGTTTCAAGGTGTAGTGTTTCCGTACACATATAAATAAAACGCGGGTGGTGCTTCATTAATCCTTTTGTTAACATTACCATGCCCACATGTTTTCAATTGTTTCTTCCCAAATCGTTTTCAAGAGGCATCATGTTCAAACAACTACAAGACCAAGACTTTCATAATCTATAAATATCGGCAGAGATATATTGAAACCCTTGTACATTAATCATATACATTATGTTCTTTTAACTAGATTTTTCATCCCCAAAATATTTAACAGCCCCTACTTTGAACATGTGCCTTTCCAGCAAAATTCTATTGCTCGACATGACAGTGCCGAAATGGCCAGATTGTATCTTGAAGGGGATTATCAGTCCACTTGACCTGAAGTTGTATGACTGGGTCTAGTCCCGTTTAAAAACAGAATTCTATTATGTATATTTTCACTTTCAGGCTTCAAGATTAAGCTTCCATGGCCAACCTGCCATATACAGCTGACCTACATTTGGCTTCGCCGGTGGCCATGATAATAATAGTTAAACCGCAAAGTAAAGAATTTGATATACTACTTTAACTCAACTCAGGAAGGTGCAAACGTATCTATACACACCCTTAAAGCGTATATCCTTCCAAATTGCCAACAATAATTGTCAAAAATTCTGAGACTGATTTACTATACCTACTGAAAATAATTTAGTGTACAGAGTTATTATTTTCTTATTTGTAGACTTGTGAAGGTCCCAGGGTAGAATAAGCCTTCAGCAACGCCATTAAAGGCGACTATGCATGTCGTAAGAGGCGACTAACGGGATGGGGTGGTCAGGCTCGCCGACTTCATTGACACGTCATCAGTTCCCAATTGCCCAGATCGATGCTCATGTCGTTGATCACTGGATTGTCTGATCCAGACTCTATTATTTACAGACCACCGCCATATAGCTGGATTATTGCTAAGTGCGGTGTAAAACTAAACTCGCTCACTCACTCTTATTTGTAGTCACAAGAAGAGAAAGTGTTTTACTATTTTTCCTTTATGATTATATTTCCATTTCCTGATAAACAACCACCAATCTTACAAAAAACCCAAACCCTTCACATCGCACCTGGCAGATGGATCAGGCGCCATATTATTTCAAATCTATTCTGATAAAATCTTATAGTCTACAGAGTTCGCATGCATTGCCTATTTCAGTAGAATGGAAGGTTTTACAAATGGGCTTATCTCACATACTAGATTGTAAAACTGAATCAACTTATCTGCTTCTCCACATTTCACAGACAGAAATGGAGCAATATCGCCATATCACGTCTCTATATTGCAATGTCACCTTTTTGCGGTATCACCATATTGCAACCCTTGAGGGGGGCCTTCAAACAGACATATTTGACCACATGAACATTTTCAGATAATTATTTAAGCTACTTCACGATTTCTTCAGCTAATTCTTCACCTGAAGCTATGATACTGAATACACACTGCGGCACGAATCTTCTCATTCTGTGTAGAAACAGCCACATTCAACCACATTTCTTGACAGTAACACTCAACAATGTTTATTTGACAACCACCTGACAATTCCTAGAGATAGCGACTAACATGTAGCTGTATAAACCACCCTAAAGACACACTGTAGACACCCAGTAGTACACAACTCCAACCTAACACTTATCGGTTCTTGTTGACTGGACCTTTTCATGTGCAATATCTAAACCTGAAGCTATTTGGACCACAGTTCCACCAGAACAATCATCTTAATCTGTTTGTTAATTTGACCATTTTCAGACAATAGAGAATAAAATTAACCTGAAGCTACACTTACCACCCTGAAGACACCCTGTAATCTGAATCTATCCCACCTTGCATGTGTCTGGCCTCTATACACAATCTACTTGATGACTTCCAGAGAATACCTTTAACATGTAGCTACACAAACCACCCTGAAGACACCCTCTCATCTAAATCTATCAAAGCTAGCATGCATCTGGCATCTATACACAGTCTACTTCATGACTTCTAAAGAGTACCTTTAACCTCAAACTACACACAAAAAAAACCCCTGAAGACATGGTGTAAAGTGAAAGTAAATACGCTGGCGTGGAGAGGTAGCACATGTGGAGAAGTAGCACGTGTGGAGAGGTAGCACATGAGGAGGGGTATAGCGGCTGGAACAGGAGTGGGTGGTTTCAGTTTTATGGTGCTTTTAGCAATATCCCAGACTGACAAGCAACCAAATTGAAAAGGGTGTACACCTCCACAATAAGGCACCATAACCCTTAGAGTCTGAAAGGAGTGTTCCACCAATAACATGACATCAAAGGGTGCCCCCACCCAGTGTTCTAAATTAAAACCACTTCTTAGGCCCAAAGCTGAAACCACTGGGACCCAATGTTTTTGTTTTCTGCATGTCCTTATGGCTGATGGCTCTTTCATTGCCAGTAACTAAATGTATTTTTTTTTCAGAAAATATTATTCAGGAAGTTTTAGTTTTCACCTCGATCAGCAGCAGCTTGTTAGTTGTCTCATTATTTTGTTTACTGGGAATTAGCAAAGATGTAGGGCCAACACATTCTTTTATCAGTGTTCCACCCTTAACATAGCACCCTAAACCCAACACTCTGAAAGAGGTATCCTACCCATACCATGGCACCCCAATCCTAAGACTCTGAAAGGGGTGTCCCACCCATAACATAGCACCCTAACATTCTGAAAGGGGTGTCCCACCCATAACATAGCACCCTAACATTCTGAAAGGGGTGTTCCATCCATAATATGGAATCCAAACACATGGACATTAAAGTGGTGACCTGCCCATACCATGGCACCCTAAACCTAAGACTCTGAAAGGGGTGTCCCACCCATAACATAGTACCCTAACATCCTGAAAGGGGTGTTCCATCCATAATATGGAATCCAAACACATGGACATTAAAGTGGTGACCTGCCCATACCATGGCACCCTAAACCTAAGACTCTGAAAGGGGTGTCCCACCCATAACATAGTACCCTAACATTCTGAAAGGGGTGTTCCATCCATAATATGGAATCCAAACACATGGACATTAAAGTGGTGACCTGCCCATACCATGGCACCCTAAACCTAAGACTCTGAAAGGGGTGTCCCACCCGTAACATAGCACCCTAACATTCTGAAAGGGGTGTTCCATCCATAATATGGAATCCAAACACATGGACATTAAAGTGGTGACCTGCCCATACCATGGCACCCTAAACCTAAGACTCTGAAAGGGGTGTCCCACCCATAACATAGTACCCTAACATCCTGAAAGGGGTGTTCCATCCATAATATGGAATCCAAACACATGGACATTAAAGTGGTGACCTGCCCATACCATGGCACCCTAAACCAAAGACTCTGAAAGGGGTGTCCCACCCATAACATAGCACCCTAACATTCTGAAAGGGGTGTTCCATCCATAATATGGAATCCAAACACATGGACATTAAAGTGGTGACCTGCCCATACCATGGCACCCTAAACCTAAGACTCTGAAAGGGGTGTCCCACCCATAACATAGCACCCTAACATCCTGAAAGGGGTGTTCCATCCATAATATGGAATCCAAACACATGGACATTAAAGTGGTGACCTGCCCATACCATGGCACCCTAAACCTAAGACTCTGAAAGGGGTGTCCCACCCATAACATAGTACCCTAACATTCTGAAAGGGGTGTTCCATCCATAATATGGAATCCAAACACATGGACATTAAAGTGGTGACCTGCCCATACCATGGCACCCTAAACCTAAGACTCTGAAAGGGGTGTCCCACCCATAACATAGTACCCTAACATTCTGAAAGGGGTGTTCCATCCATAATATGGAATCCAAACACATGGACATTAAAGTGGTGACCTGCCCATACCATGGCACCCCAATCCTAAGACTCTGAAAGGGGTGTCCCACCCATAACATAGTACCCTAACATTCTGAAAGGGGTGTTCCATCCATAACATAGTACCCTAACATTCTGAAAGGGGTGTCCCACCCATAACATAGTACCCTAACATCCTGAAAGGGGTGTCCCACCCATAACATAGTACCCTAACATCCTGAAAGGGGTGTCCCACCCATAACATAGTACCCTAACATTCTGAAAGGGGTGTCCCACCCATAACATAGTACCCTAACATCCTGAAAGGGGTGTTCCATCCATAATATGGAATCCAAACACATGGACATTAAAGTGGTGACCTGCCCATACCATGGCACCCTAAACCTAAGGCTCTGAAAGGGGTGTCCCACCCATAACATAGTACCCTAACATTCTGAAAGGGGTGTCCCACCCATAACATAGTACCCTAACATTCTGAAAGGGGTGTTCCATCCATAATATGGAATCCAAACACATGGACATTAAAGTGGTGACCTGCCCATACCATGGCACCCCAATCCTAAGACTCTGAAAGGGGTGTCCCACCCATAACATAGTACCCTAACATTCTGAAAGGGGTGTTCCATCCATAATATGGAATCCAAACACATGGACATTAAAGTGGTGACCTGCCCATACCATGGCACCCCAATCCTAAGACTCTGAAAGGGGTGTCCCACCCATAACATAGTACCCTAACATTCTGAAAGGGGTGTTCCATCCATAATATGGAATCCAAACACATGGACATTAAAGTGGTGACCTGCCCATACCATGGCACCCCAATCCTAAGACTCTGAAAGGGGTGTCCCACCCGTAACATAGCACCCTAACATTCTGAAAGGGGTGTTCCATCCATAACATAGTACCCTAACATTCTGAAAGGGGTGTTCCATCCATAATATGGAATCCAAACACATGGACATTAAAGTGGTGACCTGCCCATACCATGGCACCCCAATCCTAAGACTCTGAAAGGGGTGTCCCACCCATAACATAGTACCCTAACATTCTGAAAGGGGTGTTCCATCCATAACATAGTACCCTAACATTCTGAAAGGGGTGTCCCACCCATAACATAGTACCCTAACATCCTGAAAGGGGTGTCCCACCCATAACATAGTACCCTAACATCCTGAAAGGGGTGTCCCACCCATAACATAGTACCCTAACATCCTGAAAGGGGTGTCCCACCAATAACATGACATCAAAGGGTGCCCCCACCCAGTGTTCTAAATTAAAACCACTTCTTAGGCCCAAAGCTGAAACCACTGGGACCCAATGTTTTTGTTTTCTGCATGTCCTTATGGCTGATGGCTCTTTCATTGCCAGTAACTAAATGTATTTTTTTTTCAGAAAATATTATTCAGGAAGTTTTAGTTTTCACCTCGATCAGCAGCAGCTTGTTAGTTGTCTCATTATTTTGTTTACTGGGAATTAGCAAAGATGTAGGGCCAACACATTCTTTTATCAGTGTTCCACCCTTAACATAGCACCCTAAACCCAACACTCTGAAAGAGGTATCCTACCCATACCATGGCACCCCAATCCTAAGACTCTGAAAGGGGTGTCCCACCCATAACATAGCACCCTAACATTCTGAAAGGGGTGTCCCACCCATAACATAGCACCCTAACATTCTGAAAGGGGTGTTCCATCCATAATATGGAATCCAAACACATGGACATTAAAGTGGTGACCTGCCCATACCATGGCACCCTAAACCTAAGACTCTGAAAGGGGTGTCCCACCCATAACATAGTACCCTAACATCCTGAAAGGGGTGTTCCATCCATAATATGGAATCCAAACACATGGACATTAAAGTGGTGACCTGCCCATACCATGGCACCCTAAACCTAAGACTCTGAAAGGGGTGTCCCACCCATAACATAGTACCCTAACATTCTGAAAGGGGTGTTCCATCCATAATATGGAATCCAAACACATGGACATTAAAGTGGTGACCTGCCCATACCATGGCACCCTAAACCTAAGACTCTGAAAGGGGTGTCCCACCCGTAACATAGCACCCTAAGTAGTATACACAATGGTGAGAAAAACCGGTAGCGGGTACACTTTGCTCAGAAGCTTCTGAGTATAGCTAATTCTGCTACCAGCATATATATTCAACAAGACCCTTCGATAAGACCACTTTTCGGCTGCTCCCAATTATAGTGTATTCCCAATTAGAGCTATGCGGGTACATAGACATAGAAATATGCCAGGAACCAAGCTCTCGCGAGAAGCATATACCGAGATCCGATCGGGTCGTTTGTCCATTCGGGAAGCGAAGAGGAAGTATCACATATCGCAAGCTCGATACACACGAATCCGAGGTGGTATAGACAAGCCCACAACTCCCGATATATCCGAAGACTTGGAGGCCCTGCTGCAGAAGTGTCGCCCCATGTTGCTTTCCGACCGAGAGAAACAAATCCTGGAGCAATCGGGACACACCTTCTACGAACACTACCAGATCCCCAAACAGTTTCTCGAACTCTACTTGCTGTGCTTTCGTCCACTAGTAGAAGCCGGCAAAATAGTTGATTTCGTCTACATCTACCCACCCAACCAATTTCAACCCTCGGCGGGCAAACTCCGAATCATTCTCGCTGATAACTGCTATCCGGGCCCCAAGGACAGACACAACCGATGCACCGACTGCCTAGCCACTCTATCGGAACTGCCTGCTCTCTTCGGACCCGACAACTCTACGTGCAAGTGTGGTGCCACCGACCACTGCGTCGACAGCAAGAAATGCATTCTCTGGGAACAGAAAGCGATAGAATACACACCCCAGGAGCGACTTCCACTCGAGGTTCCAGAAGAGATCGAGGTTGGCAGCTGTTGTGTGAATATAGAGAACCTATACGACAACGCCTGCCTTTTCTGGAGCATACAATACGCACTCCTCATCAACAAATTGATGGACTGTTGTACGTGTAAGGAGAAAGAGTCTTGTATCTTCTGGTGGTTATCGGAGAAAGCAGAGGTACCACAGGGGCGGGGTAATATTTGGCATACCCCATTACCCGACTATGGTGGACCCAAGCATATGGAAGTAGCACCCCCTCCATGCAGCGAACACAAAAAAGCTGCGAACGTCCCAGAAGGAGTCTACTTATGCAAAAAGTTTGCTGTAGCGGGACACGAAGGGAAGAACCGGCTGTTATTACTACTCGATCCCCCGACTGGGGAAACGATTCCAGTCTATGGCTACAAGATACGAGAAACGATTCGGGCTGCCGGGGGAATAGAACGCCTACGGTTAGTGCGGGAACCGTTTCTATGCAAGCTCGGTAAAATCTGCTACTCACCTATATCAGAAAAGAAAGACGATAGAGAAATCGAATTACTGCTTCCAGACATTGGACGAGAATAGGTCCGGCAGCTCACCTAGTATTTTGGTAGATGCAGTCGTGGGCTTACAAAGGACGAATACTTATCTAGGCTAGTTTTCGTATTCCAACTGCTTTTCGTGGTACCCTACTACTTTTTTCCCCTCAAAAAACAACACTCTACTGCATAATGAAGGGATCCCCACGTTTCGTCTTGGGTGTTTCTACCTTCTCGGTCGGTGTGTGCACTGATTTGCTGTGCTTCCAGGTCTTGTAGACGACCTTCCAGAGAAAAACAGCGGCTAGCGAAAGGTAGGTCCACCTTTGGGCTGTTTCTAGTATCTGCCGCACCTTCTGGATATCCAGATGGGTCTCTTCTTGTTCCTCCTCAACGTTTTCTATTTCCTCTTCCTCATTGTCCTTATCCAGCATCGACAAGATGTCGACCAACAAATTCGTGGTTTGCTCCATATGAGCCGACAACGTATTCGTGGTTTGTTCCAAACGAGCCGACATCGCTGCAGTTTGCTTCACACTAGCCTCTAGCCTCCCCAAGCGGTTGTAGAAGTCCTGGATGGTGGACACAGTCGGCTCTGCAGCAGGCAATACGCTCTCGCTAGGGGGTAAGATGGCCGCAGGCAATACGCTGCCGGCAGACGTCTCACTAGCGGGAGCAGGCAATGCGTCTGTGCTGGTCGGAGGTTCTACAGCAGGCTCTCGCCATATGTCGTAGAGTCTTGTGGATCCAATACCGAAGCGCTTTTTGACCTCGCTTGCTGGGAGCACCCCTCGAAGGGAGCGTATTTCTTGGACCTTTTCCGAAGACAAATCTCTTCTTGGTGGCATGGGGTGTTTTTCCTGGGAATATATATATACCATACTTCCTACTTGTCTATATAGGAACCAATCCTCTCCCAGGAAACTTCTAATAATGCTTAGCAATGCTTAGCAATGCTTAGTAATGCTTAGCAAATGCTTAGTATTACTAAAGGTCCAAGAAATACGCTCCCTTCGAGGGGTGCTCCCAGCAAGCGAGGTCAAAAAGCGCTTCGGTATTGGATCCACAAGACTCTACGACATATGGCGAGAGCCTGCTGTAGAACCTCCGACCAGCACAGACGCATTGCCTGCTCCCGCTAGTGAGACGTCTGCCGGCAGCGTATTGCCTGCGGCCATCTTACCCCTTAGCGAGAGCGTATTGCCTGCTGCAGAGCCGACTGTGTCCACCATCCAGGACTTCTACAACCGCTTGGGGAGGCTAGAGGCTAGTGTGAAGCAAACTGCAGCGATGTCGGCTCGTTTGGAACAAACCACGAATACATTGTCGGCTCATATGGAGCAAACCACGAATTTGTTGGTCGACATCTTGTCGATGCTGGATAAGGACAATGAGGAAGAGGAAATAGAAAACGTTGAGGAGGAACAAGAAGAGACCCATCTGGATATCCAGAAGGTGCGGCAGATACTAGAAACAGCCCAAAGGTGGACCTACCTTTCGCTAGCCGCTGTTTTTCTCTGGAAGGTCGTCTACAAGACCTGGAAGCACAGCAAATCAGTGCACACACCGACCGAGAAGGTAGAAACACCCAAGACGAAACGTGGGGATCCCTTCATTATGCAGTAGAGTGTTGTTTTTTGAGGGGAAAAAAGTAGTAGGGTACCACGAAAAGCAGTTGGAATACGAAAACTAGCCTAGATAAGTATTCGTCCTTTGTAAGCCCACGACTGCATCTACCAAAATACTAGGTGAGCTGCCGGACCTATTCTCGTCCAATGTCTGGAAGCAGTAATTCGATTTCTCTATCGTCTTTCTTTTCTGATATAGGTGAGTAGCAGATTTTACCGAGCTTGCATAGAAACGGTTCCCGCACTAACCGTAGGCGTTCTATTCCCCCGGCAGCCCGAATCGTTTCTCGTATCTTGTAGCCATAGACTGGAATCGTTTCCCCAGTCGGGGGATCGAGTAGTAATAACAGCCGGTTCTTCCCTTCGTGTCCCGCTACAGCAAACTTTTTGCATAAGTAGACTCCTTCTGGGACGTTCGCAGCTTTTTTGTGTTCGCTGCATGGAGGGGGTGCTACTTCCATATGCTTGGGTCCACCATAGTCGGGTAATGGGGTATGCCAAATATTACCCCGCCCCTGTGGTACCTCTGCTTTCTCCGATAACCACCAGAAGATACAAGACTCTTTCTCCTTACACGTACAACAGTCCATCAATTTGTTGATGAGGAGTGCGTATTGTATGCTCCAGAAAAGGCAGGCGTTGTCGTATAGGTTCTCTATATTCACACAACAGCTGCCAACCTCGATCTCTTCTGGAACCTCGAGTGGAAGTCGCTCCTGGGGTGTGTATTCTATCGCTTTCTGTTCCCAGAGAATGCATTTCTTGCTGTCGACGCAGTGGTCGGTGGCACCACACTTGCACGTAGAGTTGTCGGGTCCGAAGAGAGCAGGCAGTTCCGATAGAGTGGCTAGGCAGTCGGTGCATCGGTTGTGTCTGTCCTTGGGGCCCGGATAGCAGTTATCAGCGAGAATGATTCGGAGTTTGCCCGCCGAGGGTTGAAATTGGTTGGGTGGGTAGATGTAGACGAAATCAACTATTTTGCCGGCTTCTACTAGTGGACGAAAGCACAGCAAGTAGAGTTCGAGAAACTGTTTGGGGATCTGGTAGTGTTCGTAGAAGGTGTGTCCCGATTGCTCCAGGATTTGTTTCTCTCGGTCGGAAAGCAACATGGGGCGACACTTCTGCAGCAGGGCCTCCAAGTCTTCGGATATATCGGGAGTTGTGGGCTTGTCTATACCACCTCGGATTCGTGTGTATCGAGCTTGCGATATGTGATACTTCCTCTTCGCTTCCCGAATGGACAAACGACCCGATCGGATCTCGGTATATGCTTCTCGCGAGAGCTTGGTTCCTGGCATATTTCTATGTCTATGTACCCGCATAGCTCTAATTGGGAATACACTATAATTGGGAGCAGCCGAAAAGTGGTCTTATCGAAGGGTCTTGTTGAATATATATGCTGGTAGCAGAATTAGCTATACTCAGAAGCTTCTGAGCAAAGTGTACCCGCTACCGGTTTTTCTCACCATTGTGTATACTACTCCCTAACATTCTGAAAGGGGTGTTCCATCCATAATATGGAATCCAAACACATGGACATTAAAGTGGTGACCTGCCCATACCATGGCACCCCAATCCTAAGACTCTGAAAGGGGTGTCCCACCCATAACATAGTACCCTAACATTCTGAAAGGGGTGTTCCATCCATAATATGGAATCCAAACACATGGACATTAAAGTGGTGACCTGCCCATACCATGGCACCCTAAACCTAAGGCTCTGAAAGGGGTGTCCCACCCATAACATAGTACCCTAACATTCTGAAAGGGGTGTCCCACCCATAACATAGTACCCTAACATTCTGAAAGGGGTGTCCCACCCGTAACATAGCACCCTAACATTCTGAAAGGGGTGTTCCATCCATAATATGGAATCCAAACACATGGACATTAAAGTGGTGACCTGCCCATACCATGGCACCCCAATCCTAAGACTCTGAAAGGGGTGTCCCACCCATAACATAGTACCCTAACATTCTGAAAGGGGTGTTCCATCCATAATATGGAATCCAAACACATGGACATTAAAGTGGTGACCTGCCCATACCATGGCACCCCAATCCTAAGACTCTGAAAGGGGTGTCCCACCCATAACATAGTACCCTAACATTCTGAAAGGGGTGTTCCATCCATAATATGGAATCCAAACACATGGACATTAAAGTGGTGACCTGCCCATACCATGGCACCCTAAACCTAAGACTCTGAAAGGGGTGTCCCACCCATAACATAGTACCCTAACATTCTGAAAGGGGTGTTCCATCCATAATATGGAATCCAAACACATGGACATTAAAGTCGGGTCCTACCCATTACATGGCACCCTAAACCTAAGACTCTGAAAGGGGTGTCCCACCCATAACATAGTACCCTAACATTCTGAAAGGGGTGTTCCATCCATAATATGGAATCCAAACACATGGACATTAAAGTGGTGACCTGCCCATACCATGGCACCCCAATCCTAAGACTCTGAAAGGGGTGTCCCACCCATAACATAGTACCCTAACATTCTGAAAGGGGTGTTCCATCCATAATATGGAATCCAAACACATGGACATTAAAGTCGGGTCCTACCCATACCATGGCACCCTAAACCTAAGGCTCTGAAAGGGGTGTCCCACCCATAACATAGTACCCTAACATTCTGAAAGGGGTGTTCCATCCATAATATGGAATCCAAACACATGGACATTAAAGTGGTGTCCTACCCATACCATGGCACCCCAATCCTAAGACTCTGAAAGGGGTGTCCCACCCATAACATAGTACCCTAACATTCTGAAAGGGGTGTTCCATCCATAATATGGAATCCAAACACATGGACATTAAAGTCGGGTCCTACCCATACCATGGCACCCTAACCTAAGACTCTGAAAGGGGTGTCCCACCCATAACATAGTACCCTAACATTCTGAAAGGGGTGTCCCACCCATAACATAGTACCCTAACATTCTGAAAGGGGTGTTCCATCCATAATATGGAATCCAAACACATGGACATTAAAGTGGTGACCTGCCCATACCATGGCACCCCAATCCTAAGACTCTGAAAGGGGTGTCCCACCCATAACATAGTACCCTAACATTCTGAAAGGGGTGTTCCATCCATAATATGGAATCCAAACACATGGACATTAAAGTGGTATCCTACCCATACCATGGAACCTAACCCTAAGGCTCTGAAAGGGGTGACCCACCCACAAAAGAGCACCCTAAACAATGACTCTGAAAGGGGTGTTCCCTCCATGATATTGCACTCTAACACAAGGATGTTAAAGGTGTATTCCACATATGATATTCCACCCTAACACAATGATGTTAAAGGGGTGTTCCACCCATAACATAGCACCCTAACCCTTTGATTCTGAAAGGGGTGTTTCATTAATAAAATAGCACCGCAACCCTAACACTCTGAAGGGGTGTCTCACCCATACCATGCTACCTTAATCATAAGATTCTGGAAGGGGTGTCCCACCCATAGCACGGCATCCTAATTCTAGAACTCTCAAAGGGATGTCTTACCCTGTGTTTGTAATTACTGCTGGCTTGGCAGTCCTCGCCGGTTGTTGTTGCATGGAGCTGGCAGTTTCAAATATGTGTGGCTAGACCTATAAAGGGGTGAACCCCACACAGCATGGCACCCAAACTGTAGGAACTTAAAGGGTTGCCCCACCCACAGCATGGCACCCCAACCCTCAGACCTATAAAGGGGTGACACCACCCACAGCATGGCACCCTAAGTGTAGGAGCTTAAAGGGGTACAACACCCACAGCATGGTACTCTAACCCTCAGACCTATGAAGGGGTGCCCCACCCACAACATGACATCCTAACCCTCAGACCTATAAAGGGGTGCATCACCCACAGCATGACAAACTAACCCTGAGACCTATAAAGGGGTGCCCCACCCACAGCATGACATACTAACCCTGAGACCTATAAAGGGGTGCCCCACTCACACCTTAAAAGGGTAACCCAACCATAGCATAGAACCCTTACCATGAGACCTACAAGTTGTGCCCCACCCACAGCATGGCATGCTAACTCTCAGACCTTTAAAGGGGTACCCCACCCAGAGCAGGGCATCCTAACCATAGCACGTTAAAGGGGTGCCCCATCCACAGAATAGCACTCTAACCATAGGACCTTAAAGGGGTAACCCAACCATAGCCTTGAACCCTAATGTGTTCCATCCTGAGGAAGATAAATAATATTGATGATACATGACTGAACCCTATGCAGACGACAAAGCTCAAACCTTGTATTGAGAAACACAGGAGAGTATGCAAGTAGTACCCGACTGGCATGTAACGTCATGTCATGTCATGCCAACCAGTTTCAATTCAATTTCAAACCAATACTGACCTAGAAACAGTACTTGGAATGGAGGAACTCACTGCAAGTCACGGATTTGTTCCCTAGTATTTGAGAGGATTTGAGCCAAATAATATTTATATACTCATAATATTCAGGCTATGACAAAGACCCTGATGTAAAACTCAACCTCAGCCAATGTAAAATAATTCCAAGATGGTTCTCCTTGGTCAGATAATGTGTTTGAGCAACAAGGAACTCTGATGTCAGTGAACTCCAGCTCAATCCTGCCATATGAGTTCAATATTCCCTACAGCTCAAGCAAGAGCCATGCTATCTCCACATTTCCCACTTTCACCTGCCTCTTATATCACCACCAAACTGATGCATGAACTGGATTATCTCCCTTCCAGTCAGAGTAAGCTCGACAGGTGTTTATGTTACCCAATAATACAGTCTTACCTTGGAGACATACATAATATGTAGGCTATGACAAAGAACTCTGACTTGTAAACTAAAATCTAAATGCTGCATATGAATACAAGACAATTTTGCTTGGTCAGTTTGTGCTTGAGTAAAACAGACAGACCTGCTGAAATAATATTTATAAATGTTCAGAGGGTCCATGAAAGACTATCTTAGCTCAGTGACTAAATTTGGTTTCCAACAATGACATCCCTCGTCTTCAACAGCATCTGTATCTTACTGGCTGTTGGTACAATTACTACTCAGGGATCACACTTCTCGTCTGAGACACGATCAAAACAGATTTGGACAACCACTGGAAACACTCCACTTGTTGCAGGGTTATTATCCTCACAACATGCCAACATACAGATAAAGAAAATTCCTGAGCAAAGTATCCACTTTGATGTACTTACATAGGTATTAAATACCTTGAATGAACTGAGTGACACAGTAGTGCTACCTCATCCACCAAAGGTAGCTCTCTCTACACCATATAACATCTCGGAAGATTTTCTTCAACAAACATATTAATAATCATGAACAATTTAATTATTTCATAAAAACATTTGGTATCCTTTTCATAAACTGGCTTCCATACAGTGATCATGTATGCTGTCACTTAATTTCTGTCCTTGTAGGCCGCTGGGCACTGATGTTTCACCAGACAAAAAGCACACCAAGGGTGCTTACTCCTCCACCTAATGTTCTAAATTATCTCCCCCTTGTCTACTGATCACATACAACCCCTGTTGCATAATCCACCACAATAAAGAAAACTGATCAATGACATTTGGCAGCTAAACGGTATGTCTATCATGTGCTTATGAAACCATATCTTGTCAAATTGGGAAAATCCTAAATAACCAGCTGAACTCAAGAAACAACATGGTCACCTCAAGGAAATATGTCATTTTGGGGTAAGGGAGTATCTGCAATCTCGGCAGGGGGTGGCAGATATGTCACCTGGGTTAACCCCTTGGAAGTTCATTATTTTTTCAGATGCACACTTTCAGTAGATTTGAAAAGTGACTGTTGTGCAAGAATTGGTCCTGGATTTGCATACAACTATAAAATTACGCAGAAATGTAGAATATTAAATTTCCTGCCTGTTGGTATAAATGTAAGTGGTGGACTACCTTGGTGGTTTGAGAAACAGACAAAACTTTGTCATGTGATCAATTTCTGTTTTTCATCGTGCACCAATAAAAGCACTTAGTCTTAGTGATGAAAATACAGCCTGCTATCTGAGCAACATAAGCATATACAAAATGAGTTTGTGCGCTCAGGATTAACAAGAGTCATCAGAAAAGGACATATCCCTAAGGCCCCTACATATTTGATAGGACAAATCATCTGACCGTTACTTAATCACTTTGTTTTGCAGAAAAATACTGAACAGAAACCGAGAAAATAAGAAATCCAAAAAGCCTGTACATAGCAAAAGACACCACTTTAGGTTCTGATTGATATATCTACAAAGTTTTGCAGAAAAAACATTGATCAGGTTTTGAGTTCTCCATCCATTTTGAGCAGTTATGCTCCGAAAACAGCCAGCTAGCATGTATCTGCACCCTATACACACTCTACTTCATGACCACCAGAGAATAGAATTAACCTGGAGCTACACCAACCACCCTGAACAGAAGATGAAATCAAACTTTAAACACGCTACCCTGTATCTGGGCTCTATAGATGGTCTGCTTGTTGACTTCTAGAGAATACTTTTAACCTGAAGCTACACAAACCAACCTGATGAGATGGTGCCACCTGAATCTATAGTAACCCCCGTTAGCATGTATTTGGCCTCTGTACATTGTCTACTTCATGACTTTCACAGAATATGTTTTACTTGAGCTACACAAACCACCCTGAAGACATGGTGTCATCTGAATGTGACCCACCTAGGATGTGTCTGGGTTCTGTACAGTCTACTTCGTGACTTCCAGAGAACAAAGTTAACCTGAAGCTACATTAACCACCCTGAAGACACCCTTGACTATAAATCTATCCCAGCTAGCATGTATCTGGCCTCTGTACACACTCTACTTGATGACTCAAAGAGAATACCTGCAGCTACAAAAAACACCCTAAAGACACCCTGCAAATCTGAATCTACTCAAGTTAGCATATATCTGGCATCTATACACAATCTACGTGATGACTCCAAGAGAATCCCATTAACCTGAAGCTACAAAACACACTCTAAAGACACCCTGCAAATCTGAATCTACCCCAGTTAGCATGTATCGGGCCTCTCTATATATACTCTCCTTCATGACTTTCAGATAATAAGTTTAAAATGAGTTACACAAACCACCTTGAAGGCACCCTGAAATCTGAATCTATTCAAGTTAGCATGTATCTGGCATCTATACACAATCTACTTGATGACTTCCAGAGAAAACTTTTAACCTGAGGTAGACAAACCACCCTAAACACACCCAGCCATCTAAAACTAAACACCCTAGCATATTTCTTGCCTCTATACTTACTCCATCTAATGATCTCCAGATTCTACTTAATGATCTCCAGACTCTACTTAATGGTCTCCATTTCCAGAAAATAAAATTAACCTGAAGCTACACTAATCACCCTAAAGACACCCTGCAAATCTGAATCTGCCCCAGTTAGCTGTATATGGCCTCTATACATAGTTTACTTCATGACTTCCTGATAATACGTTTAAACTAAGCTACACAAACCACCCTGATACAGCCTGTAATCTAAATCTACGGAAGCTAGCACACATCTGGCATCTATACAGAGTCTACTTGGTGACTTCCAAAGAATACCTTTAACCTGGACCTACAAACACCACCCTGAACACATGGTGTCACCTGAATTTACACCAGCTAGCATGCATCTGGCCTCTAGACATTGTTTACTTCATGACTTACAGAGAATACATTTTACCACAGCTACACAAACCGCCCTGAAGACACCATGTAAGCTGAATGTAAATACACCAGCGCGTATCTGGCCTCTATACATAGTCTACTTAATGACTTCCAGAGAATAAGTTTAAACTCAGCTGGACAAACCACCCTGAACACACCCTGTAATATAAATCTACCCCAGCTAGCACGTATCTGGCCTCTATACATAGTCTACTTAATGACTTCCAGAGGATAGCTTTAACCTGCAGCTACACAAACCAACCTGAAGACACCCTGTAATCTACATCTACCCCAGCTAATATGTATCCGATCTAAAGTCACCTTAATGACTTCTAGAGAATACCTTTAACCTGGAGCTACACAAAACACCTTAAACACACCCTGTAACCTTAATCTACCCAAGGTAGCATGCATTTGGCCTCTATGCACAGTCTACTTCAGGACTTCCAGAGAATAATTACAAACTGAGCTAGACACCCCCCTGGAGAGACACTGTAAACTGCATCTTCTCAAGCTAGTGTATGTCCTGCATTTATACACAGCCTGTGTCGTGATTTCAAGAGAATACCTTTAATCCAAGCTACACAAACCACCCTGAAGACATCTGTCATCTGAATCTACCCCACTTTGGATGTATCTGGCTTCTATACAGACAACTTAAAAGTCACCTTAATGATTTCTAGAGAATAACATTAACCTGAAGCTACACCAATCACCCTAGAGACACCCTGGAGATCTGAATATACCACAGTTCGCATGTATCTGGCCTCTATGCATAGTCTACTTCATGACTTCCAGAGAATACGTTTAAACTAGAATAGATTTTGAAGCCTGCACAAACCACCCTGAACACAACCTGTAATATAAATCTACCCCAGCTAGCATGTATCTGGCTTCTATGTACAGTCTACTTGGTGACTTCCAGTTAATAAATTTAACCTGGAGCTACACAAATCACCTTGAACACACCCTGTAAACTAAAATTAAACGCCCTCGCATATCTCTTGACTCTATACACAGTCTACTTAATGACTTAAAGAGTAACTTTAACTTTGAGCTAGACAAACCACCATGAGGACACCCTGAAATCTAAATCTGCACCACCTAACAAGCATCTGGAATCTACACACAGTCTACTTTTTCATTTACAAAGAATACCTTTCACCTGTAGCTACACACGACATCCTTAAGAGACCCTGTAACCTAAATCTAGACAAGACTGCATGTATCTGGCCACTGTACACAGTCTCCAAAATAATTTCCAGAGAATACCTTTAACCTGGAACTACACAAACCATCCTCCACACACCCTGAAATCTGAATATATCCCACATAGAATGTCTCTGGCCTCTCTACACATTCTACTTGGTGACTTCCAGAGAATACCTATAATGTGAACTGGACAAACCACCCTGAACACACCCTGTAATCCAAATCTACCAGTTAGAACGCATCCAGCCTACATAAATTGTTCACTTCATGATTTCCAGAGAATACCTTTAACATGGCTCTACACAAACCAAACTAAAAACACCCTATAATCTGAATCTACCCAAGCTAGCATACATCTGACCTCTATGCACAGTTTACTTAATGACTTCCAGAGAATAAGTTTAAACTCAGCTAGACAAACCACCCTGAACACACCCTGTAATCTAAATCTACCCCAGCTAGCATACATCTGTCCTCTATACACAGTCTCCTTCATGACTTCCAGAGACTTCCTTTACCTGAAGCCACAAAAAATACTGTAATCTGAATCTACCAAGGTAGCATGACTCCCAGAGAATACCTTTAACCTGAAGCTACACAAACCACTCTGAACAGACCTGTAATCTGAATGTAAATACACTAGCCTGTATCAAGCTCTCCCTTGTCTGGACAATGTACAGTCTCTCTGACCACTTGATCATTTCCACAGCATTAAAGGGAGACTACATAAAATCTACCTCTGCTAGCCTTTATCTGGACAGTGTATAGTCTGTTTGTCCACTTGACCATTTCTACAGAATTAACAGTAACCAATACAAAATCTATCCCTGCTAGCATGTATCTGGACGCTTGACCACTTGACCATTGTCACACAATAATAGGAAGGTGTACACAATCTATATGGACACTTTAAAATCTACTTGACCACTTGACCATTTCTACAGCATTAACAGGAAGCTATACAAAATCTATCCCTGCTAGTTTATATCTAGACAACGTACAGTTTATTTGACCACCTGACCAGATCTACAGCATTAACAGGAAGATTCACAAAGTCTATCCCTTGCTAGCATGTATCTGGACACTGTACAGTCAGTTCTACCACTTGACCAATCCTTAAGCATTAAGTGGAACCTGGGGAAAATTTACTCATGCTAGCATGTATCTGGACATTAAACAGAACTACTACTACAAAACCTATCCGTGCTAGCTTGTATCCGGACACTTTATAGGTTATTTCACCACTCGACCATTTCTACAGCATCAACTGGAACCTATATACAAAATCTATCTCTGCTAGCATGTATCTAGACGCTGTACAGTCTCTCTCACCTCTTGAACATTTTTCTACAGCATTAACTGGACGCTACCCAAAACCTCCCATGGCTAGCATGTATCTGGACACTGTACAGTCTGCTTGACCACTGGGCCATTTCTACAGCAGTAACTGGAAGGTTGGCAAAATCTATCCCTGCTAGCATGTATATGGACACTGTACAGCCTATGTGACAACTATCTGGACAGTGGACAGTCTGCTTGACCACTGGGCCATTTCTACAGCAGTAACTGGAACCTATACAAAATATGTCTCCGCTACCATGTATCTGGACAGTGGACAGTCTATTTGACAAGTTTTTGAAGTCTGAGCAGAATGTATCATAACAACTTAGCATCTCCTGAGAAACCATTTCTGACAAGAGGTTCATCATTAGTGCATCATCCCAGAATAAGCTCTCCAGTACTGTGGCATGACTAACAGGAAAAGGCACGGGTATAAAATATCAATGGAGGCACCCATATGGGGGGATCATGCAAGTGACAGGGATACCCTGTGGGATGAGATGGCCATGACTGTTCTAGCACCTCACAGGCAGCTTGGGTTCCGTGTACATTACTATCATTATCATTACTATAATGGAAACACTTCTTAGGATGTGAAACATTTACCAGCCCAAACCCCCTTCAACACACCCTTCCATCTAAACCTAAAGGAATCTGGTGGTTGTGAAGTCTGTTATATTCTGACCAATTCAGCAGTAACACCTTCAACCTCAAGCTAAACATGTCACCCCAATGGCATCCTGTAATCTCAACCTACCTTTGCTACGAACTGAGTCTCCATGATCACTTGAAAATTCCAGGGAAGACCTTGCAGTCGTCTGGGGTAGGGTGTATCACCTGGGTCAAGCTACATGAACAGTTAGGGGAGAGAGGTGTCTGACATCTGGGGTAGGGTGTGTCGCCTGGGTCAAACTTCATGAACACCTGGGGGTGGGGGGTGTCTGACATCTGGGGTAGGGTGTGTCACCTGGGTCAAGCTACATGAGCACCTGGGGGTGAGGGGTGTCAGTCATCTGGGGTAGGGGGTGTCACAGCTGGGTCAATCTACATGGACATGTAGAGGTGAGGGGTGTTTACCCTCTGGGAGGGTGTGTAACCATGTCAATCTAGAAACCTGGGGTGTCAGTCATCTGTAGTAGAATGTGTCACCTAGTTTAATCTATATGGACATGTGGGGAGTTGTCAGTCATCTGGGGTAAGGTGTGCCACCCGGGTCAGTCTACATGGACAGCTGGGGTGAGGGGTATCAGTCCTCTGGGGAGGGTGTGTCACCCTGGCCAATATACTAGGACACCTGCATGTGACTGCTTAACCACTAACTTTTCTGAGTAAAGTGATGGGTTATTCAGGTAGCTTTTTTCAGCCAAACGAGTGAACAAGTGAGTGAGTCAGTGAGAGAGAAAGAGATGGAAGGTGGGAAAAAGAGAGAAAGAAGTGAAGAGAAGAGAAGAGGCATTTTCAATCAGACCTGACTGGTTCTCTGACATAAAATCACAATAACAGGAGGTCGCAAGTGAATCAAGTTACACTGCACCAATACTACTCCCTCTGAATCTGAAGAATCAAAAGTGCAACTCCAGATACCCTGGACTGACAGGACAAGTGCTGAAGACTTCTCAGTTGTGCCACCCTTAAGATACCCTGAACTGATCAGGACAAGTGTTGAAGACTTCTCACTTGTTCCACCCCAGATACCACAGACTGTCTAGGTCTAGTGCTGAGGACTGTGAACTCCTGGCTGTGACGGCATCTCGACCTCAAGAAGCACAACCTGGAACAAGACGACTTGAAGGGTATAAGACTAGTTGGCAATGAAAAGGTAGCTGAAATGTGAAACACTGCAGTCTGCCACAGACCTGTCTACAGGGCACACCTATAAGAATACAAGAGAGAGGTTACATGTGGCCTTACACTGCCATTCCACTCATACACAGGAAAAATTGAACTTGTTAATAGAAACGGGTATGGAGCATTGCAAGATGAATACTGACAGTAGAGACAATATAAATCCAACCAGTAAGGAGAATGTGTCACAAACAATCAGCATCACCTGCAAAACGGTACCTGACAACATGTTCATCACCACAGTGGAATTCCAGAATAAGCTCTGCTGGGCTGGTGCCTGGCTGAAAGTGAGGGAGTTAAAATGGAACAAAGTAGGTGGCAAGTAAGTGTGTAAAGGCACAGTGCAGCCTGATACTGAAAGCTTGAGTGACAGAGTGAGGAGAGTTTTATGCCGCACTCAGCAATATTCCAGCTATATGGTGGTGGTCTGCAAATAACTGACTCTGGATGAGACAATACAGTGATCAACTGCATGAGCAATCTGCAACAGGGATTCGATGACGTGTGTCAACCAAGTCAGCGAGCCTGACCATCCAATACCGTGAACCATGGGTTACTGATGATCATTTCTAAACTTTAACATGAAGCTAAAAGATATGAAAATATGTCATCTAACTCATACAAGCAAAACTCCAGTTAATGAACAGATCCAGTCTATCTGACGACTTGACCATGCCAACAGACGGCCACCAACCCAAGCTGAGATGGATAGTCAGCAGTCTAAATCTACCTAAGCTAGCAAGTATCTGGCCTCTACAAACAGGGTATGTGACTACTTGACGACTTCCAAAAAATACTTTTAACCTGAAGATACACAAACCACCCTGAGGACACCTTAGCATCTGAATCTATGTAAACCAACAAGTATCTGGCCTCTACTGAGCATGTGACTACTTGATGACTTCCTGAGAGTATCTTTAACCTAAAAATACACAAACCTCCCTAAAGACAGTTTAGAATCTAAATCTACCCGAGGTGGCATCTATATGGCCTTTGGACGGAGCATGTGACTACTTGATGACTTCCTGAGAATATCTTCAACCTGAAAATACACAAATCTCCCTGAAGACACCCTAGTATTTAAATCTACCCAAGCTAGAATATATTTGACCCCTATACACAGCCTGTGTCATTACTTTATCACTTCCAGAGAGATACCTTGAACCTGAAAAAGCACAAACCCCTCTAAAACCCCCTGTAATCTAAACCTACCCAAGTTTGCATGTTTTTCAACTCCGTACAAAGTCAGTATGAGTACTGGATGACTTTCAGAGAATACCGTTTAAACTGAAGACACACAAACCACCCTGAACACACCCTGCAATGTAAATCTATACAAGCTAGCATTTATCTGACCTCTGAACACATTCTACTACAAGACCTCTAGAAGACACCCTAGAATTTAAATCTAGGTTGTGCAACCCATCCTCACAACACCTAGTTATTCAAATCTACCCTGACTACAACCTATCTGCCATGTACACTATCTGACGAACACTTCCAGAGAATACCCTTAACCTGAAGCTGTGCAACTCACCCTCACAACACCCACTTATTCAAATCCACCCAAGCAACAATCTGTATACATTTTATTTGAGTGAGTGAGTGAGTGGGTGAGAGTGAGTGAATGAATGAGCAAGCGAGTGAGCAAACAAGCAAGTGAGCATAGTTTGACACCCCTTTCAGATATATTCCAGCAATTAAATTTAATCACTGGTCATTTGGGTGGATGTGACCATGAGGGTGAATCTGGTCGTGGGGGTTAATCTGATCATGAAACATACCAATGCTAACATGTATCTGGTCTCTCTACAGTCTCCTGGACCACCACTGATATTTTCCACAGAAAGCCTTTATACTGAAGAAACACAAACATTCATAACAAACACTGTAGACCGAATCTACACACACCAGTATGTACCTGGCCTCTCTACATAGGTTGCTTGACCACCATTACAATATTGTGTATTGCAAATATATCCATGCTGTCTCCTACCTAGTCACTTTAGAAAGTCTATTTGACTAGTTACCAATATCAAACACATGCAGTAATACAAAACACTACCCAAGCTGTGATGCGGCTGATCTGGTGTATTTGAAAGCTTTTACCTGAAGTTTTGCAGTTATGACATTCTAGAGCACCTTTGTGGGAAATCAAACCTTGGACTAAGGCAACAACAAGGAAACACTTTGACTACTTGACCTTTTTTTAACCTGAAGTTCTACACATCATTCGCTCAAAGTCAAATTCAAACACACAAAGCCACACTATACAGTCTGTTTGACTTCACAATTTTGGAATGAGTGTTACCAACCAGAACCTACAGAAACCACTTGTCAGACACCCTGTAGACCCATGTTACCACGTACCTGGCCTCAATATACAATCTCTCTGACGCCATTTTATCATGTCCAGAGATAAACTTTACACAGGCTCTATGCAAACTGCCCAAAAGTCACCCTGTAAACCCAATCTCTCTGAGCTACTATTTTTATCACTCGACATTTTATAGTGAATTTACATTTAACCTGAAGCAAAACAAACCATACACAACACACCCTGTAATAACAGATCACTACTTTTGACCACTAGAATATTTCTAGACCATCCAAATTAAACCCTGAACTTAAGGTTGCATCTGCTGGGAACCTGGGCTCATATATGCTACAACTACATCTGTGAACATATTCAGCAACAACTGTCTTTAGACAGAAAACTAAACTACTTGGATCATGTGGTCATTCTGGCTCACTTTATCCATGGACATCTTTGAACCCAAACATGCAGATGTCAATCACTGCATAGTGTGGTTCGAATTCCATTATTTATTCACTGATGTCTTAAACCTGGAATCCTGTTGATTCCTAAGTTTTCACTATGTGATGGAAGTCAAGAGCAAACCAAATACTGATGAAAGCATGCAAATAAACCCAAAATATTACATGAGTGAGTGTGTCCACTTTCGCATTGCTTTCAGCAATATTCCAGCAATATCAGGGCAGGGGATACCAGAAATTGTACCCATGTGGGGACATGAACCCGGGTCTTATGTGTAATGAGCAAACGCTTTGACAAGTAGGCTACCCCTCCGCCCTATCCCCAACATCTACACGAACCCCAAAAGCGTTGGAACACAATCCTCACTGACTGCTTTGCTCAACAAAGAAAGCATTCCACTAAAAAAAACATCAGTCACCTTGATCATGATGACAATTTGACAACAGTCACAACATCCACACACTGAAAAGCTTTATTACCACCATTCATTCAAAACAGGACTCTGGAACCATTTTGGCCTTGTTATTTTCTGTTGGAATGAAACTCGAATAGCTGCCAGAATCTTGGACCTGTCAAACCTCATCCAGAAAATATATTATCACTCATACAAGATGAAATATTCAGACAGTGAAATACTCGGACATTGTATCCCTAAATTTAACCTTGTCCTTAAATCATGTGATGCGCAAACATGGTGACTGTAAGTTGTAATGAAATAATGATTTCCTAAACTGATTCTCTTTCGTTGGAATTTCAAAGTTAATCCAGTAAATGATACCAAGAGCAATGATCTTGACCATCATTTAAACAGGAAACCTGACTATCCTGTGAAACTAGTAACTAGGGCTAATTATTATCAAGAATAAAAGAAATTATTTTATCAACACATTGACTCTACGCCAGCATTGCAAACTGGCAATTGACCATCCAAGATGGTCTGTTTTGCAACCGGACAGTCAGTATTAGTTGCATGTATCTTGTCTCCATCCATGATCTACTTGATGCCTTTCAGAGAATACCTTTAACCTGAAGATACACAAAGGACCCTGAACACATCCTGGAATCTAAATCTACCCAAGCTTACATGCATTTTGGCTTTGTACACAGTTTATGTGACTGCTTCATGACTTCCAGAGAAATTCTTTAACGTGAAGATACACAAAGGACCCTGAACACACCCTGGAATCTAAATCTACCCAAGCTTACATGCATTTCGACTTTGTACACAGTTTATGTGACTGCTTCATGACTTCCAGAGAAATTCTTTAACATGAACATTAACAAACCACCCTGAACACACCCTGTACCCGAAATCTACTCAAGTTAACATATATCTGGCCTGTATACACTGTCTATGTGACTACTTGATGACTTCAAGAGAATACCTCTAACCTAAATATACACAAACCATGCTGAACACACCCTGGGATCTACATCTACCCAAGCGTGCATGTATCTTGTCTCCATTCATGTCTGCTTGATGCCTTTCAGAGAATAACTTTAACCTGAACATACACAAAGGACCCTGAACACACCCTGGAATCTAAATCTACCCAACTGTTCATGTATCGGGCCTCTCTACACAGTTTATGTAACAATACATAATGACTTATGACAATACATAATGAGAACATTTTTAACCTGAAGACAGTCTGGGATCTAAATCTACCCAAGCCAGCCTCTGTTTTAACTCTCTACACACTCTACTTAAAGAATTCCAGATAATAAATGTAAACTGAAGATACATAAACCACCCTCAATACACCCTGGAATATAAAGCTACCAATGCTTACATGCATTTCGACTCTGTACATAGTCTATTTGACTACTTGATGATTTCCAAAGATAACATGAAGATACACAAAACATACTGAAGACATCCTGTATTCTATATCTACCCAAGATAACCTGTATCTGACTTCTATATATAAGGCACAAGAAATAAGGGAACTCCTGATGTCAACTTACAGTAGAAGGATTGATACCGAAAAGTTGTGTGCTAATTGCATTCAAACTCAGGTTTGAATCCACTTCCGACTGACACTACTAGTGGCACCATGCTCCCTGTACTTGATACACAGGCATCATGAATACAAATCTGACGGTAGGTAAACGTGAACCTTTATCACTTGTGAAAATGCCACCTCGTCAGTACCTGATGAAGGAACAAAATGGCAGGCCACTGGAATGCTAGAGGGTGGACAATCACAGAATGCTGTTGCTCGGTTCTTCAGAAAGTCACAAAACATTATTTCATGACTCATCGACCTTTATTGTCAGACAGGGGATGTTAAAATGAGGACTGGTAGAGGAAGACATCCTAAAACTACCCCCAGACAAGACACCTTCCTGAGAACCATAGCTTTGAGGAAACGGTTTGCCACTGCCCCGGATTTGAAGAGGGAATTCTGTAGAGCTTCAGGGATACTCATTTCAAATTCTACTCCAGGAAACAGGCTCCAAAGCAGAGGTCTGAAGTTAAGGTGTAACCATGACAGCTAACCACAGATGATCTGGTTATTGTCCGGGGTAATTTTACAGGCCAGTGGTATGTGGACGAGATCTTACAACCACACATTGCTCCCAAGGCAGGCAAGTTGAAACTTTGTGTTTCAGAATGATAATGCATGCCCTCACAGAGCTGGTGTTGCAGTGAACTTCTTGCATCAACAAGGTGTTACAACATTACCCTGGCTGGCTAAATCTCCAGATCTGTTCCCAAACAAACAATTATGGAGTGTGTTAGGGCGTCGAGTGCATCTCAGGGACCCTGCACCCGCCATTCGTGATGCCCCAAGTAGAGCACTGCAACAAGAGTGGCGGTTGATTCCAAGGGCAAAAATCCGATGGTTGGTCCCCAATATGCAAAGTTTCGTGCCTGTACTGTTTCTCATGGTGGACACACTATTAACTATATCTGACATACAAACTGTACAGCTGTGCTGATTAAACCTAACATGTTTCACAAAATCAAGAGGTTCCTTTATTTTTTCTGCCTAGTATATACACAGTCTATGTGACTACTTCAGAATATCTTTAACCTGATGCTACAAAACCACCCTGAACACACCCTGTAATCTAATCTAAATTAGGTTGCATGTATCTTGTCTCCATCCATGGACTTCTTCATGCCCCTTAGAGTATAACCTTCACCTGAAGCAACAAAAACCCCTGACGACACCCTGGCCTCCCTACAAAGTCTATGTGGCTATATGTAATGACATCCAGAGTAAAACCTTAACCTGGAGCTACACGAACCTCACTAAAGACACCAGTAATCTAAATCTACCCACCACTGCATGTATCTATCTTCGATACACATTCTCCATTCTCACAAAGAGAATACCTATAACTTGAAGATACACAGATCACCCTGAAGACACCCTGTAATCTAAATCTACCCAAGTGTTCATGTATCTGGTCTCTGTACACAGTCTATGTGACACTACATAATGACTTCCAGAGAATAACTGATACAGAAACCACACTAAAGACACCAGTAATCTAAATCTACCAAACCTTCCATGTATCTATACTCTATACATATTCTGCTTACGTACAAAGACAATACCTCTAACCTTGAAGATACACAAACTGTCCTGCAGACAACTTGGAATCTAAATATACCCAAGAATGCATGTATCTGGCCTCTACACATAGTCTATGTGACTATACGGAATGACTTCCAGGGAACACCTTTAACCTGAAGATACATAAACCACCCTGAAGACACACTGTAATCTAAATGTACACAAGCTAACCTGCATCTGGCTTCTATACACAGAATATGTGACAAGACATAATGACTTCAACAGAATACCTTGAACCTGAAGATACACAAACCACCCCCTGAAATCACCCTGGAATCTAAATCTACCCAAGCCTACAAGTATCTGGCCTCTCTATACAGTCTATGTGACTACATGTAATGACATCCAAAGTATATCCTTAACCTGGAGCTACACAAACCTCACTGTAGACACCAGTTATCTATATCTACCCAACCTTCCATGTATCTATACTCTATACATATTCTGGCACAAGGACAATACCTTTAACTCGAAGATACACAAACCACCCTGAACACACCCTGTAATCTACCCATGTCAGCATCCAGCTGGTGGCTGTACACAGTCTATATGAAGATACATACACCACCCTGAAGAAACCCTGCAAACTACACGTTAGTATCCATCTGGTGACTGTACACAGTCTATTTAACCACCACTACACCATTTCCAGAAGAGCCTCTATACTGAAGATACAAAAACCACCCTGGAGACACCCTGTAATTTACCCATCTTAGTATCCCTCTGGTGTCTGTTCATAGTCTATTCAACCACCACTTGACCATTTCCAATCAAGCCTCTATACTGAAGATACACGAATTACCCTCAAAACACTCTGTACTCTACCCCTATTAGTACCCATCTGGTGTCTGTACAGTCTATTTGACCACCACTTGACCATTTCCAGAAGTGCATCTGTTGTGTTCACTTTGAGGGCATCTACCATTCTACCATCTGGTGAAAGGTGTGTCACCTGGTTATATCTACATGGGTCACCCCATGGGGTCATCTGGGGGGTAGGAGTTTACCAAGTGAAGTCTATCAACTGGATTTCACATGAGGGACCTGTCATGTGGGGGCTCTGTCATCTAAGGGAGAGTGTGACATCTGGGGGAGGATGTTTACCTTTGGGGTCTGTCATCTGGGGAGGGTGTGACACCTCTGGGGTCTGCCATCTAGGGTGCTTGCATAGGTCCACTTATGGGGGCCTGTCGTTTTTGAGTTGCAGTTTTTACACCTGTGGCTGGGGGGTTGGGGACGGTATTTATCTCTGAGGTCTGTCGTCTTGGGGAAAGGTGTTGACCTGTGGGGTCTGTCATCTGGGGGAAGGGGTGTCACCTGGAGGTATCTACATGCAGGGATCAATCTAACCCCAAGTCCCACGTTTCTGACACAAGAAATTCTGGCATGACATATTTATTTAACATGTGCATCCTCTTGGACACAAGCTTTTGATGAAACACTGTTATTTTGGAGCATAGGCAATATCACCGTTACAGAGTAAAGATGGCCAATAATTCGAGCACAATCAAATAAGTCTGTTCAATCAATCTAAGTACTGATGGAACAAGAGTCATCAGAAGATGACATATCCCCCCGGGGCCCCCACATATTTCAAAGGACAAATCATCTAACAATTACTTAATCGTTTTGTTTTGCAGAAAAATATTGAACAGTTTTTGAGTTGTGCTCCGGAAACGAAGCCCATACCTCCATTTTGAAAATTCTGAAACGTTTCCATGGAACCGAGAAAATAATAAATCACAAAAACCTGTAAATAGCAAAAGGCACCACTTTAGGGTCTGCCAGTGCCACACATATCTACGGAGTTTTACTGACAGATATTAAGAAGTTTTTGAGTTCTGCTCTGGAAATGAAACACACCTTTCACTTTTGAGACAAATTCTGAAACGTTTCCATGGAAACCGAGAAAATAATAAATCACAAAAACCTGTAAATACCAAAAGGCACCACTTTAGGTTCCGACTGATATATTTATCATGTTTTGCAGAAAAATATTGAATGGTTTTTGAGACTAAGTGCAAAATGTTTCCATAGAAACCAAGAAAATAAGAAATCACAAAAACCTACACAGCAAAAGGTACCACTCTGGGGTCTGCCACACATACCTACCAAGTTTTGCAGAAAAATATTGAACCGCTTTTGAGTTCTGCTTCGGAAACGAAGCCTGCCCCACCATTAGACTAACATCTAAATGTTCCATGGAAAAACAAAAAATATAAAAATGCCAAAACTCTGTAAATAGCACAAGGCACAACTATAGGTTGAGATTATTTTATCTATCAAGTTTGGTGTAAAAATATGGAACAGTTTAGAGTTCCAGAGTTATGCTTCGAAAACAAAATGATTACGGACGGACAGACGGATAGATGAGGTGTTGACTATATGTAATGTAATGCTGGGGGATAATAATTTCTATTAAAAGTGGACATTTACACGATAAATTTTAAATATCCTGAATACAAGAAAGAGTCAGAAAAGATGATAATAAAGGAAACAGAGTGTAATCTACCTATCTATATATTAGTTACGTTCAGCATGTTTTTTAATATATTTAAGAGCTGTTCATATGGTGTTCATGTCAGCTGTAAACATAGAGCTGCTATCTGGTAATCTTGAAGATATTGTTCTGGAACCAATGATACCGACACAACTACTGTGCCACTGTCCATGTATTTCAGGACATAACACTAGAAATATCATAATCAAGGGAAAAGATGTACTGTCAGTTCCTGAAAAAGAAGAACTGTACATTGGTTAACTAAGTTTAGTAGTAACAGGTACAGCTTGCATCGCTCAAACGACAAGATTTGTCAGTTATAGGTTGGATCATCTGAATCAGCATACCTAGCAGGTTAGTAAAGACACAAAGGTTGCCCATTTAACACTGCACTCAGCAATACTCCAGCTATATGGTCATGGTCTGTAAATAGTCAAGTCTGGACCAGACAATCCTGTGATCAACTGCATCGATCACTGCATTTGGGATACAATGAGATGTGTCACCCAAGTCCGCTACTCTGACCATGAGATCCCATTAGTTGCCTCCTACGTCAAGCATGGGTTGCTGAAGATCAATTCTGACCTGGATCTTCACAGGAACACATTTTGACACAATGACATGTCACAACTGATGAGAGAGTGAATATGCCGCACTCAGCAATATTCCGGCTGCAATTGCAGCAACAGGACACAATAACAGCAACTGTATCCACAAGCGTAGGTTGCTGAAGATCAATTCTAACACAGATCTTTACACAAGATACAGTAAACATACAAGGCTTATGTCATCAATGTTCTTCAAACATTTCTGCATATAAACTAGAGGCACAAAGCATTAGCAAGTATGAAATAAAATACATTCATTTTCCACAATGTTTCCAATTCACAAAAATAAAAGTAAATATTTAGAAAACTGCTTCACAAACCTTTTAACACTGAGAGGCCATCAGCAATTTGTCTACATATAGATCTAAACATAATGTGTTTTTCACTAATTATGAAACTATAATATTATCTGAAATATTAAAATTCAGATCACTGGATAATTGTCTCTGTAAAATAATTTATGATGTAGATTGATTGTCTTGGCTTTTGAAATATTTCTTTTTCATAAGAGAAGATGGAGAAAATCAATCTGCCCTGTACCTTTTATAAGAGAAAACTTTTATCATCACATTAGGGAACACTTTTCTACAGTGGAGAGGAAGATCGAGATGAGAAAACCTCAATTGTTTTCAGGTTGGACAGGATGCATAAAAATACATATTAACGGCATCTGAAGAATGTGGTGTTTTCTGGTGCTGCGTGTTATTTTTCCATTTGTTTGATAAAACCTCTTTGGTATAATCAAGATGGCTTGAAGAAGTAAAGTATCGCCTTCGAATGATGAGCAAACATTTTCATCACAGGGCTACCCTACTGCCCCTAGTGATGACAGAAGATGACATCAGTTCGGTGACATCACCAGAAAACAATGATGAATCTAGCTATGCTAGCTGTTGATGATTCCAGTGCAAGTACATAAACTGTCAGTTGATACTGAAAATCCCAAGGCTAAGACCTACTGAAAATCAGAATCTAATCTGAATAACAAATACAGACATCAATATTGTCTGGACAGGCATGTATAAAGTAAACGTTATTGGAAATTTCAGAGAAGTTCAGACAATCATCGCTTATTGATGATAGCCAAAGAGGCCACAACATAAGCTAAAAGCATAAAATGGTGACAAAATCATTCTTTTAGACTTCTTTAGACCACATTAAGATGCAGAGTTTGTCTCGAAATGGTGGGGGATTAGGTCTATGACATATCATCCAACCTTGCACTCCACACACCATTGAGCAGCTACAAGGGTAAATAAAGGAAATATTCTACTAAATATGCTTCTCACATTTCAGAAGTTGGTCAACAGATCAGTAGTTTACCAAATGTTCCCAAAAAGAACCATAAAACTTAAAAAGTGTTCATTTGAAACAAGTACACATTATGAATCTTTGCATATGCACACAAACATCATTCCAAACATCTACTCTATGAATAGACATCTTGGAGAAGTACAACCTTGACGCTTGAAGTCTAAAGATCTTTCGTTAGTTAATTTCCTTACAGGTTTTGGCTTAATCTGTCTTGGCAGACACCAATAGGACAAGCAAGAATTTTTCTGACACCTTCTACAGGGGCACAGTCGAATATTTTAACATTTGGAAAAATCAAATGAGATTGTTCTGAAAAGTTAAAAATCCAAAATGGACATAACAGTGTTGTCTGGGTTCGAATCTCATGGAACATATTAGACAATGAACTTGCTCCCCAACACACCTTGACATTTCAAGTTAAAGCTGATATGGAGTTTTGTGTGTTTGTGTTTACACAAGACCAGGAGTAACATGAAACTCACAACATGCTGCAATAATTGTCCTCCTAGACATAAACTTTAAAGCTTCATTCAGTCCATATTTCTAGCCTTCCTAGAACAATGGGTTTTAAAGGTTGACATGATGCAAGGAATAACTGAAATTGAATATCTCGTAAAAATAGAAATTTGGGATAAAGTCAGTGGAAATCATGTTTGAGTTTTCAGCAGTGGCAGTTGTTGGTGACATTTATATTGATGAAACACTTCATGTGTCCATTAAACTGCATCAACTTACACAACAGACAAAGCACCATGGTGAACATTGTTGCAACTGCAGAGAAACTCAGAGGAATTTAATGCACTTCTCCATCTTTAAAGCATTATTTTAGTTTTGAATAAAAAGAGAGTTTAAGTATATGTGTGCATGCATGTGCATATGCAGGTATGTGTGCATGTTGGGTCTATGATGCATACAATATTTTGGCTTTGTTTTAGTTATGTTAGTTTCACATGGAATCATAATGAGAAGTAAGGAGTGAAGACTTTCACCACTTTGGTAAAACAAAAGAGCGTATGCTGCCATGTTTGTCAGCTTCATGTCCATCCATACAGGTAACAACAGCTGTTTGTTTGTTTTGACTCTTCTTGGTAAATGCTGCACTTGGAAAAAGGACATCCGCTTGTAAATCATTAAGTCAGGGAGAGACCATCCAGTGACTGACCAGCCAGTGACTGACCATCCAGTGACTGACATCATGAGCATTGTACCCATGTGGGGAAACAAACCTGAGCCTTTGGCACGATGAGCAAACGCCTTAACCACTAGGCTAATGCACCACCCCCATAAGAGATCAGATGAAGAATATAAAACACTGGGTTGTCAAGAACACATAGAAACTGACACGTGTATTACATGATTTCTGCTCAATTATTGGTCAAACAATCATATTACTGCATTGACCAACCACAATAATAACCAATCATAAATCACTTATCATCACAAATTCAAGACATTTAACTCTTAACTCTTAACTTTAGATTAACTCCACAAGCTACTCAATGAAGGTAAAATGTGGATGTAAGTGTGCACAAAAAATTCCCTCATAACTTTGAAATCACAACCTGACCTGCTGGGTTTTTGAGTTGTGCTCCTGAAATGAAGCCCATCCCTCCATTTTGAGACTAAGTTCGAAATGTTTCCAAGGAACCCGAGAAAATAATAAATCACAAAAACCTGTAAATAGCAAAAGGCACCACTTCAAATTCTGGCTGATATATCTACCAAGGGGCGGTGGGCGGACGGATGGACTGATGGACAGACAGACTTACAGACAAGGCATTGACTATATCCCCCGGCATTACAAACTGTTTACGACAACATAATGAATACATTGTGCACACCAATATCATGGAGGCGAAAACATGCATGTACAGTCACACCCCGTTTACTCAGACCCCCATATCCAGAAACCATGCCTTCCAGACGATTTTTATGTGAAACGAAACTTATGTTCAGCTTAACCGGACCCTGCAGTGAACTTTCAAACCATTCCCATAGATTTCCACTGAAAACTGATCCAGCTGGCCGGACGGAAAGATCTGTGCACACGTGCAAGTGTATGTGTGACATCAATACCGTTTACTGCATGACTATGTGATTTCATACTTAATCTATCGGAAGGCATTTGATGTGAATTGATTAATTAGCCATCAAAACACTAGGGACTTGTGTCACTCTGGTTGTTCGTTAGGATCTAGCTGGTGTGAGAACATGTCATCAGTAACGAAAACACATGTTAAGTAGGATGACAGTTAACTACATTGTAACTGTACTGTACATTACACTTATAAATCAACCCCTACTATCTGTGGCAATGCAAGTTAAAAATAGCCTGCCACATGATCAGGGTATTTGAACATAAAAAAGCATATGCAGTTGGCAAATTAGAGACTTTTTGTGATCAATGTACATTTTTTTTTATCTAACTTACCACCTGAGCTTCACACATGCCATATGATTACGTCCGAGACAACCTGACAACTTGTAACCTGTGCTCCGCCTTCCATGTATTATCGGTACACTTACATGTTGTGATGATTCACTGTCATTACTATTGACTGTTGATTTATTGATATACATGCATGGAAAAAACATTTCAATTTTTGCTTGTATGATCCAGTTAGCTGGACGTCTCGCTATACGGCCAATTTTCGAGTGAAACCAAAATGTCCAGATAAACGGGGTTTGACTGTACTTTTCTCTTAACAAACGCGGAGAGGAAAGATAAATATGAGGATGACTAAAAACAAGTGGTTTTGCACACAAGACTTAGTGTTGACTCGTAAGTTGGAGAAAAACATGCAGTAACAGGAACGAAAGAGAGCAAAGAGGCAAAAAGTATTGATTATCGGAATAGTATTTACCACGAGTTGGTCTCTTGTTCACTGGCTTGGCCTCTTGGTTTGGTCTTAGAGGTAGCTGATTGTCCTCTTGGATTTTCCAGGGCATCTAGGCTGTTTTAATAGTTGTGAAATGTTGCCATGTACATCCTAAGAATAGCATTTAATTAACATTTTTACATTTGCCATGAAACCCACCAAAAGTGTACATTATCTGAATGAGAATATTTTTCCCGATTCCCATTTATGAAAGTGGGTCAAGAGTAACCCACATATACTACTGCTATGATGTTTTAGGCCAGTGCAGAGCAGCCATTTTTGCTTTATTTATTGTATATTGCCTTTAGGAGAGTAAGAACGAGAGTCAAGGTTTAATCAAGCCCTAACACCCCACCCACCCTTCACTCCACAATTCAACCATTTTCACATGGTTGAGGGCCAGTCCCTGAAGGATAATTATCTGATTTGACTCATTTTTACTTACCTTTCAGTATCTATGTACTGTCTCTTACCACCACCTCCATATGTTCCAAGTTGCTCCAAAACATCTACATCAAAAACTCAGATGCGTGACTGCAACCAACACCACTTCTGGAATGCAACTCTCTCGGTCTTAAGCTAACATTTCGGCCTCTGTGTTTGTTTAGAATGTCAAAAGGAATACCCAATACAAGAATCCTTATAAAGTTTGCCTGTTTGTATACATATTTGGCCAACACTGTGGTCTTTCACAACACTTCTTTAAAAAAATGTAACAAACACAGATGACTGCGCAGAGGGGTTCGAAATCTGTGCGATGACACCAAACAATCTATGCCCTTCATGTCAAATAGAATTTCTCAGGAAATGCACATCCGTGTTGTCTACACAACAGAATAATCATATAAAATCTAGATGTACAGTTGTCAGTTTCCAATAAATAACCACAACAACACTTTATTCAAAACACTGGACTTCGTGTCTCTTTCAAATCAATGGCGAAATGTAAACATACTGAGCGGACTCTCGGTTATGACATCACACTCACAGTTGGTGGAAATAGAAAAAAAATAAAAATAGAAATATGCATACGAATGGATGGGGCTAAAGTGGTTTTCTTGCATATTTATCATTTTCAGAACTATTTTCATAACTGGATGGTGCAGATGTGGTATCTATTAAAATGTCTGAATGACATTATGCAATAAGAATGACTAGTGTTTAACTTTTTTAAAAATCCCGTAACCTGAAGATACATAAACCAATCTGAACACCCTCTACAATCTAAATCTACCCAAGCTAGCATGTATTTGGCCTCTATACAAAGACTATGAGACTATACATAATGACTGCCAGAGAATATCATTAACCTGAAGATACAAACCACCCAAAAGACTCCCTGGGATCTAAATCTACTCAAGAGTATTTTGACTCTGTACACAGTCTATGTGACTACTAGATGACTTCCAGACAATATCTTGAACTTGAAGACACAAAAAACACCCTAAACACACCATGTGATCTAAATCTACCTAAACGTGCATGTATTTTGATTCTGTACACGGTCTAATGTGACTACTTGATGAGTTCCAAACAATATCTTTAACCTGAAGTTACACAAACCGCCCTGAACACACCCTGTCATCTAAATCTACCCAAGCATGCATGTATCTGGCCTCTATACAGTCTATGTGACAATACATAATGACTTCCAGAGAATACCTTTAACCAGAAGATACACAAACAGGGATAGAAATCTATTTGAAAAGTCTCACATAAGTTTGGTAGTCCTACAATTTCACTCATCAACAAGCCCAAAACTAGATTTGACTTAGGCTGTGTTGGCAGACATGTCGTATCATAACAAACAAACACATAATAAGCTTTGGCACAGTTTCATTCGGTCATGATAGATGGCTACGATTGTGCAACATTAAACAAGGTAACTGAGGGTTCATATCAAACTAAAAGCTGCACCGAGTTATGACTTATGAACAGATTAATGAACATGAAATGATAACAGACCATGTTATGTCTCCCGACACTCAAACACAATGAATGTCATGCTCCGCCACTCTTCCTACGCAAGCCATGGGTACAACTTCAACTATCGGTCTTCGAAGACTCGGGGTTTCTTTTTCTGTTTCTGTTTTCACTTTCTTTTCATTATCTCACTGTCAACACTTTCAACACCAGTCAACCAGAGGCTTTTACTGCCATGACACTGAGTTACTAAAAGGTCATAGATGGAGCCTACGTTAGTACAGTGAACTCTGTCAATACCGGCATGTTACACCAACCCTTCACTCTTATCTTTTATGCTTTCATTTCAACACTGTTAGACCCCCAGTACATCACCCTCCGTCCATTATAAAAATCCTCTGCTTGTATTCCCATAATTCTGACCATGATGACGCTCTTTATCTTTTCTGATACATACATGACCCCAAAACTCAATTACCACTTGTGATATTGTCCGATGTCAGCCAAGTGCAGACAGTCTGGTGATTACTTAAATCCCTTGCTGTCTGCACTCCCGGTCATCACATACAAATTCCATTTGTATTTAAATACACAATTAATGTACACTTTCCAACTCATATAACATATAATGTACAAATATTATGTCAATTAGCATAATGTAAATCATGAATAAAACATTTTTATAAACCAGAGAGTGCTCCCAGTTACTGATTGGCCAAGGCTTAAAATAGCAGCCAATCACGCAATCCAGTTCATGTACACTGGCAGCTTGATTGAGTTAAAAGTGGATGCATAAACACATACATGCCGCAAAAACATCAGGAGTTTGTGGTTACTTTGTAAATGATAATCTTTGTAATTTGTTAGGTCAATATATGAAAATAACATCAAAATCATCGATCAGCCCGAGTGTCCGATTTAATAAGACGGGAGTCGGTCATTTGAAAATGTTATCAGACTAAGACCGAAGGCTGGTGACAATCAGAAGCCCTGAAAATTGTACTAGCCCTGTGGACTGATACTGTTAGATGTTTTAGTAGTCTTCTAGGTGATTTACTAGCCTCAGTCTAGGGAACTAGAATACCCCCCTGAAGACACCCTGTAATCTAAATCTACCTAAGCCATGTATGTGGCCTCTATAAACAGTCTATGTGACTTAACACAATGATTTGAAGAGAATATCTTTAACCTGAAGACGCACACATCACCCAACAACACCCTGGGATCTAAATCTACCCAAGCTAACATGCATCTCGCCTCTATACACAGTCTATGTGACAATGCATAATGACTTGTAGAGAATATCTAATAAGGGTATTTATATAGCGCTAGTTCCACATCACTGAGGGACATGATCAAAGCGCGTATGACATCTATGCATATGCACAGGGCGGACAACAGTGGATGCAGTTAGTGGTAGCGTTGGAAGAGATATCTTTTTAGTCCAGATTTAAACACAGATAGCGTAGGTGCACTCTTGAGGTTAAATGGGAGAGTTCTATAATGAGGCAACTGCATGTGAGAAGGATCGAGACCAAAAAGGTTTCAGTTTATATACTGGTACAGCCAAGAGCAGTTGGTCAGCTGATCGGAGATTTCTAGAGGGCTTGTAGTGGGCAAAGATGTCCTGAAGATAGACAGGGGCAGTGTTTTGAAAAGACTTATAGACTAAAGAAAGGATCTTAAAGTCAATCCTTTCACGGATCCTGAGCCAGTGCAGTGACTTTAGAGCTGGGGAGATGTGAGAATGGAGCTTAGTCCTGGTTATTATACGGGCACCCCTATTCTGTATCCTCTGTATCTTTAACCTGAAGACACACAAATCACCCTAAAGACACCCTGTGATCTAAATCTACCCGAGCAAGCATGTATTTTGACTCTGTGCACAGTTTATGTGACTACTTGATGACTTAAAGAGAATATCATTGCTAGAGAATTAACTGGAACCTATGCAAAATATACCCATGCTGGTATGTACCTTGATTTGTTTGATTGGCATTACTAGAAGCTGGTAAGTGATAAGAGGGTAAGATTCTTTATGGATGACAACTTCTTTATTGCATATGATGCGACGTTTCAGTATGGATCCATATACCGTTGTCAGGCAAGAGTGTAAGAATCCATACCGAAACGTCGCATCATATGCAATAAAGAAGTTGTCATCCATAAAGAATCTTACCCTCTTATGGTATATGTACCTTGACATTTTAGGTCTGTTTGACTGCTTGCCCATTTCTACAGCATTAAGTGGAAGCAATGTAAAATCTACCCATGCGTATCTAATGACACTGTAGGTCCATTTGTCTAAAGAATATCTTGTACAACTATTAACTATAAGCTTGAAGAATAATGCTGTCAAAATCTCAAACGACAACCTACCATGCATGTGGTCACTACCTTGACCACTAGCCCATTTCCAATTTAACACAACGCTACCCAATCTACCAATCCACATCTATCAAGCACGCATGTATCTGGCCTCTATACAGAGTTTGTCACACCACTTGTCATGTGGGTGCAGGGAACGTTGACAATGTGCCATTTTCAGAATTATAAGCATCTTCTGAATTTAGAATGGGCCACTGCCCTTGTATCAATAGTAAACTTCCACATTCCATCTGGGTGAATCATTCTAATGTGGGTGGATCTGGTCATGGGGGATGGATGGGACAAAGAGGGTGGATCTGGTGCAGTGGGTGGATCTTGATATCAGAGTGTCCCTGGCCATCTGGCTGTATCTTGTCATGTTGTGGGGTATGGTCATGAGGTCAGGGGATAACCTCAATCAAAACTGAAAACATCTAAAATCTTTGTGCAATACCCATGTAATGTATATCTGTTTTAACCATCTGACTGACCCAAAATACACAGTTCACATGTAAAACACCATGCCAACTGAGCAGCTGGAGCTATATAGGAGATATACCTTCAACCACAATCTAAACAAACTGCCCTAGATCCAGTAAATACTTCCAGAGATATATCTGTAGCCTGAAGTTACAAGAATCATCCACAAGACACAATGTATTCAAGACATAACCTCACATGTATGTATCTGGCTACTATACACACTTAGTCTGACCACTTGACACACCATTCGTTCTGTATCGCACCTGGTCTTTTATCAAAATCAACCCTAACCTGCATGCATATGGAATCTATCTATACACAGTCTATGTGTATCTGGCCTCTATACAGCCTACTTGATGACTGCCCAAGAACACCTTTACCCTGAAGACACCCTGTAATCTAAATCTACCACAGCTTGTATGTACGTGACCTCTATACACAGTGTATATGACTACTTGTGACGTTCAGAGAATTCTATTCACCTCAAGCTACACAAACCACCCTGAAGACACCCTGTAATCTAAATCTACCACAGCTTGTATGTACCTGGCCTCTATTCACAGTGTACGTGACTACTTGATGATGTCCAGAGAATACCATTCACCTCGAGCTACTCAAACCACCCTGAATGCACCCGTAATAAAACTCTACGTAAAATAGCAAGTATGTTGACTCTGTACACAGTTTATGTGACTACTTGCGACTTCCAGAGACTAAGTTGGAGTTACACAAACCACCCTCAACACATCCTGTAATCTAAATCAATCTATTTGCTTGCAAAAGGATTTGCCTGCCACTCATGAGTGAAGATGTGCTTGTGTCTCCAGAAACTTCAATCAAGAATCACAATGAATCAAAGCAATCATTTAAGCCATCAAGTCACAGTTATTCACACTTAGAGGTGACTTTTATCAATAGATAGCTGAACTTTTACACTTTGTCTTAAACTATGGGTACTTATCTTCATTCATGACACTGGTAGAAAATGTGAGAGAGACTTGAAGCCAATGACTATCTTGAAAATGTCTCAACAAAGTGTGAGTGAATATTTAACGTCACATTGGCAATATCTCTGCCATATCGTGAAAACAAAAAAATAAGCTAGTACGTCTTACCAAGGTGTGCTAGTAACATGTATTGATGAATGTGAATCCTCGCTTCGAAAAATCAAATGTTACTGAAAATGGTGGTGGGACTGGTGCCAGAGACACTTTGAACTCTCGTAATTTCAATGTCTGTAAACTAACGTCAGCAAACTCAGTGTCTCATGCCAATAGTGGTGACTATACTTAATGACTTCCAGAGTATGCTATTAACCTGTACCCACACAAACCACACACAAACCCTGAACACACCCTGTATTCTAAATCTACCAAAGCATACATGCATCTGGCCTCCATAGTCAGTCTACCTAATGACTTTCAAAGAATACCTTTAACCTGAAGCTACACAAACCACAGGGATAAACCTGGCTCAGGAAAGATGTGAGATAAAATCTCATGTGGGACCAACAAAAAAGTGAGATTTTTTCAAATCTTATGAGATTTACTGTTCATGATCATTCACAAGAAAAGGAATAAACGACAAATGCACTTTCATGTGCAGTCTTTAAAAATCTAAGTATCGCTTTTTGGAGGCTTGATAATGTTACAAAACGAAACCTCCGAACACAAACTCCATAGAGTGTTACACAGTGCATAAACAACACAGTACTGAGAGGTTCAGAGTTTACCACACTCCTTGCAGCACAGCTCGTTTTGGACAGCACTGAGTAACGATGTTTGAAGTTCCATACTTTCAAGTTATGTGTCAAAGATTAAAAATAGGTAGAAAGTAACAGGAATATCTTTCACAGAACAAAGCAATGCCAACATATTTTTCAATAAAATAGATTTAAACATTTAATTATTTCTAAATGTACTTGATGTGATTTTAAATCACTGCAGATAAATTTGAGTGTGATTTTATAGCAATTGGCGCGAGAAATTTGCGATATCGCAGCCCATGTCAATCCCAGAAACCACCCCAAACACACCCTGTAATCTTAATCTACCCAAGCTAGCATGTATCTGTCCTCTATACTCAGTCAACTTAATGACTTTCAGAGAATACGTTTAACCTGACGCTACACAAACCACCCCGAACACACCCTGTAATCTAACTCTAGCCAAGATAGCATATATCTCGTCTCTATACTCAGTCTACTTAATGACTTTCAGAGAATACGTTTAACCTGACGCTACACAAACCACCCCGAACAAACCCTGTAATCTAACTCTAGCCAAGATAGCATATATCTCGTCTCTATACTCAGTCTACTTAATGACTTTCAGAGAATACTTTTAACCTGATGCTACACAAACCACCCCGAACAAACCCTGTAATCTAACTCTAGCCAAGATAGCATATATCTCGTCTCTATACTCAGTCTACTTAATGACTTTCAGAGAATACTTTTAACCTGATGCTACACAAACCACCCCGAACACACCCTGTATTCTAACTCTAGCCAAGATAGCATATATCTCGTCTCTATACTCAGTCTACTTAATGACTTTCAGAGAATACTTTTAACCTGATGCTACACAAACCACCCCGAACAAACCCTGTAATCTAACTCTAGCCAAGATAGCATGTATCTGGTCTCTATACTCAGTCTACTTAATGACTTTCAGAGAATAACTTTAACCTGAATCTATCAAGGCCACCCTGAACAAACCCGGTAATCTTAATCTACCTAAGCTACCATGTATCTGGTCTCTATACTCAGTCCACTTTATGACTTTCAGAAAATACCATTAACCTGCAACTTCACAAACAACCCTAAAAACACACCCGAATCTAACTGTACCCAAGCATGAATGTATGTGGCCAATAAACAGTCTACTTGATCAATTCTAGAAATAACCTTAAAGACACCCTGTATCCATCTAGTGACAGAGTCTATTTGACCACCACTTGACCATTTCTAGACAAACCTCTATACAGAAGATACACAAACCACCCTGAAGACACCCTGTAATCTACCCATGTTAATATCCATCTAGTGATTGACACAGTCTATTTAACCACCACTTGACCAATTCCAAAACAGACTCTAAACTCAACATACACAAACCACCCTGAAAGCACCATGTAATCTACACATGTTAGTATCCATCTGCTGACTGTACACAGTCTATTTGACCACCACTTGACCATTTCCAAACAAATCTCTATACAGAAGATAGAGATACCCTGAAGACACCATGTAATCTACCCATGTTTGAATCCATCTGCTGACCGTACACAGTCTATTTGTCCAACACTTGACCATTTACAGAAGAGCATCTATACAGAAGATACACAAACCACCCTGAAGACACCCTGTTATCTACCCATTCTATTATCCATCTGGTGGCTGTACAGTCTATTTGACCAACACTTGACCATTTCCAGAAGAGCATCTATAATGAAGATACACAAACCACCCTGAAGATACCCTGTAATCTACCCATGTTAGTGTCCATCTGGTGACTGTACACAGTCTATTTGACCAACACTTGGCCATTTACAGAAGAGCATCTATACAGAAGATACACAAACCACCCTGAAGACACCCTGTAATCTACCCATGTCAGTATCCATCTGCTGACCGTAGAGGGAGTATTTAATCACCACTTGACCATTTCCAGACAAACCTCTCTGCTCAAAATACACAAACCACCCTGAAGACACCCTGTAATCTAAATCTACCAAAGCTAGCATGCACCTGGCCTCCATACAAAGTTTACTTCATGACTTCCGGAGAATATCTCTAACCTGAGGCACACAAACCACCCTAAGCACAGTCCCAGCCATCTAAAACCAAACACCCTAGCATATCTCTTCCCTCTATACATACTGTACCTAAAGATTTCCAGGGCTAACCTGAGCTAGACAAACCATCCTGCAAACACCCTGTAATGTAAATCAACCAAAGCTAGCATGCATCTGGCATCTATACACAGTCTACTTGGTGACTTCCAAAGAATACCTTTACCCTGGCCCTACAACACCACCCTGAACACACGGTGTGACTTGAATCTACCCTTGCTAGTATGTATCTGGCCTCTATACATCGTTTATTTTTTATAACTTTCAGAGAATACATTTTACATAAAGTGAAAGTAAATACGCTAGCACGCATCTGCCCTCTATACATAGTTCACTTTATGACTTCCAGAGAACAACTTTAACCTGGGGTACACAAACACACCCAACAATCTAAAACTTAACACCCTAACATATCTCTTGCCTTTATACATAGTCTACTTCATGACCTCCAGGGAACACCTTTAACCTTAAGCTACACACACCACCCTGAAGACACCTTGTAATCTAAATCTACCCAAGCTAGCATGCATCTGGCCACCATACACAGTCACCTGAACAATTTCCAGAGAATACCTTTAACCTGGAGCTACACAAAATGCCTTAAACACAAACTCACCCTGTAATCTGAATCTACCCAAGGTAGCATGTATCGGGCCTCTATACAGGTCTAGTTCATGACTTTCAGAGAATACCTTTAACCTGAAGCTTAGACACAAACCATCCTGAAGACACCTTGTAGTCAAAATCTATCCCAATTAGCATGTATCTGGTCTCTATACACACTCTACTTCAAGACTTCCACATAATACCTTTAACCTGAGCTACACAAACCCACTCTGAAAACACCCTGTAATCTGAATCTACCCTAGCTAGCTTGTATCTGCCCTTTATACACAGTTTGTGCCATGACTTCCGGAGAACACCTTTAGCCAGGAGCTACACAAAGCACCCTGAACACAGCCTGTAATATATAACAAAACACACTACCATATCTGCATTCTCTTCCCACAGAGGTTACTCCTGTCATATCTTCCTACGTAACCTCTGTTCTAATACGGCCTTTTCCTAGTGCGAGTGTTCAAGAATCGCGATTGGAGGTATTCAGATTTAGTTGTGCAATCAGAGACGTTGTTTCAAGAGTGATCATTCGCAAGATCTCTGAAATTTCTGAATGCATCGGGAAAACTTGCCACTACCAGTTTTTGTTTCTACAAACACATCCTGGTATTTAATCCCTGCATTCTCTCTTGCCAGTTTCTGATTTTCAGTTAAACAAGAAATACCGAATCTTTCCTCCTCACATTGATGAACCAACTCCATGGGGGCCGCCCCATGGAGTCTGTTTAACGCATGTTCTGATTGGATAGTAACAAGGGAGATAATTCCTGTTGCAATGTTTTGCAGCAAGGGGATGTGGGAAGAGAACGCCATATCTGTGCCCTTTATACATAGTCTACTTCATAACTACAACAGTACTTTTAACCTGAGCTACACATTCAACCACTCTGAACACACCTGGCTGTAATCTAAATCTACCCCAGCTAGCATGTATAATCCTTAATACAATTTGTGTCATGACTTCCAGAGAATACCTTTAACCTGGAGCTAGACATACCACCCTGAAGACACCCTGTAGTTTCAATCTACGCCAGCTAGCATGTGGCAAGCCTCTCTGCACATTCTACTTGATAGCTTCCAGAGAATACCTTTAACAGAGCTAAAGGAACAACCCTGAATACACCCTGTAATCTGAATATACCCCACCTAGCATGTATCTGGCCTCTAGACACACTCTACTTGGTGACTTCCAGAGAATACCTTTAACAGAGCTAAAGGAACAACCTTGAATACACCCTGTAATCTGAATACACCCCACCTAGCATGTATCTGGCCTCTAGACACACTCTACTTGGTGACTTCCAGGGAATACCTTTAACCTAGATCTAGAGGAACAACCCTGAATACACCCTGTAATCTGAACCTACCCCACCTAGCACGTATCTGGCCTCTAGACACACTCTACTTGGTGACTTCCAGAGAATACCTTTAATCTAGATCTAGAGGAACAACATTGAATACACCCTGTAATTTGAATCTAGTCCCCACCTAGCATGTAAGTATCGGGCCTCTATACACAGTCTCCTTGGTGACTTCCAGAGAACACCTTTAAGCTGAGCTAGAGAAACCACCCTGAAGACAATCTGTAATCTGAATATACCCCACCTAGCATGTATCTGGCCTATATACACACTCTACTTGGTGACTTCCAGAGAATACCTTTACCCTAGATCTAGAGGAACAACCCTGAATACACCCTGTAATCTGAATATACCCCACCTAGCACGCATCTGGCCTCTAGACACACTCTACTTGATGACTTTCAGAGAACACCTTTAACCTAGATCTAGAGGAACAACCCTGAAGACAGTCTGTAATCTGAATCTACCCCACCTAGCATGTATGTATCTGGCCTCTATACACAGTCTGCTTGGTGACCTCCAGAGAATACAAACACTGTAATCTACTTTTACCCCAGTCACACAAATCACCTTGTACACACGCAATAATCTAAAACTAAAAACCTTAGCGTATCTATTTGGTGACTTCCAAAGAATACCCTCTTAACCTGGAGCTACGCAAGCCATCCTGAAGACACCCTGTAATCTACCCCACCTTGCATGTATCTGGACCCTATAAACACTCTACTTGATGATATACAGAGAATGCCTTTCACCTGGAGATACACAAACAAACCTGAGGACACCCTGTAATCTGAATCTACCAAAGCTAGCATGTATCTGTCCCCTATCCACACACTACCAGAGAATAAAATTAACTTGGAGCTACACCAACCACCCTGAAAAGATGTCATCTAAATTTAAACACGCTGACCTGTATCTGGAATCTATACATGGTCTACTTGATGACTTCCAGAGAATGCCTTTAACCTGAAGCTACACAAACCAGCCTGATGACATGGTGCCACCTGAAACTACTCCAGGTAGCATGTATCTGGCCTCTATACATCGTTTACTTCATGACTTTCAGAGAATATATTTTTCTTGAGCTACACAAACCACCCTGAAGACACGCTCTTATCTGAATCTAACCCACCTACATGCAGTCTACTTGATGACTTTCAGAGAATAAAATTAACCTGAAGCTACACTATTTACTCTGAAGACACCCTTTAATCTAAATCTATCACAGCCAGCATGCATCTGGCCTCCATACACAATTTACTTGATGACTTCCAGAAAAAAACCCATTTAACCTGAAGCTATACACCCCACCCTGAAGACACCCTGAAAATCTACCTAAAATCTACCTAAAATCTACCCAAGTTAGCAGGCATCTGGCCTCTATATATACCCTAATTCATGACTTCCAGATAAATTGTTTAAACTGACCTACACAAACCACCCTGAGGACACCCTGTAATCTGAACCTACCCAAGTTAGCATGTACATGGCATCTATACACAGTCACGTTAACGATTTCCAGAGAATACCTTTAAACTGAAGGTACACAAACCACCCTGAGGACACCCTGTAATCTAACTCTATCCGAGCCAGCATCCATTTGGCCTCTACACACAATCTACTTCATGACATCTAGAAAATACCTTTAACCTGAAGCTATACACCCCACCCTGAAAATCTTAATCAACCCCAGTTAGCATGTATCTGGCCTCTATCCATACTCTCATTCATAATTTCCAGATAAAAAGTTTAAACTGAGCTACACAAACCACTCTCAAGACACACTACTGTTTTCTGAATCTATTCAAGCTAGGTCTAACTGGCCTCTATACATAGTTTTCTTCATGACATCCAGAAAATACCTCTAACCTGAGGTACACAAACCACCCTAAACACACCCAGCCATTTAAAATTAACACCCTACATAGTCTACGTAATGATCTCCAGGGAACACCTTTAACCTTGAGCTACACAAACCAGCCTGAAGACACCCTGTAATGTAAATCTACCAAACCTAGCATGTACGTGGCCTATATACACATTCGACTTCGTGACTTCCAAAGAATACCTTTAACCTGCAGCTACAAACACCACCCGGAACACATGGTGCCAACTGAATCTACCAAAGGTAGCATTTATCTGACTTCTATGCACAGTCTATTTCAGGACTTCAACAAATTAAAATTAACCTGGAGCTACACAAACCAACCTGAACAGAAGATATAATATCAATTTAAACGCACTAGCCTGCATCTGGCCTGTACACATACTCTACTTCGTGACCTCCAGAAAATACCTTTAAACTGGAGCTACACAAACCACCCTGAAGACACCCTGTAATCTGAATCTACCCAAGCTACCATGTATCTGACCTCTATACAGTCACCTTAACAATTTCCAGAGAATACCTTTAAACTGGAGCTACACAAACCACCCTGAAGACACCCTGTAATCTGAATCTACCCAAGCTACCATGCATGTATGCACAGTCCACATCATGACTTCCAGATAAGTTTAAACTGCTACACAAACCACACTGGGCACACCCTGTAATCTAAATCTACCAAAGCTAGCATGTATCTTGCTTTTACACACAGTCTGTGTTATTACTTCCAGAGAATACTTTCAAATCTGGGCTACACAAACCACTCTGAATACAAACTGTAATCTACCAAAACATGTATCTGGCCTCTATACACAGTATACTTCATGACTTCCAGAGAATATGTTTAAATTCAGCTAGACAAACCACCTGGAAAAAACCCTGTAATCTAAATCTACCCCACCTAGCATGTATCTGGCCTCTATACACAGTCTACTTGATGACTTCCAGGCAATACGTTTAACCTAGAGCTACACACAACATCCTCGGGACACCCTGTAACCTAAATCTAGACAAGACAGCATTAATCTGGCATCTGTACACAGTCTACTATATAATTTCAAGAGAATACCTTTAACCCGAAGCTACACAAACCACCCTGAACACACCCTGTAATGTGAATCTACCACAACTAGCATGTATCTGGCCTCTTTACACACTCTACTTCATGACTTCCAGAGAATACCTTTTGACCTGAAGCTACACAAACCACCCTGAACACACCCTGTAATGTAAATCTACCCTAGGAGGCATGTCTTTGGCCTCCCTACACAGTCTACTTGATGATTTCGATCCGTGAATGTCTGAGGTAAGAATAGGCTTTCCAGAACCCAATGCTTGCTATAACAAGAGTCATCAGAAGATGACATATCCCCTTGGCCCCCACATATTTGAAAGGACAAATCATGTGACAGTTACATGATGTTTTATTAGATTAAGTTTAAATCGTTTCCATGGAAGTCTTGAAAAACATAAATGCCATATATCTGGGAAAAGCACCACTTCAATATCTGTCTCATATATCTGCCAAGATCTGTTGAAAGATATGAAATGGTTTTCGATTTGTGCTCTGGAAACGAAGCTTATCCCTCCCGTTTGAGACTAAGTCAGAATTGTTTCCATGGAAACTGGGAAAATAATAATCACAAAAATCTGTAAATACAAAAAGGCACCACTTTAGGGTCTCCCCTACATATCTGCCAAGTTTTGCTGACAGATATTAGTAACTTTTGGAGATGTGTGCCAGAATTGAAAAACACCTCTCACTTTTGCTAAAAAGTCTGAATCGTTTCTATGGAACCGAGAAAAGAAATTTCAAAAACCTGTAACTAGCAAAAGGCACCATTTTAGCTTCTGGTTGGTATATCTACCAAGTTTTGCAGAAAACTAAAGAGCGGATTCAAACTAAGTCTGAAATGTTTCCATTGAAACCGAGAAAAAAACATATCACAAAAACCTGTAAGTGGCAATAGTGCACTTTAGGTTCTGACTGATGTATATAAAAAGTTTTACAGAAAAATATTGAACGTTTTTTGAGTTCTGCTCCTGAAACGAAACACCCCTCTCAATTTCGAGACTGTCTGAAACATTTCCATGGAAACCGAAAATAATAAATCATAAAAACCTATAAATAGCACCACTTTGATATCTGCTACACATATCTAACAAGTTTTGCAGAAAAATATTGAATGGTTGTGAGTTCTGCTCCGGAAATGAAACCCACCCCATCATTAGATTAACACCAAAATGTTCCATGGAAAATAAAAAAATAATAAATAAAATTCCAAAAATCTGTAAATAGCAAAAGGCACATAGGCTGAGATTACAAAATGATTACGGACGGACGGACGGACGGACGGACGGACGGACGAGGCGTTGACTATATCCCCACATTACATGCCGGGGGGATGATAAAAATGGTATCACACGGAAGGTTGTTGAGTATCCTCTATATATTTTCAGAGTACAACTGTGACTTGACATCTTTATCACAATAACCCCTGGGATTGACCTGGGCCGCGATATCTCGATTTTCTTGCACCAATTGCTATAAAATCGCACTCAAATTTATCTGCAGTGATTTAAAATCGCATCCTGTATACCTGTTTTACTGACATAGGCTTTGTTGTTTTTTTGTTCAGTCAATGATATTCCCATTACTTTCTACCTACTTTTAATCTTCAAAACATAACTTGAAACATTGTTACACAGTGCTATACAAAACGAGCTGAGTTCGCATTCAGAAGTTGTGTTAAGCAACATTATCATGCCTCAAAACAGCGATACCTAAAGTTTTAAAGACTACACATGAAAGTGCATTTGTCATTTATTCCGTTTCTTGTGAATGATCATGAAATGTTAAATCTCATAAGATTTAAAAACATCTCATTTTGTGTCGTATCTTTCCTGAGCCAGGTTTGTCCCTGTACTCCCAAATTTTGTGATGATTTGTATGCTGCAACTGCATGTATGAATAAAGGACCTGTTGCAACAAAGTTTAAAGTTTTGTTGACTTGTACAAGAATTTGAAATTGAGGACATTGAAACACTATTTGGTAACAATAAATCAGCTTGAATAATATTTGTCACATTAATTATTCAGTTAGGGACCAATAAAGTTTCTGAGAGACTCATTTATTTCAGCATGGACTCACAGACATTCTGCTCAGGCCTAGGGCTCAGACAGGTGAGTAGGTAAATCTTTATCACTTAACATGGATCAACTTAAGGGGGATCTGCCCACTGGAGCAGAGTGTGTCTCCTGGGTTATCTACATGGGGCAACTAATTGGTATCTGCTGTCTGATGGAGGGTGTGTCACTTGGCTGTATCTCCATGGGTCACCTTAAGGGGGTCTGCCATCTGGGTGAGGGTGTTTCATGGGTCACCTTATGGAAATCTGCCATGTGGGGGAGGGTGTGTCACCTGAGGGGTCTGACGTCTTGGGGAGGGAGCATCACCTGGCTATGTCTCCATGGGTCACCTTATGGGAGTCTGTCATCTGGGTGAGGGTGTTTCATGGGTCACCTTACACAGATCTGCCATGTGGGGGAGGGTGTGTCACCTGGGGGTCTGCTGTCTAAGGGACGGTGTGTCACCTGGGAGGTCTGCTGTGTGAGACAGAGTGTGTCACCATGGGTTACCTCTATGGGTTACCCCTTTGCAGGTCTGCCGTCTTGGGCGTGTGGATGTATCGCCTGGGAGGTGGTGTCACCTCATGAGGGTCTGTCATCTGGAGAGGGTATGTCACCTCAGGGTATCTACATTGGTCACCTGGGGGAGGGTGTGTCACCTGGGGGGGTCCTCCATCTCGGGGGAGGGGATATCACCTGGGTATATACATGGGTTGCCTTATGGGGTTCTGTCATCTGTGGGAGGGTATGTCACCTGGGTATATCTGCATGAGTTACCTTATGGGGGCTGGGCTAGTGACCCAAGAATATAACTGGCCCATCAGACACGTTACTGGTCTGAATAATTCATGATAATAAAACGGCGCATACGAGAATAGTTAGAGTATTCATTTCACAAATTAATTGTTTCAGACAATTAACTGTGTGCCTCTGCCATTAGTGGGTCATACTCTGTGAGTATACATACATTTTCAAAGGAAAGGAGAAAGTCATCAATATCCCAAATCAATGGCAAAGTAATCTTCATGAATATGTCTACAAGCTATGACTAAGTCAACTGTTTGTGCATGTATATAGGAAAGTGGACGGAGAGTAGTGATGTTTTTTTGAGTTCTGCTCCATAAAGAAGCAATACCACCAACTTCAGTTGAAGCCTATATTGTTGCCATAGAAACATAAACATTATTTCAATCAGAATTCCGAAACTAACAAAAGGTACCAGTTAACCATTGGATATGTGTATGTATGAAATTCTGTGAAGTAACAGTGAATGGTTTACAGGTTCTGCTCCAGAAAAGAGTAATTCCTCCAATTTGAGTTAAAGGCAAATTTGTTGACGTGGAAACGTCCAAAATATTCAATTCAGAATGCCCAAACTACCAAAATGCACCAGTACACCCCCTCACCTATTAATTTGCCAAGTTTGGTAGGGAAATATTGAACAGTTCTAATGATCAGGCTAGCTATTCTCGAAACATTCATAGCCCAACAAACTTCTCAGGGCCATTCATATTACATTGGCTACGATCTAAGTTAAGAATTCTTGAGGCTATGAATGTTTCAAGAATAAGGGCCCTGCTCCGCAAAAAGACAAACATGCACTGACCAAGTCCATTTAAATATCGCAAAACCCAATGCTTTGAATAAATATATTCATATTAAATTATTTTAAAAGTCAAATGCAACCCAAAATCAAACATAATCCAAACACGGTTATCACATGTTCATGATATATAAAATGCATTGGTGATTGTAAAAAAACAAATAAACAAAGTTATAAGCATATAATTGCAAATCAAAAGTGCAGCATTTTGTACTTGGGTTTACCTCCCTCGAAATGAAGCAGTTGCGATACCAAACCCAGTTAGGGCTTATGGATGTGCGCACGTATAATGGGGCCTTGTCATTGGCCATTGGTTCATTTGCCAATACACTTAGCCAGCTCTCTGTTTATAGTCTCTAAGTCTGTAATTATAGTTGTGTAGAGCATATCGTCATTAGCAGACAGGTAGACATGTGTCACTTGTCAGTCAGCCAGACACCGAGTTTTCTCTTGGACAGAGTCTGCTTTTGACATTCAACATGTTATTTTCATGTAACAAGTAGATTACTTACTTGTTTATGTACACAACCAAGATTAGACTACTGCTAACGACCTCATTCTTCCGGGCAGGCATACTGTCTTAAGCTCCGCGAACCTATTTATTGCGCAAACGTTATGAGTGCAGAGCAGCATAGCTGTTGAAACCAGTTTTTTCCCCCAGGAGTGAACTGTTTCAACTCTGATTTTGTAAGTTTTTTTCGCCGCATTTTGTTTCAACTTTAAAGATTTAATTGGCATGTTTGATGAGTTGTTTCCGTAAGTGCATACTGAAACGTATCAGTATCAAAGATGTGTAACTTAAAACACATCTTTGCAGAGTCTGACAACTTTTGGTTTGGATCTACAGTAACAAATTATCAAAAATAAAAATTCAACTTAAAAATTTGTCCCACCGGACCCACCTGTGAAACTGGAGCTCAAATGAGTCACTAGAAGGGGCCTGTTCAATTAATCCAAAATGGTTTGGGTTTCTGAAACTGGTTTCTCCTGTTATAAACGAGTGCCTATTTTCGGGTACCTGGTTTTGAAGTGAAACTAGCTTCTAGTTTTATAAACGAGTAGATGGCTTCACCATACAGTTTCAAAATGGACACCAAACAATGTTCCAGCTACTATATTTTGTGGAACATATTGGATGACAGCAATGCCAAATGTAATACATTGGTCATTTTATCAGAGAAGTAATAAGAATTTAAGAGAAGAGATGCTTTTGGATGTAAATATTTGTAAATATGTAATCATACTGTTACAAGTAATTACATGTGTACAAATTACAAAAAATTGTCATGTTCAATAAAACAGGGTTTTACATATTTCTCTAGTTATCTGAACAATGAATGTTTGTTTACCTTTCCTTTCATTTTGTTCTAGCCATGTTTGTTTTGAAAGAATGCAAAACCTAAACTGCAAAACCTTCATGGGAGATGGTTTCGAAGTTTCAGAACACGGTTTGGGTTTCGGCATAATCGAGGATATGATTTTCTAGAAACCAAATGCAGTTTAGCATAATTGATTATCCCCTAATTTCACTACAGCGCTGACTGGTTTTGCTGCACACGTAGTGCATGTGCAGGGTTTAGGTTTGCGCATCTTGAACTGGAAAGGTGACTCGTAAAACCACAGCAAGTGAAGCATGCAGGGATATTTCTTGTGATTACAAGCATTTTGGGTCTGCAGTAATAAAAATACACTGGTCCCACACTTAGTTGCAAACCAAGTTTTCAAGAAAATGTAGCACTGGAAATACTAATTTCATTACAAAGGGACTGTTCGTAATTTATGGCTAAGGAGGGTGGTGGTGGTGGTGGTGGTGGTGGTGGTGTGTGTGTGTGGGGGGGGGGGGGGAGCACTTATATTATTCTAGGGAGGTAGGGGTCATCAATTTTGTACATGGTCTGGAGGAGTGAGTTCATGGAACATGACTAGCAGAGAAATCACTTACTTTGCACATTATGTTTTGGGTGGGGGGTTTGGGGGCTAGTCTTTCACGTTGTGTGTTTGTACATGCAACTCCATAATCATCATCTTCATCGCCTATACATAAATTATGAACGGTCAGCTTGAAAAATGAAATGTTTTAATACATGTCTATGGAAGCACAGAAAAATATGTTAAGTGTAACAAGCAGTCTCTGTCACAGACTACACCTATGAGGCTATACACCATCTCAGTATTTGCTGATTGGATCAAACACAAATGCAGAGAGCATGTATTTACAAAACCCAACAGCTCTATATACATTCTTTATGGATGAAACCCTCTTTTACTGTATATGATGAGCATTTTTGGTATGGATTCTTATACCATTATCACTCTTGTTTGACAATGGTATATGACTCCATACCAAAACATGCATTGTATACAATAAAAGAACTTGTTATCCATAAAGAATATCTTCTTGTTACTCAACATATTTCTAAGATGCCAATTAAACAGGTCATCTCTATATACACACAATCAACCATCAGTGTATCTGCAAATGAACCAGCCACTGCAAGGTATTTATTACCTTTGAGTGCACACCCACTCGCTCTGACTGGGTTCAGTCTCCTGGGTGCTTGGTTTCGAGGGAAGTAAATCCAAGTACAAAATATTGCACATTTGATTCACAATTGTAAGCTTATAATTGTATTTATTTGTTTTTTCACTACCAGCAATGTATAATTCGTAAAAAGCGATAACTGTGTTCTAATTATTATATTATTTTAGTTTTCTGGGGTGTTGCATGTGACCTTTAAGGACTTCCCCACATCATAAATGTCCGCATCTGAGATGCTGCCATCACTATCATGGCAGCTGTCACAGTCAGAATCTTGAGCTGTTTTGGTTTCACCATTCTCTGCCTCATATGCATGTAATTGTAAATACATTTGCTCATCATCTCTGACTTCCTCAGATTGGAGAACCCTCTTTAGCTGTCTGGGTTTTGCTTTCAAACAGTGATGAATCACAGGGGTCATGTTCTGGCTCTTCAGAAGAGACCAATGACATTCTTCCTCACAATTTAGATAGTATTTTGTAACAATATGCATTTGACTTTTGTTTTTCCAGACGATGCTGTCGGGATTCAGGAAACATGATCTGGGGGAGGGTGTGTCGCCTGGGGTATCTACATGGGTCTCCTTTTTGGGGTCTGCTGTCTGAGGGAGGGTGTGTCATCTGGGGTATCTACATGGGTCTCCTTTTCGGGGTCTGCTGTCTGGGGAGGGTGTGTCAACTGGGGGTATCTACATGGGTCTCCTTTTGGGGGTCTCCTGTTTGGAGGAGGGTGTGTCATCTGGGGGTATCTACATCGGGCTCCTTTTGGGGGTCTCCTGTCTGGAGGAGGGTGTGTCATCTGGGGGTATCTACATGGGTCTCCTTTTCGGGGTCTCCTGTCTGGGGGAGGGTGTGTCACCTTCTTGGGATCTGTAATCCGGGGTTATCTACATGGGTCATCTTATGGGGGGTCTACCATCTGGGAAACGTGTCACCTGGGGTATCTACATGAGTCTTCTTTTCGGGGTCTGCTGTCCAGTGGAGGGTGTGTCACCTGGGGTATCTACTTGGGTCACCTCATTGGGATCTGTTCCCTGGTTGAGGGAATGTCACCTGGGGGTACCTTCATGGGTCCTGCAATTGACCAAAGCTAGAATGTATCTGGTGGCTATACATAGTTTGCCTCATGACTTCCAAAGAATAAGTTCAAACTGAGCTAGCCAAACCATCCTGTAGACACCCTGTAATCTGAATCTATTTCATGACTTTCAGAGAATATGTTTTACTTAAGCTATACAAACCACCCTGAAGACATGGCGTCATTTGAATCTACTCCACCTAGGATGTATCTACCTTCCATACAGTCTACTTGATGACTTCCAACCAATAAAATTAGCCTGAAGGTATACTATTTACCCTGAAGACACCCTGAAAATCTGAATCTACCCCAGTTAACATCTATCGGAGCTATATACATATACTCTACTTCATGACTTCCACATAAAATGTTTAAACTGAGCTACACAAACCACCCTGAGAGCACCCTGTAATCTGAACCCACCCAAGTTGGTATGTATATGGCATCTGTCCACAGTCACATTAATGATTTCCAGAGAATACCTTTAACCTGGAGGTACAAAAACAACCCTGAGGACACCCTGTAATCTAACTCTATCACAGCCAGCATACATCTGACCTCTACACACAATCTACTTGATGACTTCTTGAAAATACCATTAACCTGAAGTTATACACCCCTCCATGAAAACACCCTGAAAATCTGAATCTACCCCAGTTAGCATGTATCTGGCCTCTATACATACTTTCGTTCATGACCTCCAGATAAAAAAAAATAAACTGAGCTACACAAACAACTCTGAAGACACACAACTGTTTTCTGAATCTACTCTAGCTGACTGTATCTCGCCTCTATACATAGTTTTCTTCATGACATCCAGCAAATACCTTTAACCTGAGGTACACAAACCACCCTAAACATACCCAGCCATCTAAAATTAACACCCTAACATATCTCCTGCCTCTATCCATGGTCTACTTAATGATCTCCAGGGAACACCTTTCACCTTAAGCTACACAAACCACACTGAAGCCACCCTGTAATGTAAATCTACCAAACATAGCCTGTATCTGGCCTCTATACACATTCTACTTAGTGACTTCCAAAGAATATCTTTACCTTGGAGCTACAAACACCTCCCTAAACACATGGTGACACCTGAATCTACCCAATGTAGCATTTATCTGGCTTCTATGCAGTCCACTTCAGGACTTCCACATATTAAAATTACCCTGGAGCTACACAAACCAAACTGAACAGAAGATGTATTAAAAATTTAAACACACTACCCTGTATAATACCTTTAACCTAGAGCTAGACAACCCACCCTGACAACACCCTGTAACCTGAATCTATCCCAGCTAGCATGCATCTGGCTTCTATACCCAGTCACCATAACGATTTCCAGACAAACCACCCTGATGACATCCTGTAATCTGAATCTACCCAAGCTAGCATGTATGTGGCCTCTATACACAGTCGACTTCATGACTTCCAGATAATAAGTTTAAACTGCTACACAAACCACCCTGAAAACACCCTGTGATCATGATCTACCCACGCTAGCATGTATCTTGCCTTTACACACAGTCTCTGTCACACCTTCCAGGCAGTACCTTCAAAAGGCACCACTCTGGAGTCTACCTCACTTTTGCGAAAAAGTCTGAATCTGAATATGCTTGTCATAAGAGGTGATTAACAGGATCACACAGTCAGACTCACTGACTTGGTTGACACCTCATCGGTTCCCAAATGCGCAGATCGCTGCTCATGATGTTGATCACTGTATTCTCTAGTCTAGACTTGATTATTTACAGACTGCCACCAGCTGGAATATTCCTGAGTGAGGCTTAAAGCTAGACTCATTCGCCCTTTCTACAGCATTAACTGGAAGCTATACAAAACCTAACCTGAACAGCATCTATCTGGACAGTGTAGTCTATTTGACCACTTGCCCATTTCTATGGCATTAACAGGAACCTTTACAAAATATACCCCTGCTAGCATGTGTTTGGACATTCAGTCTATTTGACCACTGGAGCAGTTCTACACCATTAACTAGATTCTACAAAAAAAATCTCCCCCTGCTAGCATGTATCTGGAGAGTGTACAGTCTGACCACTTGACCATATCTACAGCATTAACTGGAACCTGTATAAAATCCATCTCTTGCTACAATGTATCTGGACACGGTTGACCACTTGACCATTTCTACAGCACTGACTGGAAGCTACACAAAATTTACCCCTTTTAGCATGTATCTGGACAGTGTACAGTCTATTTGTCCACTTGAACATTTCTACAGCCTTAACTTGAACTTGTGCAAAATCTGAACATTTTAGCACGATCTCAACTGTGCAGTCTGTTCGACATGTCCATTTCTACAGCATTAGCTGGAAACTGTACAAAATCTACCCATGCAAGTATACATCTGGACACTGTACAGTCTGTTTGACCACTTGACCATTTTCACAGCATTAACTGGACGTTATGTGAAATCTACCCATGCTAGCCTGTATCTGAATGCTGTACAGTCTGTTTGACCACTTGACCATTTTCACAGCATTAACTGGACGTTATGTGAAATCTATCCATGCTAGCCTGTATCTGAATGCTGTACAGTCTGTTTGACCACTTGACCATTTTCACAGCATTAACTGGACGTTATGTGAAATCTACCCATGCTAGCCTGTATCTGAATGCTGTACAGTCTGTTTGACCACTTGACCATTTTCACAGCATTAACTGGACATTATGTAAAATCTACCCATGCTAGCCTGTATCTGAATGCTGTACAGTCTGTTTGACCACTTGACCATTTTCACAGCATTAACTGGACGTTATGTGAAATCTACCCATGCTAGCCTGTATCTGAATGCTGTACAGTCTGTTTGACCACTTGACCATTTTCACAGCATTAAGTGGACGTTATGTGAAATCTATCCCATGCTAGCCTGTATCTGGACGCTGTACAGTCTGTTTGACCACTTGACCATTTTCACAGCATTAACTGGACGTTATGTGAAATCTATCCATACCAGTATGGCATCCCAACACTGTGCACTCTATCTTACCACTTGACCATTTGTACCACAACTGGAAACTGTACAAAACACAAACATGTATCTAGACATTGTACAGTCTGCTTTACAACTTGACATTCCTACAGCATTAACTTGACACAATGTAAAAACTACCCATGCTAGCAGGTAACTGGAAACTTCACAGTCTCTTTCACCACTTAACTGTTTCCATAGCATTAACTGGACGCTATGCAAAATCTACCCATGCTAGCATGTATCTGGACACTGTACAGTCTGTTTGACCACTTGACCATTCTACAGCATTTTCTGGAAAGAGTACAAAATGTACCCCATTCCAGTATTGTACAGTGTGTCTGACCACTTTACAATTTGGTACTGCATTAAATGGAAACTATAAACAAGAGCCATCAGGAGATGGCAGATACAACCAGCCCCCAAACACCTGACAAATCATCTAACAGTTACTTAATTCATTTTCAGGCTAATTTTGAGTGAGTTTAGTTTTAAGCCGCACTAAGAAATATACCAGCTATATGGCCGCAGTCTGTAAATAATCGAGTCTGGACCAGACAATCCAGTGACCAACAACATGAGCATCGATCTGGGCAATTGGGAACCTGATGACAAGTGTCAACCAAGTCAGCAAGTCTGACCACCCGATCCCGTTAGTCGCCTCTTACGACAAGTACAATTTCCTTTTATAGCAAGCATGGGCTGCTGAGGACCTATTCTACCCCGGGACCTTCACAGGTTGCTAATGTTGAAATTAGAAATTTTGATTTGTGTTCCGGAATACAAAGCCCATCCCTCCATCTTAAGACAAATGAAACCTCTCACTTTTAGACTAAGTCCGGTGTGTTTCCATGGAAACCAAGAAAATGATAAATCACAAAAACCTGTAAATAGAAAAAGGCACCACATTGGGGTCTGCCACATATACCTACCATGTCTTGCTGACAAATATTAGGAACTTTTTGAGAGGTGCTCTGAGTAAGAAAGAAATCACAAGAAGCTGTAAATAGGAAAAGGCACCATTTTACCTTCTGATTGTTACATCTACTAAGGTTTGCAGAAATATATTGAACGTTTCTGAGTTATGCTCCGGAAACAAAGTGATTTAGGACGGACGGATGGATGACGAAGCATTGACAGTATCCCCCACCATTACATACCAGGGGAATAAAAAGAGGCAACTAACAGGATCAGGTGATCAGGCTCACCAATTTGGTTGACATATATCATCAGTTCTCAGTTGTGCAGATCAATGGACATGGTGTTGATCACTGGATTGTCTGGACCAGACATGATTGTTTACAGACCGCTGCCATATAGTTGGATTGCTGAGTGTGGCTTATAACTTCACTCACTCATTCTTTCCACAGCATTAACTGAAAACTGTATAAAATCTACCCATGCTAGCAGGTATCTTGACACTTTACAGTCTGTTTTACCACTGGTCCATTTCTACAGCATTTGTGTCACCTGGGACAATCTCTATATAGACAGTTGGGGATGAGGGTTGTCAGTTATCTGGGGGAGAATGTGGCACCTGTATCACTTTCCATATAGACATCTGGGAGTGAGGAGTGTCAGTCATCTTGGGGAGGGTGTGTCACCTGGGTCACTCTCCATAGACACAACTAAGGTGAGAGGTGAGAGTAATCGTGGGTATGGTGTGCCACTTTGGTCACTCTCTATAATGACAAGTGGTGGCAAGGGGGGTCAGTCATCTGGGTGAGGGTGTGCCACCTGGATCACGCTCCGTATAGACAACGCCCAGAAAATACTTTCAACCTGAAGATGTGCAAACCATTCCCACAAAATCAAAACATACACAAGCTACGCTCTATCTGGCCTGTATAGAGTCTGTTTGACCAACACTTACAGAAAACACCTTTAATATAAGGCTGTGCTATCCACCTTCACAAAACTGGGGAGTCAAACCCTAGCTGGGTGTGAATAGCAAACGCTTTAACCACTGAGTTACCTCACTATCCCCATTAACCTGAAGCTAAAGAAACCACCCTTAAGACACCCTGTAATCTAAATATACCCATCCTAGCATAAACCATCCATCCTGAAGACACCCTTTAATCTAAATCTGCCCATGCTAGCAAGTATCTGGCCTCTTTGTGGAGTTTCCTTGACCAACACTGACATTTTCCACAGTTAACTTCAACCTGAAGCTACACAAACCAACCTGAACACACCCTGTAATCTCAATCCACCCAAGTGAGTACATATCTGGCCTCTATACACTTTGTGACTACTTCATAACTTCCAGAGAATACCTTTAACCTGGTGCAACACAAACGGAAGACACCCTTTAATCTAAATCTACCCAAGCCAGCATCTATACACTCTCAGTATCATTACGTCATTACTTCTAAAGAATATCTTTAACCTTAAAATACACAAACCACCCAAAAGATACCATGTAATTGTAATCTACCCAAGCATGCATGTATCAGGCCTCTATAAACAGTCCAACTGATGACTTCGACCCATGTACACTGTCTGTGTCACTACATCCTGACTTCAAACCAATGCCTTTACACTGAAAGTAAACATACCACCTTGAAGACATCATGTAATCTAAAACTACCCAAGCAGCATGTATCTGGCATCTATACACTCTGTGTCATTATTTCATTACTTCTAAAGAATACCTTTAACCTGAAACTACACAAACCACCCTGAAGATACTAGTACCCTGTAAATGTAATCTAACCAAGCATGCACGTATCAGGCCTCTATAAACAGTCTAATTAATGACTTCGACCCATGAGGGTAAAAGGGTAAATAAGGCCTTCAGCAACCAATGCTTGTTATAAACAGCTAATATGCTTGTAATAAGAGGCAACTAACGGGGTCGGCTGGTCAGGTTCACTGACTTAGTTGACACGTCATCCATTCCAAGCTACGCAGGTGCTCTTGCTATTGATCACTGGTTTGTCTGCTCCGGACTCGATTATTTACAGGCTGAAGAAATATAGATGGAATATTGTTGAAAGCGGAGTAAAACTTAACACACTCACTCACTTGGTGACTTCCAGGGAATACCTTTACCCTGAAGATACGAAAACCAAGCTGAACACACCCTGTAATCTAAAGTCACCCAAGTAAGTACATATCTGGCCTCTATACAGTATCTAACTACTTCATGACTTCCCGAGAAACCGTTAACGTGAGGATACACAAACCAGCCTGTAGAAGTGTAGAAGACAGCCACGAATACTGGGAAATAGGTGACCATAAATAATATTTGATTAATCTTCACAAAATGATTTTCTGATTACATAAAACGGAAAACATGAAAGAAATGGGTAAGAAGATATCATGGCATCTTACAAATGGATTAAAATAGTGGGAGTTTTCACCTCCTTCGTGGTTTACCTTGGCATTATAAATGTGTAAACTTCTATTTTTAGAAATACACTTAGTTGAAGTAGTATTATTTGAATAACAAGATAAAAACATCTTTTATATTTATCAACTGTTGGTTCAGACATAAAGTTTTAAATGGTGTATGACTGTCTTGTAGTAGCAATAATATTTCACGAACTGACATTTTTCTTGATAAACGTAGGGTTCAAACTTAATACTCAGCAATGCTTTTCGAGTCCAATTTGTCTCATTATACTGTTTAATCAAAAGAAAGTGTACCCATGAATGGACATCCTGTTGATCACTCGATTGTCTGGTCCAGATATCATTATTTACAGACTGCCGCCCTATTCATGGTACATTGCCGAGTGTTGCGCTAGAGTCATTCACTCATCCTACAGCACAAACTGGAAGTAAGGCAAAATCTACCAATCCTAGCATGCATGTGGACACTATTTAACCACATGACCATTTCTACAGCATTCACTGGAAACTACAAAACCTACACAGGCTAGCATGCATATGGACATTGTACAGTTTCCTTTACCACTTGACCATTTCTACAGCATTAACTGGAACTTATGCAAATTTACCCATTCGTGTATGTATTTGACCATGCATTTGGACACTGTACAGTCTGACCACTTGACCACTTGCAAAATCTTCACATGCCAGAAGAATGCATATGGATCCTGTACCGTCTGTTTGACTACTTGACCATTTTTACAGCATGAACAGGAAACTATACAAAACATATGACCACTTGCTGAGTTGTACCTCAGTAACTGGAAGCTGTACAAAATCTACCCATACTAGCCTGTATCTGGACACTGTACAGTCTCTTTGACCACATGCACTTGATCATTTCTACACCATTAATTGGTCACTATGTAAAATCTACCCATCCTAGCCTGTATCTTTACTCTGTACAGTCTGTTTCACCACTTGACCATTTGTACAACATGAACTGGATACTATACAAAATCTACACATACTAGCATGTATCTGGACACTGTACAGTCTATTTGACCAATTAAAAATTTCTACTGCATGACCTATGTAAAACATTCCCATACTACCCTGTATCTGGACACAGTACATTCTGTTCGACCACATGCACCTGACCATTTCTACAGCATTAACTGGAAGTTATGCAAATTTACCAATTCCAGCATCCATTTGGACACCGTACAGTCTGTTTTACCACTTGGCCATTTCTACAGTATGAACTGGGAACTGTACAAAATATACCCATGCCAGTATCTGGACACTGTACAGTCTATATCACACTTGACCAGTTGTACCACATTAACTGGAAGCTGTCCAAAATCTACCCAACCTAGCATGTATCTGGACACTGTACAGTCTCTTTGACCACATGCACTTGATTATTTCCACACCATTAATTGGTCACTATGTAAAATCTACCCATCCTAGCCCGTATCTGTCTCTTTGACTACTTGACCATTTCTTCAGTATTAACTGGGAGCTATCCAAATTTACCATACCAGTATGTATTTGGACACCGTACAGTCTGTTCTGACCACTGGACCATTTATACCACATTAACAGGAAACTGTACAAAATCTGCCCATGCCAACATGTATTTGGACATTGTACCGTCTACTTGACCATTTAACCAATTCTACTGCATTAACTGCAAGTTATGAAAATATCTTCCCTTTCTAGCATGAATCTGGACACTGTACTGTCTGTCTGACCACTTCTAAAACCTTCACTGGATGCTATGTAAAATCTACCCATGCTAGCGTGTATCTGGCCACTGTACAGTCTCTTTGACCACTTGACCATTTCTACAGCATTAACTGGAAGTTATGCAAAATCTGATCATGCTATTTCATGTATTTGGATACTCTACAGTCTGCTTTATCACTTCACCATGTATATAGCATTTACTGGAAGTTATCCAAATTTACCCATACCAGTATGTATTTGGATACTGTATGGTCTGTTTGACCACTTGACCATTTGTACCATATTAACAGGAAGCTGTACAAAATCTACCCATGCTAGCAGGTATCTGGACACTGTACAGTCTGTTTCACCACTTGTCCATTTCTGCAGCATCAACTGGAAAATATGCAATGTTTACCCATGCCATCAGACCTCTGGACACTGACACTGCCTAGTCCATTTGACCACTTTATCATTTCTACAGAATTTACTGGAAGTTATGGAAACTCTACCCATCCTACCCTGTATCTGGATGCTGTACAGTCTGCTTGACCACTTGACCATTCCTACAACATTATCTGGACACCATGTAAAATCTACCCATCCTAGCCTGTATCTTTACTCAGTACAGTCTGTTTCACCACTTGACCATTTGTACAGCATAAACTGGAAACTATACAAAATCTATACATGCTAGCATGTATTTGGACACTGTACAGTCTATTTGACCACTTGACCATTTCTACAGCTTAAACAAGAAACAATAAAAATGTATCAATGCTAGCATGTATTTGGACACTGTTGAAACTATACAAAATCTGCCTATTCTATCACATCTACAAAGAGTACAAAATTCTGCCGTGAGATTGATTACACGTAAACGACGCACTGACCACATCACTCCAGTTCTGGAATCCCTCCATTGGTTGCCTGTCCAACAGGGTATCTCCTATAAAATCCTCTTACTGACTTACCGAGCCTTCTACAGGGATAAACAGCCCTAAATACCTCAAAGAGCTCATCAATATTTACATACATAGATCACCTTATGGGGGTCTACTACCTGGAGGAGGGTTTGTCACCTGGGGGTATACATAGGTCACCTTATGGGGGTCTACTACCTGGAGGAGGGTTTGTCACCTGGGGGTATACATAGGTCACCTTATGGAGGTCTACTATCTGGAGGAGGGTTTGTCACGTGGAGGTATACATAGGTCACCTTATGGGGGTCTACTATCTGGAGGAGGGTTTGTCACGTGGAGGTATACATAGGTCACCTTGTGGGGGTCTACTAACTGGAGGAAGGTTTGTCAGGTGGGGGTATACATAGGTCACCTTATGGGGGTCTACTATCTGGAGGAGGGTTTGTCACCTGGGGGTATACATAGGTCACCTTATGGGGGTCTACTATCTGGAGGAGGGTTTGTCACGTGGAGGTATACATAGGTCACCTTGTGGGGGTCTACTACCTGGAGGAGGGTTTGTCAGGTGGGGGTATACATAGGTCACCTTATGGGGGTCTACTATCTGGAGGAGGGTTTGTCAGGTGGAGGTATACATGGGTCACCTTATGGGGGTGTACTACCTGGAGGAGGGTTTGTCAGGTGGGGGTATACATAGGTCACCTTATGGGGGTCTACTATCTGGAGGAGGGTTTGTCACATGGGGGTATACATGGGTCACCTTATGGGGGTGTACTACCTGGAGGAGGGTTTGTCACGTGGGGGTATACATAGGTCACCTTATGGGGGTCCACTATCTGGAGGAGGGTTTGTCACATGGGGGTATACATGGGTCACCTTATGGGGGTGTACTACCTGGAGGAGGGTTTGTCACATGGGGGTATACATGGGTCACCTTATGGGGGTCTACTATCTGGAGAAGGAAGGTTTGTCACATGGGGGTATACATGGGTCACCTTATGGGGGTCTACTATCTGGAGAAGGAGGGTTTGTCACATGGGGGTATACATGGGTCACCTTATGGGGGTCTACTATCTGGAGAAGGAGGGTTTGTCACATGGGGATATACATGGGTCACCTTATGAGGGTCTACTATCTGGAGAAGGAGGGTTTGTCACATGGGGGTATACATGGGTCACCTTATGGGGGTCTACTATCTGGAGAAGGAGGGTTTGTCACATGGGGATATACATGGGTCACCTTATGGGGGTCTACTATCTGGAGAAGGAGGGTTTGTCACATGGGGATATACATGGGTCACCTTATGGGGGTCTACTATCTGGAGAAGGAGGGTGTGTCACATGGGGGTATACATGGGTCACCTTATGGGGGTCTACTATCTGGAGAAGGAGGGTTTGTCACATGGGGAAATACATGGGTCACCTTATGGGGGTCTACTATCTGGAGAAGGAGGGTGTGTCACATGGGGATATACATGGGTCACCTTATGGGGGTCTACTACCTGGAGAAGGAGGGTGTGTCACATGGGGATATACATGGGTCACCTTATGGGGGTCTACTATCTGGAGAAGGAGGGTGTGTCACATGGGGATATACATGGGTCACCTTATGGGGGTCTACTATCTGGAGAAGGAGGGTTTGTCACATGGGGATATACATGGGTCACCTTATGGGGGTCTACTACCTGGAGGAGGGTTTGTCACATGGGGATATACATGGGTCACCTTATGGGGGTCTACTATCTGGAGGAGGGTTTGTCACGTGGGGGTATACATAGGCCACCTTATGGGGGTCTACTATCTGGAGGAGGGTTTGTCACGTGGGGATATACATGGGTCACCTTATGGGGGTCTACTACCTGGAGGAGGGTTTGTCACATGGGGATATACATGGGTCACCTTATGGGGGTCTACTACCTGGAGGAGGGTTTGTCACATGGGGATATACATGGGTCACCTTATGGGGGTCTACTACCTGGAGGAGGGTTTGTCACATGGGTTATCTACATGGGCCATCTCATGGGGGTCTGTCATCTGGGGGAGGGTGTGTCACCTGGGTTATCTACATGGGCCATCCCATGGAGGTCTGTCATCTGGGGAAGGGTGTGTCACCTGGATGAGAGTGTATCACCGTATGGGAGACTGTCACGTGGTTGAGGATGAGTCACCTGGAGCAGAGTATATCACCTAATGGGGGTCTGTCTCCTGGGGAAGGGTATGTCACCTGGGGGTATCTACACTCCTCACAAAAAGTTCAGCAACAAGTATTTTTTTTCCACATACTTTCTTCATGGGTATATGAAGTTATTACTTGGCATATAATCCATCAGAAGAACCCTTTACGATTGATGAACTGAAAGCATTTCCCAAATTGTTTTTCTCAGAACATTCTGAACACCCTCAAAACTCACATGCAAAATGCATGGAACACATGTGCTATACACGTTGCACATGTGTTCTGATTGTGTTCTGATTGTGTTAAAACTGCCAGCAAGGACAAATTGTTGACAGTAACATTTGAGAAATGGCTAGGCATCACTTGACACCAACTGAAGTTGCTCAAATTGTTGGAATGGTGCAAGGGGGGTCAGACCCAGAGTGCTGTCGCCAACCACTTCAATGTTCATCGAAGCGTCATCTCCAGAGCGATCACTCGTCACCAACAGACCGGACTGATGACTGAGAGACCACTCCCAGAGAGGACTGATACTTGGCCACCCTAGCCCGGCGGAACAGGTTCACCACAGCCAGATCTCTCCAGAATGACCTCCAGAGAGTTGCTGGGAACAGATTCTCCACACAGACAATGAGGAACAGACTCCATGCTGAAGGTCTCAGGTCCCGAAGACCAGTGCAACGTATCCCACTGCCTGCACACCATTGTCAACAGAGACTGAATTGGGCTAACCAGCGACATAACTGGAGAGTGAATCGCTGGCGTAATGTTCTCTTCACAGATGAGTCAAGATTCTGTCTGGACTTCAATAATGGTAGGGCTCGTATGTGGAGAAACCGTAACGAACGATATGCCAACTATACGATCGCTGAATATGATCAGTATGGAGGTGGGAGTTTGATGATCTGGGCTGGAATCCAAGTTTAACGACCAACTGATCTTGTGGTCATCAGACGAGGTACCATGACAGGTGTGAGGTACCGAGACAAAATTGAGACGAATATGTTTGATTCAGTTGCAATTATCATGAGTAAAGGCATATGTACTGACCAAAAAAACACTTGTTGCTTAATTTTTTGTGAGAAGTATACATGGGGCACCTTATGGGGTTCTGTCATCTGGGGACAAAATGTTTACCTGAGGGGACAGTGGTTACCTGTGGGGTCTGTCATCTGAGGAAACTGTGTTCACCTGGATTGTCTGTCATCTGGGTGAATGGTGGTCACCTGGGGTTCTGCCATCTCGTGCCTGTTAGTTTTAGAAAAATAATCCACATGCAAAATATCTGTACTCAACAATACAAAATTAACATTTCACTAAAACTTTTACCAACAGCGTATTTTCCATATATTGCATTGTATGTAGGAAACAGTTGTTCCTTATTATTGCATGTTTAATAGATAGTATTCACTTATCATTGTTTACAGTATATGTCAAATTTTGGGCACAAAATTAAAAATTCAGAACAAAATATGCCAAAAGCGTATTTTATATTTATTGTGTTCTGTGTTGTAGAAACTTCATGCTGTTGTATGGTATCAACAGTTCAGTTGTTAGTTTTGAGTTACTGAGTGCAACATCATCGTAGAATTAAATATATATTCATGGTCGTAACAATATGCAATAATTCAAGTAGAACAGGTATGCTTTAGAACTTGTGGCAGATGTGAAATAACAACCATAAGCCCCTGGGGCGGTTATCTGACCATCTCTCCAGGCGATACTGGAACCAGGCTTAACTTCGCTTCACCTTATTCCTGGTATTGCACGTCAAAAAGAACATTTCCCTTGGCATATCAAGTTTGCCATCCACATGCCTCTTCCTCAATGTTTTACTGGAAACATCTTCAATACATAAATACAGAACCATTCAAATTTAAAAAAAATATTAGTACATCTGTACATCGTCCTTAATAATGAGGACTATCAACTAAAATAGGCATGTTTTTGACCTTGTGGTATGCAAAATAATAACCTAAGCTTGCGATTCGCTTCGATAACCACCTCAAGGTACCTTGCAAGAGGTTATCACAGCAAACTACTCACTTGGCAGTCATCATTTCACCCATAACCTGAGGATTCCAGTGTCCCCTTATTTTCAAGCACTGCTTAACATGTTTACATTGTCCACAATCATAACAATACTGAATGCTGATGTTCAGACCTGTTCAGAGGTCAATATTCTGAAAAATTTCCCAATTTTCAATTTCACAGCATTTACCAAAGGAAATTAATAACAATAAAATGTTGGACAATTAGAAATATGAGGTTCCTTAAAAGATATAACATAAGGTTCACTAACAGGCCTGGAAAGTTTAAAATATAATCATATCAACCCAAGTGACCATTTAATCAAAACATGTCATTTTTTTTGTACATTGCTGTCAAAATATAATACCTACCAACTAAGTCAAATTATCTTATACGGTGGGCTGTGCTCGCCATGTTAAACAAAAGATACCTTGGAAACAGACCATATGAAAAACCGCACACATTTTGGTCTGCGAGACCATCTGAGTTTCAGCTTTTTGGAATTTCTTCCTGCCATATTGTTCAAGTTCAAATATATAAACAAATAACAGAATTCACATCGGATACACTTACGTATATACGATGTATGAATGGATGAAAGACTTTTGATAGTTCAGATTTATCTGTCATCATAATTAACAAACACTGCCTTTTTGCGAGAGGAGTAGAGATCAATTGTCCATGCTGAGCGCAACACTGGAAACAGTGGATGATGGCGCAGTCGCATGCCTGCTGTGCTATATCTCTCTACAACGTAACCAAAACATAAATAAACATATCTGAAAGGTACAAACAGTTAAAACACTACCTTATGTATCCACATGTTGCTAGGATATCTCATGACATCACATTTTGTTCATAAACTGCAAAAATCGACGCGATCATTTCCAGCACTTGCTTCCCCTGGCGCCATTTTCTATTTCAAGAAAGTTCAAGGTCGTGAGAGACATGCAGCAAGAGTACCACGGATAAAAAATAATCTTGTTCGTTTCTGTCTCTGTGTTTCCATTAATATTCTAACTGGGCGAAACGAGGTGAAAGTCACTTATCGTTTATTTTAGTTAGAATATATATGGTTTTGGGAGGTTTTTTTTTACTTTTTTAAAATGTTTATCAGCATGAAAAGATGCATTAATTTCAAGCTTAGATCTATTTACTTTCAGTGCCTGTCAGGGTTACACAGCACAATTAACCTGATATTGTAAAACATGTAAGGTGTTCATCATTTAAAAATATAATTATGGAATGAGATTCATGAAGTAGATTCAATAATATGCTATTATATCGGCAATGTTTATGAAAATAACTTCCCCGGTATAGTCTGGCATGCGTAAAGACCCTGAACCAATGCAGTCCATGCAGGGTTGGAGTATGTGCTGTAGCAAGTCGAGATAAGGAAAGTCATTGGGTTCTTGTTATATTGAATGAATAAAATGTTGGAACTCTTTATACACATATGAAGGTTCGGGATAGAATAGGCCATGAATGTACCCACAGGAAAAACACCCTCACACAGATGACAGACCCTCAGGTGACACACCCTCCCCTAGACAACATACCTCCATAAGGTGACCCATGTAGATATACTCAGGTGACACACCCTCCCCTAGATGACACAACCTCCCCAGACGGCAGATCCCGATAAGCTAGGTGACCCATTCTCCCCAACCTGTCAAGGTCCAGGTTAGAATGGGCCTTTAGCAACACATGCTTGCCATGAAAGGAGACTCTACTCTAACGGGATCAAGTGGCCAGGCTTGCTAACTTGGTTGATGCAGGTAACTGGTTGCCATTTGCGCAGATCGATGCTCATTATGTTAATGACATTGTCACTGGATTGTCTGGTTCGGAGTAAACATTCCTCAGAAATATACATACACATGTAGTGTCTCATGCCAACGTCACCACTTTGTGCCCCAATATTCTTTGACATGTTAAAAATAGAGTTAGTATATTGAATATTACAAATGAACAATAAAATGAAAAACAGAATAAAATATAATTCCCGATATATTGGTGATCCCTGATCTAAACTTTTGAGTAAATTTGTAAATTTGCTGGCATCTCTGCAGTATGGTGTTTTTATCAATGAAGATAAAATATCTCATGGGGCTGGATACGATATGGGTCAAATGACCTGATAAAAACAATGTCATCAGCTTGAAGATCTACAGTTGCAGAACACAGTCATCAATGTATTGGACTGGAGGTCTTTCCTTTGACTTGACAGGGTGTGAGAGGAGGTGGTGGTGGGGTGGCAATGTTTCAGTCAGATGTTGTCAGGAGATTATATTTTTCTCTTACAATGCCTAAATTTTGAGAACGTTCATCATGTCAAATGTATAAAAATAACTATCAAGATTGAGCACAAACTTACAAATTGTGCAAGTTTTAAAATTTATTCTATAGTCCTCATTTGTCATCATGAATTTGAGTTTACACACTTCAAAGACACGCACTAAGGGGTTCGGGCGGTCAGGCTCGCTGACTTGGTTGACAGGTGTTACCGTATCCCAGTTGCGAAGATCGATGCTTAGGCTGTTGATCACTGGGTTGTCTGGTCCAGACTCGATAATTTGCAGGTCGCCCCCATATAGCTGGAATATTGATGAGCGTAATACTAAACTCGCTCGCTCGCTCCGTCCGTCCATCAGTCAGTCAGTCAGTCAGTGACATACCCCTTCTGAAACTCCGGTGTTCAGAACATTCGTAATAACAGTAATACTCGAATGACCAGGCATCATTACCTCATCCTGGGGAAGTGGCTTACCAACCTCATCAGTTACATCCATCTGTGCTGTGACCACCAGTGTTGACGGCTAAGTGTCTGACTTTCAAACATGTACAATCTGCAGTGCTACATCTTAAACACAAATCCCACATGGCTCTATACTGCAGCGTAGCAGCAGGGCGGTAGCAGTTAAAAAAGTCCGGCCCTCTAATATTTTTGGAAGTAACCCTCGGAGGTCACAAGCAACAGCTAGAAAAATAAAATAAGAGTGATTGTTTGCTGCTTGCTGTCCTATCGCAATGGGAGATCCCCTCTATGTAACATCTCCTCTATGCCATTAAAGTTTGTTTGTTGTTTGCGCGGCATTCAACAATTATCCAGCTTTATGGTGGTGCTCTACAATCGAGTCTGGACCAGACAATCCAATGACCAACGTTATGAGTATCGACCTAGACTGCTTCAATGTGATTTGAAAACTGTGTGTTTGCTGCAGTGTGATGCAACCTTAAGCTCGTTGTTCAGCGCCGTACCCAAGTCAGCGAGCGAGAACACGCGACCTGTTTGTCGCCTCATTGGCTGCTGAACATCAATTCTTTCCGTTGTCTTCACGGACCGATAGTGATACTACTAAAATTAGTATTGGTTGGATTAAATGTGCGGTTTTAGCGAGTCTGTAAATTTATCGTTAATTAAGCTAACTAAATAATATGGAACAAAAACTAGTTCATAAAGAAACTTTTCACAGAAACTGTAGCCATCTAGACTTGTCATATATTAGAGACTTGCATGGACTTTCGAGGATATATTTGTTTGAGGACGTCTCACTTACATTTAGCAATTGCTACGAACTGCCCAAGTTCCATAACCTGGGTGAGTGAGTGAGTGAGTGAGTGAGTTTAGTTTTACATCGCACTTAGCAATATTCCAGCTATATGGCGACGGTCTGTAAATAATCGAGTCTGGACCAGACAATCCAGTGGTCAACAACATGAGCATCGATCTGCGCAATGGGGAACCGATGACATGTGTCAACCAAGTCAGCTAGTCTGACCACCCGATCCCGTTAGTCGCCTCTTACGACAAGCATAGTCACCTTTTATGGCAAGCATGGGTTGCTGAAGGCCTATTCTACCCCGGGACCTTCACGGGTCTTCTATAACCTGGCTCAGGCCGGCTCAACATAGGTATCGGAACCAAACAGCTTCAGGCGCTTGTCTACAGTCTCGTGGGCGAAAACATTTTCGTTTGATTGTTTTCGTTATTTTGAAAACAAATGGTTTAAAAGTAGACGAAATTCTAATGACAATTCAGTTTAATTTAGTGAGTTTAGTTTTATGTTGCACTCAGTAATATCCCAGCAATATGGCGGCAGTTTGTAGATAATCGAGTTTGACCCAGACAATTGCATGAACAACAACATGAGCATCGATCTGCGCAATTGGGAACCGATGACATCTGTCAACCAAGTCAGCAAGCCTGACCACCCGATCCCGTTAGTCGCCTCTTACAATAAGCATAGATGCCTTTTATGGCAAGCATGGGTTGCTGAAGCCCTCTGTAGGCTACTTAATAAGCTACTTAATAAGTTATGTCTCTCTCAAGCCATTAACAAACCCAAGCCATGATTGGCCAAACTAACCCTTCAAGTTAAACCTTTTGTCTAATAGCCTGAACTCTGCACAGTCACTACAGGGACAGGTTCAGAGACACTTGACAAATCAGGTCAGTTTAATATAATCTCTGTATATTTATATCATTGCACTTATATGTTGTGATACGTTAAGTATGTTCTATTAAAGTAAACCAGGCGTTTGATATTGTCTAAATGTCATCCATTATCTATAAATATAAATATGCTAAACCAGGGCTTAGCAGTTGTAAGGTTGGGGTTTTTTGTAGTTATTAACAAATTTACTATATCATTACTCTTCTGTGCATGAGATATTTAAGTCCAAATGTGTATTTTGATTCTGTTTAGAAGGTGTATACGATATGCGCAGATAACATTTCACACAGCACATAAATTGTAAAGCTGTTACTCTTAGTTATGAGAGTAATTATATTTTATTCAGATATATTCGGGATACAGATTGTTGCTTTTCTGTGTTGACAAAACACCGAAAATATTCAATTCAGAATGGACAAACTACCTAAATACACCAGTACACCACCTGACCTATCTATTTGCCAAGTTTGGTAAGGAAATATTGAATGGTTCTAAAGATCAGGCTAGCTATTCTCGAAACATTCATAGCCCTTCTCATGCCCATTCATATTACAATGGCTACAATGAAAGTTAAGAATTCTTGAGGCTACGAACGTTTCAATACTAAGGGCCCTGCTACGCAAAAAGACAAACATGCACAGACCAAGTCCATTTAACACAATGCTGGGAATAAATATATTCATATTAAATTATTTTAAAGGTCACATGCCACCAAAAATTCAAACATAACTAAAACACAGTTATCACATGTTCATTATATATAAAATCCATTGGTGATTGTAAAAAAACGAATAAACAAAATTATAAGCATATAATTGCAAATCAAACGTGCAATATTTTGTACTTGGGTTTACCTCCTCGAAAAGAAACAGTTGCGATAACAGTCCCAGTCAGGGCCGGTGGGAGTACACTCATGTGTAACGAGGCCTTGTCATTGGCTACTGGTTCATTTGCTGAAACGCTTAGCCAGCTCTTTGTTTATAGCTTATAAACCCGATAGGTGTTAATTTCAGTAATTGAAGTTGTGTAGAGCATATTGTCATTAGCAGACAGGTAGACATAGAGTGAGTGAGTGAGTGAGTGAGTGAGTTTAGTTTTATGCTGCTTTTAGCAATCTTCCAGCAATATCATGGCGGAGGACACCAGAAAATGGGCTTCACACATTGTACCCATGTGCGGAATCGAACCTGGGTCGTCGGCGTGACGAGCAAGCGCTTTAACCACTAGGCTACCCCACCACCCCAGGTAGACATATAGGTGTCAATAAACCAGACACTGAGTTTTCTCTTTGACAGAGTCTGCTTATCACAATCAACATGTTTTTTTCCATGTAATGAGCAGATTATTTGTTTATGTACACAACCAAGATTAGAGTAATGCTAACAACCTCACACTCCAGGCAGGCATACTGTTTTAAGCCCCGCAAACCCATTCAGTGTGCATGCGTTGTGAGCTCACTGTTGAAACCACTTTTTCCCCCAGGGTGAATTGTTTTAACTCCGATTTTGTAGTGGTTTTTTACATTGTGATTTTTCAAATTTCAAGTTTTAACTGGCATGTTTGATGAGTTGTTTCGGTAAGTGCATGCTGAAAGGTATCAGCATCTCAAATCACATCTTTGCAGATTCGGACACCTTTTGGTTTAGATTTACAGTAACAAAATAACAAAAAATAAAGTTCAACTAAAACAAAGCGATGCTTTTGGATGTAAATATTTGTAAATTTGTAAATATGTAATCATACTGTTAAAAGTAATTATATGTATACAAATTACACAAAAATAGACATGTTCAATAAAACAGGGTTTTACATAATTTTTCTAGTTATTTTAACTTTCCTTTCATTTCGTTTCAGCCATGTTTGTTGTGAGAGAATGCGAAACCTAAATTAAATACCTTCATGAGAGATGGTTTCGAACATTGCTTTGGGTTTCGGCATAACCGAGGATATAATTTTCTAGAAACCAAAAGCAGTTTAGCATAATTGATTATCCCCTAATTTCACCACAGTGCTGGCATGAAAAGTGGTTTTGGTGCACACGTAGTGCATGTGCAGGGATTAGGTTCATGGTTGTGGGGGGTGGGGTGGGGGTTTGTTGTCTGAAGGAGGGTGTGTCACCTGGGGTTACCTACACAGGTCACCTAATGGGGGCTGTCATCTGGGGGGTGTCACCTGGGGGTATCTACATGGATCACCTTATGGGGGGCTGTCACCTGGGAAGGGGGTGTCCTCTGGGGGTATCTTCATGGGTCACCTTATGGGGGTTGTCATCTGAGGCAGAGTGTGTCATCTGGGATTATCAACATGGGTCCTTTCATGGGGATCTGTTACTTGGTTGAAGGGATGTCACCTATGGGCATCTACATGGGTCACCTAGGGGAGGGTATGTCACCTAGGGGTATCTACATGGGTCACCTTATGGGGGGCTGTCACCTTGGATTATCTGCACTGGTCATCTCATGGGGGTCTGCCATCTGGGGGAGGGTGTGTCAGCTAGGGGTATCTACACTGGTCACCTTATAGGGGTCTGCTGTCAGCATGGGTCACCTCATGGAGGTCTGTCATCTGGTGGTATCTACATTGGTCACCTGAATGGGGGTCTGCAATCTGGGGAAGAGTGTGTCACCTACGGGTATCTACAATGGTGACCTTGTCCAGGGTGTTTCACCTGGGGGAGGGTGTGTCACCTGGGGAATCTACAAGTTTCATCTTAGCAGGTTCTGTCATCTGATGTGTCTCCTGGTTATATATATGGGCCACTTTGTTGGGGTCTGCCGTCTGGGGGAGGGTGTGTCACCTGGGATTATCTACATGGGTCACCTTATTGGGGTCTGCCGTCTGGGGGAGGTTGTGTCCTTTGGGACAGTTTATAATCAGGGGACCCATGGCCTTCAGAAACCCATGCTTGTCATAAAAGCCGACTATGCTTGTCGCAAGAGGCTACTAACAGGATCGGATGGTCAGGTTCGCTGACTTCGCTGACACATCATCGGTTCCAATTGCGCAGATTGATGCTCATGTTGTTGGTCACTGGGTTGATGTACAGGCCGCCGCCATATAGCTGGAATACTGCTGTGTGCGGCGTAAAAATAAACTCACTCATTAGGGGTAGGGTTTGTCACCTGTGGAAGGGTGTTTTACCTTGGGGATCTACATGGGCCACCTTAAGGGGTCTGTCACCTGGGGGAGGGTTTATCACTGGAGGATCTGTCATTTGTGGCAGGGTCTGTCATTAGGGGAAGGGTTTGTCACCTGGATTATCTACCTGGATAACCATATTGGGTCTGTCACCTGGGGGATCTACATGGATCACCTTATGGGATCTGTCACCTGGGGGATCTACATGGATCACCTTATGGGATCTGTCACCTGGGGGATCTACATGGATCACCTTATGGGGTCTGTCACCTGGGGGATCTACGTGGGTCACCTTATGGGGTCTGTCACCTGGGGATCTACATGGATCACCTTATGGGGTCTGTCACCTGGGGGATCTACATGGATCACCTTATGGGGTCTGTCACCTGGGGGATCTACATGGATCACCTTATGGGATCTGTCACCTGGGGGATCTACGTGGATCACCTTATGGGGTCTGTCACCTGGGGGATCTACGTGGATCACCTTATGGGGTCTGTCACCTGGGGGATCAACATGGATCACCTTATGGGGTCTGTCACTTGGGGGATCTACATGGATCACCTTATGGGATCTGTCACCTGGGGGATCTACATGGATCACCTTATGGGGTCTGTCACCTGGGGGATCTACGTGGATCACCTTATGGGGTCTGTCACCTGGGGGATCTACATGGATCACCTTATGGGATCTGTCACCTGGGGGATCAACATGGATCACCTTATGGGGTCTGTCACCTGGGGGATCTACATGGATCACCTTATGGGATCTGTCACCTGGGGGATCGACGTGGATCACCTTATGGGGTCTGTCACCTGGGGGATCTACATGGATCACCTTATGGGATCTGTCACCTGGGGGATCTACATGGATCACCTTATGGGGTCTGTCACCTGGGGGATGTACATGGATCACCTTATGGGATCTGTAACCTGGGGGATCTACATGGATCACCTTATGGGGTCTGTCACCTGGGGGATCTACAAGGGTCACATTATGGTAGGTCAGTGTCATCTGGCGTATCAACATGGGTACCCTTCTGGGGGTCTGTCATCGGGGGGAGGGTGTGTCATCTGGTGTTTCTCTATGGGTCACCTCATGGTGGTCTGTCGACTTAGGGAACTATGTTTAAATAAGAATCTATTATCTTTGGGTGTGATATCTTTGGTATCTACCACCTGGAGCTTTCTACATGGGTCACCTTATGGGGGTCTGTCACTTGGGGGAGGGGGAGTCATCTGGAGCAGATTGTATCAACTTATGGGGTCTGTCATCCGGGGAGGGCGAGTCAGCTGGAGCATAGTGTATCACCTTAAGGGGGGCTGTCATCTGGTGGAGGGGGAGTCACCATGAGCAGAGTATATCACCTTATAGGGGTGTGCCACCTGGGGGTATCTACATGGATCACCTTATGGGATCTGTCACCTGGGGGATCAACATGGATCACCTTATGGGGTCTGTCACCTGGGGGATCTACATGGATCACCTTATGGGATCTGTCACCTGGGGGATCTACATGGATCACCTTATGGGGTCTGTCACCTGGGGGATCTACGTGGATCACCTTATGGGGTCTGTCACCTGGGGGATCTACATGGATCACCTTATGGGATCTGTCACCTGGGGGATCAACATGGATCACCTTATGGGGTCTGTCACCTGGGGGATCTACATGGATCACCTTATGGGATCTGTCACCTGGGGGATCTACATGGATCACCTTATGGGGTCTGTCACCTGGGGGATGTACATGGATCACCTTATGGGATCTGTAACCTGGGGGATCTACATGGATCACCTTATGGGGTCTGTCACCTGGGGGATCTACATGGATCACCTTATGGGATCTGTCACCTGGGGGATCTACATGGATCACCTTATGGGGTCTGTCACCTGGGGGATCTACATGGATCACCTTATGGGATCTGTCACCTGGGGGATCTACATGGATCACCTTATGGGGTCTGTCACCTGGGGGATGTACATGGATCACCTTATGGGATCTGTAACCTGGGGGATCTACATGGATCACCTTATGGGGTCTGTCACCTGGGGGATCTACAAGGGTCACATTATGGTAGGTCAGTGTCATCTGGCGTATCAACATGGGTACCCTTCTGGGGGTCTGTCATCGGGGGGAGGGTGTGTCATCTGGTGTTTCTCTATGGGTCACCTCATGGTGGTCTGTCGACTTAGGGAACTATGTTTAAATAAGAATCTATTATCTTTGGGTGTGATATCTTTGGTATCTACCACCTGGAGCTTTCTACATGGGTCACCTTATGGGGGTCTGTCACTTGGGGGAGGGGGAGTCATCTGGAGCAGATTGTATCAACTTATGGGGTCTGTCATCCGGGGAGGGCGAGTCAGCTGGAGCATAGTGTATCACCTTAAGGGGGGCTGTCATCTGGTGGAGGGGGAGTCACCATGAGCAGAGTATATCACCTTATAGGGGTGTGCCACCTGGGGGTATCTACATGGGTCACCTTATTGGGGTCTGCCACCTGGGGGAGGGTGAGTCACCTAGAGCAAAGTGTATCACCTTATAGGGGTCTCTCACCTGGGAAAGAGTATGTCATCTGGGGGTATCTACGTGGGTCACCTTATGGGGGTCTGTCACCTGGGGGAGGGTGAGTCACCTAGAGCAAAGTGTATCACCTTATAGGGGTCTCTCACCTGGGAAAGAGAATGTCACCTGGGGGTATCTACATGGGTCACCTTATGGGGGTCTGTCACCTGTGGGCAAAATGTTTACCTGAAGGTACAATGTTTACCTGTGGGGTCAGTCATCTGCAGGGACTGTGTTCACCTGGAGGGTCTGTCATCTGAGTGAATGGTAGTCACCTGGGGGTCTGTCATCTCTCATCTGTTAGTTTTAGAAAAAATAATCAACATGTAAACATATCTGTACTCAACAATACAAAATGAACAGTTCATCACAAATTTAACCAACAGGATATATTCCATACATTGCATTGTATGTAGGATACAGTTATTCTTTATTATTGCATGTTTAACAGATGGTGTTCACTTGTCATTGTTCATAGTGTATGTCAAATTAAGAAATTCGAAACAAAATATGCCAAAGGCATACTTTGTGTTTATTGTGTTCTGTGTTGTAGATATAGAAAATTCTTCTTGCTGTACACTCCTAACACATAGTTCAGCTGTTGTTTTTGAGTTACTGAGTGTAACATCATCGTAGAATAATATATATAATCATGGTTATAAAAATATACAATAATTCAATTAAAACAAGTGTGCTTTAGAACTTGTGGCATACGTGAAATAACAACCCTGGCAGTCATTTCACCCATTACCCAAAGACTCCAGTGTCCCCAGTGCTAAACATGTTTACATTGTCAACAATCATAACAATACTGAATGCTGATTTTCAGACCTGTTCAGAGGTCAATATTCAGCCCCAAGTCTGCAACAAATTGCAGAAGAAATTCCCAATTTTCACAGCATTTACAAAAGAAAATTAAAAACAATAAAATGTTGGACAATTATGAACATGTGGTTCCTTAAAAGACATAACACAAGGTTGACTAACAGGCCCGGAGAGTGTAATGTATAACCATTCCCATCCAAATGATCATTTAATCAAAGCATGTCACTTTTTATAAATTGTACTGCAACAATGATTGCTGTCACAAATATGATACCTACCAGCTAAGTCAAATTATCTTTAACGGTGGGCGATGCTGTTGCATGCTCGCCATGTAAAACCAAAGATACCTCGGAAATAGACCATTTGAAAAACCGCACACATTTTGTTTTGCGCGATCATCTGAGTTTCAGCTTTTTGGAATTTCTTCCCGCGATATTGTTCAAGTTCAAATATAAACAAATAACAGAATTCACATCGGATACACTTACGATGTATGTATGAAACACTTTTGATAGGTGAGATTTAGCTGTCATAATAATAACTAACACGGCCTTTTTCGCGAGAGGAGTTGAGATCAATCGCCTGCTGACGTTTGTCCCTGCCTCGCTCAACACTGGCAACAGTGGATGATGGCGCAGTCGCATGCCTGCTGTGCCATATCTCTCTACAACGTAATCAGAACATAAATAAATATATCTGAAAGGTATAAACAGTTAAAACACTACCTTATGCATCCACATCTTACTAGGATATCTCATGACAAATCGCATTTTGTTCATAAACTTCAAAACTCGACGCGATCATTTACAGCACGCTCTTCCTTGCCGCCATTTTCTTTTTCAAGAAAGGTCAAGGTCGTGATAGACGGCATGAGTACCACAGATAAAAAAAATGTCTCTGTGTTTCCATTAATATATATTGTAATTGGACGAATCGGGGTGACAGTCACTTATCGTTTATTATGGTTAGAATATATATGCTTTTTTAAAGAAAAAAAATATGTTTATCCGCAATGAAAAAAATGCATAAATCCTTTTTACTTTCAATGCCTGTCAGGGCTACAGAGCACAATGAGCGATCTTTTTGAATTTGTCTTGCCTCCAGTAATCCGCTGGGTGCGCTGATCTGGACCGTCCAACCTTAAACTGACAGCGCATGTCGTATGCGCGATGTGAGCCGCATGTGTTACCCATGAAACTTGGAGACCGTTAACCAGTATAGCCTTCACCTTCATCGGTAACGTTCACGCCGGTGCATCGACAGAATATCTTTTCCCTATTACGATGATATATTAAGTGTAATGTCCTAAAATATTTTATTCCATGATTCTGTGATACACCCGGGATAGGTATGACTGCTTACTTTACGAGTATGAATCGCGAAATGGCAGTTCGAAGCTAGGCGGTGGAATCAGCTGATCGTTTTCAGATCATATTTTGTCGTTTTGTTGACGTTTTGCAATCGGTTATTTAAGTCTGGCACAAGATGTCTCAGTATCACACATTTAAAACTGCAGTGTAATTTTAATGTATAGGTTCTCAAATCATTTTAGTATTGCGGCCGATATGGCTGCATTCATGGAATTTACATCGGCGGGGAGCTGATGCGGTGCGCGAAATGTGAAACACTGAAAGTCTTTTCATGTAAATTTCATCGGGTCGTTCATGATGGGATTTAGATTTTGGACAACAGAGATATTTAGCAAGTACAGAGGAAAGTGAGAAACAATGGTCAAGTGATTGTAAAATAACAATAGCGGACGAATTATGTCAAGCATCGCCTACATGTAGCCAACTTTCAAATGTACATAGCTAAAATCTACTTTTTTTATGTCTGTAACAGTTTGTGATCCATGAAATATGAATTCACTATGTAGCTAAATAATGCATAAAGATATTGCAGATTTCTACAATGACTGCATTTTAATTATCATCCATTAAGGGTATAAATTAACATGTTTTGTTTTTCTTAGGTTTTAATAAAGGAAATAATAGTAAAATATTAATTTATTAAATATACTACTTCAGACACAGAAAAAAGCAAAACTACCATTAGGTTAAGTACATATTCGAGGGCACTTTCCAAATTCTATTTTCATAACACAACTAAACAATACATATCTCTAATGTAATATATGGTACTGTTAAGTGTTGTCAGCATCAAATGGTTTACATTTTCCTGCAGTGTCTACATACATCTTGTCTTCACAATGTTCAGATTATTAAAATAGTCATGAAAAAAATCATATTTTATTCTTAGAGCTTGCTTTTATGTTTTGTTGAATTAAATTGATTTTTCAAATTCTAACACAAATATATCAATAAAGTCAATATCTTTTCCCACTTATCATTGTATCTGCACTGTACAATGTTGTAATTCCATCTGATTCTTTGTACGCTGGTGCGTGTGTATACATTTATATTTACATTACACTACACATTCATGACTTTATTCAGTCATTGTACATTGTACTGTTAAATTTGTAATAATATATATAAATGCATACACATATCTTCATATAATAATTGTGGGGTTAAATTCGATTTTATATCATCTAAAACATATATTTGATAATAAACAAATTTTCTGTGTTAATCCCTAACCAACAGACATAACCTAAAATTTTCTTTAAAAACTGTTGAATGAAAATCAAAAAGTTAGATATGTAAAAGTTGGATAGTAAAACTGTCTGCCATGGGAAATATTTTGTCAACTTAATGTTTCCAAAACAAGAAACATATGAAACATATTTCTATCATATCTATCCGCTTGGGCAGTCAGAATTTATGTTGTTTCTTTGAGAGAAATCTCTGTAGCTGACTATTTATATTAAGGGCTTTAAATGGTGTTAAACTTTTGTAAGAAATGAACCAATAAATTCATATATATAACATGACTCACAGTACTGACTGGTGGAGATATTTTTCAAGGTGGAAATATTTTATTTCAAGCTATGATGACTGGTGTATCTGATGCAACCGACTTGGATAACAGGTGTATGACACTTGTATATGTAAACATACAAATATACACTAGTGTCAGAATTTAAAAACAAATGGATTCAGGTGAGTGAGAAACTGCTGCTCAGAACGTGATATATATGTTTCTAAGTAACTGTTTCATTCTATACAGAATTTCTTCAATTGTCAGGGATGTGTAAGAATCATAAATTCTCCATAAAGAACTTCTAGGGGATGCTAGTTTGCCAGAGGTGTCGCCCCGATTTTTTTTTACATTGAATCGGTGGTTGTATAGGAACTATTTGTGAGATTTTATTGTGGCAACAGTTAAATTAACGTTGGGAACAACATAAGGGCGGATAACATATAAAAAAGAATTTTCATTTACTTCACTGATGCTACGACATCTCGTGTTCTGTCGTAGGAAATGCCGTGACAATTCGTTGGTTTCACATTAAATTCAGACTCTCTGTGCGCATGCGCTGAGCGTGTCAATTCCGCTTTGGACGTACGCATACCGATAGTGTAAATACACTCAAAACAAAGTGATTAAATAGTAATTATTTACGAGTGACAACTGTTCATAGCTGACCAAATATATCAATTTACATATGCTTTTCAGGCATCCAATGTGCTAGTTTGGTTGCAGCTGCAACCAAAATGTGTGTTTTGATAGTTGTGTGAAGGGCATGTGCGGGAAGAACGGTGGTGGCAAGATGTGTTTATACAAGAACTTATTGACATAAATCAAGCTGTACTCCCGGTCTTTTGTACATACAGGTATAAAAATAAGTTGTAATAGAAATAAAACTATGTATTCGGTTTGATTTTTCGTTTTCTTTTCGTTTACACTATTGGTAAACGTACGTCCAAAGCGGAATTGACCAGTACATATTTTTACTGGCTCTGCGCATGAGCAGAGTGTGAAATTAATGTGAAACCAACGAATATACCGACTTTTCATGGCGTTTTCCCTGTTATCTTCTATCGTGTCAATTCGTACTGCATTTAGAAATTAAACAACGGATGCCTTTCTAAACTAAAAATGAAACCAAAACATGCGTCAGTTAATGGCTTTTCGTCATAAACGATAATTTTTTCAGTTAAGGTGAACACGGCAACGCGGAAGCTGGGTTCTGTCTTTTCATGTAGCAAGTTGTCGCAGGGCACATTGACTCGGGAACCAGACCGGATGCGAGAAGTTGGACCGTCGCTAATATCATTTTAAAAGGAGAGTTATCGCCCCTCGCAACAAAAAGATCGCCTATTAAAATAATATTGTAAAACATATAAGGAGTTCATCATTTCCATATATAACTTATGGAATGATATTCACGCAATAGATTCAATAATATGTTATTATATCGGCAATGGTTATGAAAATCACTTCCCCGGTATAGTCTGGTGTGCGTAAAGACCCTTAACTAGAGCAGTCCATGTAGGGTTGGAGTATGTGCTGTAGCAAGTCTAGATAAGGAAAGTCATTGGGCTCTTATTATATTGAATGAATAAAATGTTGCCACTCTTATACACATATGAGGTTCGGGGTAGAACAGGCCATGTAGGTACCCACAGGAGAAACACCCTCATACAGATGACAGACCCCAAGTTGACACCCCCTCCCCAGACGACAGAACTCCATAAGGTGACCCATGTAGATATACCCAGGTGACACACCCTCCCCCAGACGGCAGATCCCCATAAGGTGACCCATCCTCCCGACCCGTGAAGATCCAGGTTAGGATAGGCCTTTAGCAACCCATGCTTGCCATAAAAGGAGACTACTTGTGGTAGGAGGCGACTAACGGGACCGAGTGGTCAGGCTCGCTAACTTGGTTCCCATTTGAACAGATCAATGCTCATTCTGTTGATCACTGGATTGTCTGGTGCAGACTCGATTATTTACAGAAAGCCGACATAATCATAGCTGGAGTATTGCTGAGTGCAGTAATGTCAGAGACTTGATGTTAGTCTAACCAGGGTATCAGTCTTAGTAAACTTAATCTCAGCATATTCTGGCCAGTTGGACAAGACATGAAAATCTGTCTCTGGCATAACTAACCCTCGACAGGCGGCCTGAAGCCAGTGACGTCAGATATGTAAACATGACGTCATTACCTTTGTCCTCTCAATTTGAAAACTTGGCAGTGACTCAGCTAGCAGTGGCAGACGTCAAATCTCAGTCTGGACTGAAAACTGGGGCATTTTAGAAAACTTTCTTCCTAAAGGGTGACTGTTTCAATGACTGGTTTTGGGCTTGCAGTAATACCATCGATTCCTTTTAGTGAAATCTACGGATTTTTAAATCTGCAAATTTGACTTTAAACACAACTGGATTCTGAAACTTTATGTTTGCAACACATTTACACACATCATGTACACGAATCATACAGCTTTTGTTACGTGTATCGCAAGTTTTTAACATTAGCATTCATGATTAGATAATTGTTTAAGCAAAGATAGACCTAGTTGTTATTGACTCTTATCACTGGATTGTCTGGTTCGGAGTAAACCTTCCTCAGAAACATACACACAGTGTCTTATGGACCAATATTGTTTTACACGTTAAAGATAAAGTTAGGATATTGACTATTAGAAAAATAGCAATGAAAAAAGAACTAAAATATAATTCCCGATATACTGAGGTTCCCTGATGTGACTTTTTCAGTAAATTCGATTTTCGTGTTGACGTTTCTGCAGTATGGTGGGTGTTTTATCAATGAAGTAATATACCGTGAATAAAAAGTTACGCACCATCCTATTTCAAAACTAAGATGTGAAGCTGTGGAAATGTGGCTAAACTAATTGGGAAAACCAATCCATATTTAGAGACGGTTCATCTAGAAACTGTTTTAGGGGTGTCATAATCATTTGTATATACAATTAAAGGAAATATTCTTAAATATATGCTGGCACTGTTTTTGTGACTATTGCTGTTGTGCTTATACAAGACTATTAAATTTATTATTAAAAGTGACAATCATGTGACCATATAACAGCCATTTCTGATTTTAACTTTTCAAATGAAGGTAACCTTTTTGAAGAAACAAAAAGCATGTTTTCCAAAACAGCGTGCATCCTTTTGAAAGTAAAAGATAATTTCCGTTATGGCTTTGTTTTTACACTGAAAGTACTAAACCAAATTATGATAGCTCGTTTTTTCTGAAAGATTACCTATTACAGGGTGTGAAAGGAGGTGGTGGTGGGGTGGCAATGTTTCAGTCAAGACTTTATTCAGGAGATTTTTTATTTCTCTTACAATGCCTAAATTTTGAGAACGTTCGTCATGTCAAGTGTGTAAAATAACTATGAAGATTGAGCACAATCATACAAATTGTGCATGTTCTAAAATTTATTCTGTAGTCCTCATAATTCATCATTAAAAATTTAAATAAGAGTGATTGTTTGCTGCTTGATGTCCCATCGCATTGGGAAATACCTTATATGTACCATCTCTTCTATGCCATTAAAGTTCGTCTGTTATTTACTAGGCACTCAGCAGTTATCCAGATTTATGGTGGTGCTCGGTAATCGAGTCTGGACCAGACAATCCAGTGATCAACATTATCAGCATCGACCTAAACTGCTTGAATGCGATTTGAAAACGGTGTGTTTGCTGAAGTGTGATGCAGCCTTTATCTCGTTAGTCAGCACCGTACCCAAGTCAGCGAGCGAGAACATACGACCTGTTTGCCGCCTCCATGACGAACATTGGCTGCTAAAGATCAGGGCCCACTTGCACAAAGTGATCTTAGCGCTACAATGATTGTAACCCCCATTCTCCAGCATAGGCTTAAGATAGTTGTAGCACTAAAATCGCTTTGTGCAAGTAGGCCCTGTTCTTTCCATTGTCTTCATGGACAGATAGTGATACTACTATATCTAGTCAGCTTGGGTTAAATGTACAGTTTTAGTGACTCTGTGAATTCATCGCTAATTAAACTAACTAAATAATATAGAATAGAACTAGTTAATAAAGAGACTTTTCAGAAACTATAGTAATCTAGACTTGTTATATATTATAGACTTGCATGGGCTTTCGTGGATATATTTGTTTGAGGACTTGCATTCACCAGTTGCTACAAACTGCTGTCCAAGTCCTATAACCTGGCTGACGTCGCCTCAACACAAGTATCGGAACCAAACAGCTTTAGAGGCTTGTCTACAGTCTGTCCAGGTTCTATAACCTGGCTAAGGCCGCCTCAACATAGGTATCGGAACCAAACAGCTTCAGGCGCTTGTCTACAGTCTGTCCAGGTTCTATAACCTGGCTAAGGCCGCCTCAACATAGGAGTTCTCGTCCGCCCTGAGTAGGTGCGACTGTGTTGCACGAAATTCACGTGACTGAAATTGACACGACACACCGGGGACAGACAGCACTGGAGAGATAAAGCCTTAAATTGTATGTTAGTGTGGTCCGAGTACAATGCATCCAGTCGCAGAAACGGAATGGGTACAGTTGCATTCCTTGTACTCTCCCCACTGTATACTCTGGCAATCATTTGAAAGATTATCAAACTTTCGAATCCTCACTGTTTTATACCCCTGCAAAGTGCCCATATATATATTGTTGTTGAGCTTTAAATAAGTAAAGCAGAATAAAATATTTCTCAACAAAATCTGATCAAATCCTGCCAAGATTTGGTGCTAAGTGATCTAATAAAACTATACAAGCCGCGGTAAGCTATGGTCTAATTGTCTGTAAATTATCGACCAGACAGTCCAGTGCTCAAAAGGATAAGAATCGATCTACGCAATTTGGATACGATAACGTGTCAATCAAGAAAGCGAGCCTGACCACCCGACGATTGTCTATAAAATCTAAACACATTTTTGTCTTTGGCATCTGTATATTTAGAGACTATGTTTTGAACAAGTGATTGAACATTTAAAATCACATAAGCCATATTTAAGAATATGATTACTAAGAAACTCTATAAAGATATGAAAATCTGTCAGTTAAAGGCAGTGAAATAACTAGAATATCACAACTTCAGACACATTAAGACTTGCATGCAACCAATGATACTGAAATAATAACGTCATATTCTACATACAGGTTCACTGGGTTTGGCTAATGTATGTTCAACATTTACCACCCGGCACTTTATCCACTTTGACCCAAAGATGGAATAAGCAAGACATGACCAATAAAGCCGATATGGCCACTGTGTGAGCAAGCTGTTTCTGTTTGGAAACAATGTGACGGGAGCAACAGAACAAAACTTTAACTCACTCACTCACTCACTCACTCACTCTCCAACTCAGCACTACAAGGTTTCACCGCGTCCTTTATTGATCTTTCGTTATTCCTTTAGCGCAGCTCTCGGCAATAATCTAGTGTAATGGCACTGGTATGTGTAAATTACCGAGTCTGGACCAGACAAGCCAGTGATTGACATTTGAACATGGGTTAGGGTTACTGCAAGTATGAGGTGTTCAACATCAATTCTAATCAAAGTCTTGACGGGTCAGTAAATCTGTACATGGCAATATATGTCTCCAGTGAAAGGAAACTGGTTGTCTCAACACAACATGAAGCTGTGACCTTCTAATTTGCTACCAGGTTATTGGCTAAGGCTGCACCCAGCTGTAATTATAATAAATAATCGACTCTAGACCAGACACACCACTGATTATGAGCATCGGACCTGACCACACCATCCCTTAATCTAATCACCTTTCATCTTAACACAGATCTCCAGGGGTGAGGCCCTGTAGTTTACAGACACATGCGGTCTTAAAATAGAGTTTAGGAGTCCATTTGACGTGGCTATATTATAGCGCTACTCATCTGTACCTATAGATCGAAAACATGCCCAGCTAAACAAAATTCAACGTCCACTTAATTATATAGTTTTAACTTTCAAATCAAACTAATATACTGAATGTTTTAGACCCCATCCAGCGGCCTTGAGTATGAACCAGACATTCCAGTGATCGACACCACGATCAAGTCATCAGCCTCTCGATTCATTTAGCGACCTCTCATGTCGAGCTTCCAGCCCCAAAGAAGAAAACAACTTGAGACGCCGGAGTCCCACGGACACCCTCCCCGATCGAGTCTTGAAGCCCCCTGAAAGCAATGCATGTCTTCAAATTCACGTCTCAGAATAGTCACCAAATTGTGTGATTTTAACGGAGATCGTGAGAGTGTGACATTAGTAACAAAAGCCAGGGTCTCAAAGTTAATGCGTGAGAGAAGGCAAGTATGTGTCTGACAAGCCCTTGTGGGTAGGGATCTTTACTTCTGCCAAGACCCCTACAGATAATGGGTGCATGGCCCAGTCACACCCACTCAGCCAACATCTCATGGTTATTTCACAACTTATCTATGCAACATTCTTGTCGTCCTCAAGTGTTCTAGAACGTATCAGGCAATCAGGTGATGGGCATCTTGACCATCGATTTAACCAGGTATTCAACAAGGATACAATGATCTACATCCATCGCCCTACCCAACCTACCGCCACATAAAACAGCCATTTATCCCCAGGCACCTAAATTCGAAACTGGAACCCTCACAGAGTACCCATTGTAAAAACACTTTGGTGAAATATTTTCACTGTTTTCCACCATTTAGCCAAATATTTAGTCTGTGCAGACCCTATAGTATATATATCCAAGAAAGCCCATGCAAGTCTAGAAAATGTGGCAAGTCTAGGTTTCCGTAGCTTCAGAAAATAGAGGAAGAAAATCTCAGGGCACCATTTCATGTTATTTTTTTTTTCTCACTATGAACGGATTTTCAATAAAATATGTTCATTTCAGAGACTAGCTGTTAGTCTTCCAAAGATTCATTCATGTCATATACAATGATTATCATATCCAGTCATTTGAATAAATCTGAGTCAAACAGCCTTTGATTACAATCGCTTCCAAATGTGCCCATTTACACTGTTTACACACTCGCTCTCCGGACATCTGCACACTCTCTCCCTCCCTGAAAAAAAATAGGAGCATGGCGTTCCCTTTGGCACAGACAAACATGCAGTATCTAAAATTTCAATAATGCACTTAATAAAATAAGAGCCAAGAGACTCTCTCCGTTTTCAGAAAAGGCAGTAATCTAGAATTGCCAGAATTGCCACATATTATATAATTGGATGGGATTTCTTGGCTATGTTTGATCCCAGGCCTGACGAGTAAATTTACGCATTACTTCTCAAAGTTCCGATGCCATATTGGGATCTGAACCAAAAACCTTGAGGCGTGTATCTACAGTCTGTCCAAGTTTTATAACCTGGCTAAGGCAGCTTCACCATAGGCTTCTCGTCCCCTGTAAGTGGGAGGGACTGTGCTGCACGAAGTTCCCGTGGTTGAAACTGACACAATACGCTGTGGATCTGCAGCAGAGGAGAGCCGGTGTTCATGTCATCTATCTCGAGCCAGCCGCAGAAATGGAAGGGGTGCTTTTGAATATTTTTGTACTCTCTCCATAGCATACTCTGACAACCGTATTTGGAAGTCTTTTCAAACTTCCGAATCCCCATTCTCCCATACCACGGCAACGCCACTGTCTTCCCAGCTTGGCAAATATTAGAAACTATTCAGCTTTGATAAAATATTTTGAGTAGGCTTAAGTCAAATTGAAATTATTAAACTATGATCAAATTGTTGATAAACCCACTCCAGCTACATGTGATGGTAGTTAGTAAATAATCAAGCCTGGACCAGATAATCCAATGACTGCCATTATGACAATCAATCAAATTACAGATGATCAGTGGTTGTACATAATTATGTAACACCACCACACCAGAATATAAAATAAAATAAAAAATCATACCTTGTGGCCTCAACCTGTTGATAAGCTGTCCATTTCCGAGATCCCGGTTGGTTTGTGTAGCTTTTCTGTCAATCGAAGGGCTCTTTCTAGGTCATCTCCATGGAGACGATGGCTCAAAAGACTCCTGGCCTTGTGCTATGGTGGGATGTATTGCGTCTTGTTATAGTGAGTGAGCTTAGGTTTAGGCCGCACTCAGCAATATTCCAGCCAGATCTCCTTATGGCGTTCTGTGGATGATCGAGTCTGGACCAGACAATTCAGTCATCAACAGTATGACCATCGATCTGCGCAACAGGGAACCGATGACAAGTCAGCGAGCCTGGCCACCCGATCCCGTTAGTCACCTCTTACGACAAGCCTAGTCGCCTATTATGAGCTGTTGAAGGCCTGTTCTACCCCGGACATTCACGGGTCGCGTCTTGTGTGTGCCCCCTACGGAATGCATTTACTAATTTACACAGACGGCATATAAAGTAAACCTACATCAAGAATTGTGTAAACTTTGCAATAGTGGATACAAGAAAACTACTAAAATGTTGCAAGGATTCAGATACTATGAGAGTATACATACAAGTACGAGTACATAATACTGTATACTTCAGAATCAAGGGAAGCTAAATACGTCCGTGTAATGTTTTTTTTTTCATACTAACTGGTCTGCCTTTAGAATCCCTAACCAAATATGCGCATACGAAACAAAACCTATTTGCATCTTTTTGTTTCGGAAAATTGTGACCCGTGACTGTCCGGGATAGTATAGGCCTTCAGCAACCCATGCTTGCCATAAAAGGCGAATACGCCTGTCATAACTGGATCGGGTGGCCAGACTCGCTGACTTGGTGGACACATGTCATCGGTTCCCAGTTGCGCAGATCGATGCTCATGTTGTTGATCACTGGATTGTCTGGTCCAGACTCGATTATTTACAGACCACCGCCATATAGCTGGAATATTGCTGAGTGCGGAGTAAACCTAAACTCACTCACTCACTCACTCACTCACTCACTCACTCGGGAAATTGTCAAAGTTTCCTGACTTGACGTCCCGACCCTATGCATGACCATGACGTTGCAATATTGTTGTACAAATCATGGAACTGGAGGACGAAAGAATGCTCAACTGATTAGGGAACTCTTGAAATTCTTTCGGACCCTGTGGATAAGTGAGATACATAAACTGTGAGAAACTCTTACCAAATGTGGGGCGGTGGGGTAGCCTAGTGGTTAAAGCGTTCCCTCGTCACGCCGAAGACCCGGGTTCGATTCCCCACATGGGTACAACGTGTGAGGCCCATTTTCTGGTGTCCCCCGCCGTGATATCGCTGGAATATTGCTAAAAGCGGCGTATAATCAAACTCACTCACTCACCAAATGCCACTTTGTAATAGTTTGTCATTGTCCTTTCTCTGTTAACGCCACTGATTTTTTAATCCCGGGAGAGGCACTTTTCAGAATCATTCAGCAATAGTCTGCTGACTTTGGATACTGAAAATTATGATTTTAAGTAATGAAGTTTAATTTCAGTGGATTTAACAATACAGATAATGTAATGAAACATGAGACTGTTAGTGACTGTTTTTTCTCTCACACGTTTGACTCATAGTTTAGCTGGTACTTGCAGACACTGGAACTTTTTATTGTAATATTTTCTTTGACAAGTAATAAATATATTTTTACCATTCCCAGTGCTGTTTTCTAATGCCTTTGTTGCTTTGTAGAAGGAAAATGCTGAGGTTACATTCTTTAGTTCTGACTGTAACCACTACTTCACAGTTGATACCTAGAAATAGTTTATCAGTACATATTTTACTTCTGAATCTTTTAATTAATGGTACATAATGAACAAATTATTGTTGTTCTGCAACACTAAACACCGTGAAATATTAAAGAAAATAATGGCCTGAAAAATTCTGAGTATATGCGTACGTTCTTTTCTGTGTCATTTTTTAAGGAAGTGACATTTCTGTTTTATCAAATATTTATTTCACGCAGTTTCGTTACTCAGAAGCCTCACCTGAATCGATGTATCAGCTTCTATATCTACACTCTCCTCAAATTCATCCATTTCTGGCTGTACATTTGAAATGAACAAACAACTGGATATGTGCTGTAATAATCATGTCATGTTAGAAAGTAGTAAGTGAAAATGTGCAGCAATCTTTGGTAGATCAGTGAGTCTCCATTATCATTGTCTCTTACATGATATTTATTAATTCTTTTCACCGAGTTATCACATATTAGTGACCCTGTGAAGTAAACAACTGAAAAGAAACTTACGTTTAATGCTGGCCAAGGCACAATAATTACTGATCAGATTCAGAGCGACATAAAATAGGCCGTATATTTTAAAGATTGCCAACTTAACAACCATCAAAGTTAGATATACAGATTTTAGTAATTGGACATGAGTATTCGTCACTTTGCGTAATTTCCATAGATTTGCATATATACATGATTATTTAACGTACCATAAATACGTCTGAATTATCACGTGATTTGGGAATTAACTACGCTACAACATCAAAATTTCGGGTTATTTGAGGGGTTGCTTGAAAATACAGATAGCAGACAGCCGCGATGCGGTCCTCTAAGGCTATACACGCATCGCGGCTCTCGGCTACGCTTCACCCTTCAGATTGGTAGACGGAAGATATGGACTAACTGACAGAAAATTTTAATTGAAATCATGTAGTTCATGACGAAATGATTTCAAATGAATCTGCATAGGTGAAGGACGATCAAACCAAACCTCAATTCATAAAATTATTTATGCAATTTGTAAGGCTTCAGTGCAGTGTTATATACATTACGGAATTAAATAGATTCTTTTCATACGTTCAATTTTAATTTTGAGGAAGAATATAGTCATGTTTAATTTTAAGTGGTGAGTATATTATATTGATTTATAAGTGATCAATCAGAATGCTGTGAACAAACAAATTGAACAAAATTTTGTTATTGATAACAAATTTGTCTCCACAGAAGTCGTTGTTCTCGTCCTCGTTCAAAACACCAACTTCTTAATATCACTCAAAGAATTTACAGACCTCTGTATTCAATATTCAACAACTAACGAATAACTGATGCGAGAGTACAATGAACAATAACCAATATTGTCCTTCCTTGAACGAAAACAAAACAAACAAAAACAAACTATAAAAACACCCGCATCCTGTACCTTTCCAAGATCATCTGGCCCGTGGGTCAGTGACAGGGGGAATTGAGCGCTGGGGTAAACTGACAAGCCTGCTGTAAGTGTCCCAGCGCCAGCTACCTTCAACTGAACAGTTTGTATAGCACCAATCTGGTCACTTTCCTCCCAAAAGTAATTTATATTTCATATATCTGATGTAAGATCAAGCTGCCCTGTAGGTTTTTTTGTCAGTAACAGAATTAATCTCAACAGGTCGTCAGATCTAAAAACCTTTCTAATAACATGTCAGCATGCAGCGCGGAGATAGGAAACAAAGAATATGGGCGGTCTTCTTCAGTTTAAAATGATTGCTTGTTTGTTATGTTGGTTGTTTCAAGCAGCACTCAGCATTAATTCAGCTATAGACATGTGAAGGAGGCAGATCGATGCTCATGCTACTGATCACTGGAATGTCTGGTCCGTACTTGATTATTTACTGACAGCCGCCATGGAGTTGGGTGAGTGCGCCTGAGTGCGGTGTAAACTCAGTTCACTCTAACTAGTTCACCTATAATGGTTCATCTGTACCAGACAATCCACATGAACATAATAAGGATCGATCTCTGCAGTATTGGGACACGATACCATGCATCAGTCGACTCAACCGGCCGTTAGTTGGTCAGTGAAATATATCCATGTGCTACAGGAGAGCGGTTTACCATGTTCTGTGAATAGTGGCATTAGAATGAAAGTGTAAAGAGATGAATGAACGGGATTATTAAATATTTCTTCTCCTCCGGCAATATATGAGGGTCTGGACAACAATTCTGGCTTCGCACGGTGCTGTGATAATCGGTGTAGGCGTTCGACTGTCTGATGCAGTCAAGTCTAACAAAATCTACTACGACTGTCTGCTTGTGATGCATTGTCTTATGTGCAGCAACGTTTCGTGATTTATAGATATATGCAAGAAACGTTAGCTTTAACAACGGAATAGATTCCGCTTAATTAAGACTCTTAAAGAGGTACACTATTCGTAATCAGCAGAACTTCTGCTGGAAAACAGGTATCATCGGCATGTGTGATCGAAATGTGTGATCGGCATGACAGATTGGAAATTCAACATCTTACCTAAAGAAAAAAAGCAACAAACAAACAAACAAGTTACTAACAAAGCACAAAGAATTTGCATATTATAGCTATACTGGGTGGTATATTCATTGGTGCAGTATGGTACATATCAGTGTTCATTTTATGTGACTGATGTTAATTTCAGGTTCAGGGAACTAAAGTGAGTGAGTGAGTGAGTGATTGATTGACTGTTAGTTCTGCTGACATACATGTAGATGGTGCTCTGCAACAGAAAACTGTACGGATGAGTTAGTGAGTGGTATTTCTGCCGACATACATGTAGATGCTGCTCTGCAACAAAGAAATGTACGGATTAGTGAGTTAGTGAGTGAGTGAGTGAGTGTTATTTCTGCAGACATACATGTAGATGCTGCTCTGCAACAAAAAAATTGTACGGATGAGTGAGTGAGTGAGTGTTATTTCTGCCGACATACATGTAGATGCTGCTCTGCAACAAAGAAATGTACAGATTAGTGAGTGAGTGTTATTTCTGCAGACATACATGTAGATGGTGCTCTGCAACAAAGAAATGTACGGATTAGTGAGTGAGTGAGTGAGTGTTATTTCTGCAGACATACATGTAGATGGTGCTCTGCAACAGAAAGTCGTATGGGTGAGTGAGTGAGTGAGTGAGTGAGTGTTATTTCTGCAGACATACATGTAGATGGTGCTCTGCAACAGAAAGTTGTATGGGTGAGTGAGTGAGTGAGTGAGTGTTATTTCTGCAGACATACATGTAGATGGTGCTCTGCAACAGAAAGTTGTATGGGTGAGTGAGTGAGTGAGTGTTATTTCTGCAGATATACATGTACATGGTGCTCTACAACAGAAAACTGTACGGATGAGTTAGTGAGTGGTATTTCTGCCGACATACACGTAGATGCTGCTCTGCAACAAAGAAATGTACGGATTAGTGAGTGAGTGAGTGAGTGAGTGTTATTTCTGCAGACATGCTTGTAGATGGTGCTCTGCAACAAAAAAATTACGGATGAGTGAGTGAGTGAGTGTTATTTCTGCAGACATACATGTAGATGGTGCTCTGCAACAGAAAGTTGTATGGGGGAGTGAGTGAGTGAGTGAGAGTTGCTTCTGCCAAAGCCAGCAGTGATATACACGGTGTTATGCTACAGAACCTTGTACAAACAAACCAGTGGTCGAGTGAGTGAGTATCATTTCGTCTGGAGGAAGGATACTACAGGAAGGATACTACAGGAAGGATTCTACAGTCTATATTGTTGGATGCCCTACAGCTATCGGGGTCGTTGTGAAAAATGAAAGTTGAAAGTCAGAATATTGTCCATACAACTCATTATTAACGCCAATCTTACAGAACATATATCCTTCAAATTTGAATTGCAATTTGAAAAAGCCAGTTGGGATACTGATTTTAAGAGTGAAATGTCAAAACGAACGATATAACTATATACATGACTTCCTGAAATGTTAATCTCACTTCTTCCTTCTATATATTTCCGTTATTTAGTAAAACTGTAAATGTGAAAGATTTTAATATTATTTAATTAGATGTTGAATGAGAGCCTACAGCTTCTGAAGTCTTCATGGTTTCCTCTGCTGCTTGTTTCCTTATATGAAATCTAAATACTGTTGCCTGGGTCAGTCTATAGGGCTCTCGCAGCCATGTGGTATACACATTACGGAAATAATATCATACTTGGGATCAGTAACAACATTTGAAATTGATGTTTTTCATAATTATTTTATTTAACCATTTAAAGAAATAGGCAAAGAAATTTTCAGCCACACTGAAAGTGGTGTTTTAAATGCAGTACCAAGCAATGATACTATGAAACATTAGATGCCATTTAGTGTTCTGATAGTGGTTGGTACCCACACCTATAGAACTGCATAGAGATAGAACTATTTGCGAGAAATTACCCTGAGGTATTAAAGAGTACAGACAGCGCCCACCTCCAGTGCTTTTACAATGAGTGAGTGTGTGTGTGAGTAAGTGAGTGAGTGGGCTTTTTGGCTTGGAGTACAAAGTCAATACAACACCAGTCTTCACATGGACGTCATGTTTGAATTTAGCAAGAGCAGCTTCGTATTTGACAGTAACCGGGAAAATGGGGCATTAATTAATGTTTTGAAATTGGTTTGGATATATGGAAAGGTCCCAGGATAATACTGGATGTTTTGAAATGATTTTTGCTTACATACTAGTATGTAAAAGTGACATTTTTCAAAATATTTGTTTGGAAAATTAAAGTCCTACCTTTCTAAGAATACGAGATAAGGGCATGAACGAGGTAGCAGAATGGGTACTCTCACATGCAAACACTATCGTGGTACCGGCATTAACACCCCTAATGTACTAATGTAAAGGCTTCAGTTGCTTGTGGATTATACCCATTGTTCATACATGTTGGTGAAATACAATAAAATGACTTAATCTGCTTCTCATGCCATCTAATAGACCTCAATATAAGGCCGACGAAATGTTGACTAGTCTTTCAGTAGGTAGGCAGAACTGGAATACCTAATTTTAGAAATATTCTTTTTAGTTCAGGTCTTGGCTGTGCTTGGGTTTACTGGAGGTTTCACGCAGGGGTATTTTTCTTACCACTTTTCAAACAAGAGTGAAGTAAAACTAATAACGCACAACTGTATTAACATCTAGCACTAGATACGATTGTTATTAAGAACCACATTAATAGAAACGACCACGTGTACATTTGCTTCTGACTTTCCTCGTACTCCAGTCATTCAAAGCTAAATTTTCATACCGGAGAGATATGAAAAAGTGTTTGTTTTGTGTAAAAATATTGAACATCCGGACTATTTCACCTTTTAATACATTCGTAACGCATAACAAATATATGTCTGATTGGTCCCTCAATGCAGCAGTTATTTGGCTTTCTAGCCTCAACAATTATCAAGGTTCACAGTATGTTTATATTTCGATCCGCTTTCAGGAGCAAAAGTTACTGAAATTAAATATATTTATGTACTTCAACGATTTTGTGGTGTGTTGTATGGGCCTATGACCTTATGTGCAATGAACATTTTATTTGCATTGAGCCGGCGTTGCAAACACCCGCCTACCCGACCGGCCGGAACGGTATTTTTGGAGATCGCACGGTCAGTTATAAAACGTTGCACGCCCAATGGTCTTGAACGAATCTGACTTTAAGTATCATGACTAAAACCTTGATTGAAACAGAAATGAGAACATTAAGCAGTTTCCCTCTTCTTATTTACCTTCTTATCATTTCTTTTCTTATTCCAGAAATTTCTGGACTAGCAACAACTTTTCAACCGGTCTGGTAACTCTCAAAAGTTGTTTGGCTATATTTGGGGGCGTTTTCAACACATATTTATTGTTTGTCGCTAGCATTGCTCCAAGACTGTGTAGTATGTGTAATACTGTCCGTATAATAGGTAAGTCTAGATAAACGGACAGTACATCCGGGAATGCCACTCACGTTTAGTGGCCACCTGTTCTGATCATTTACGTAATGTAAAACGTTAACACTAGAATATCTTTTATTGTGCAAGACCAGTCCACCATAAAAGCGAAATACCAACAATTCCCGCGGAAGCCTTTACAATGAATTGTGTACAGATTCATAGCTTAGGCATTTCTCATTTTCTTTTGCTAATGGTAAAGTTCCAATTGGTAAGATGTAACTGCCCTCATACCAAAGCCCAAGAGTAGATAACTTACCCACCTCATTTAAACCATGTTACCCTACAGAGGATAGGTACCGGGTGAGATAGAGTAGTGTCATTAGAACTCTCTAACATAAGAGGCAACTTGGGTTATGAGGGCAACAATAATCAGATCGTTTGTTGGTTGAGCATGCATTCTGTTTGGAGCAATGCGCATGATACATGAGCATTATATTATAATATATTTTTCACTTGGACGTACAAACACATAATAGGCATTCCTAATTCACATTCTTGTATCATTGTTAAGCATGTACTTTATATTTTCTGTCGGTGTTTTTAATATTACATGATATGTTTTATTAGTATTATAATTTTTGTGTTTTACAACTTTAAGTCAGTACACTCTCAGATATTTTCACCTTTTCAAATTCTTACTTGGACTAAACGTTTTGGACAAGTTGGCTTCAGTCTTCAAATACCTTGATTCGTAACGCAAGCCAATATTATTTATAGCCCATGCAATATCTGTTGTTAAATCTTTGTGCTTTGAGTGGACAGATGTGACTGAAATTAAAGTATCTTCAACTTTTCATAATTTGATCTACCATTCACGAAGCGTGTCTGAGCAACATGCATGTATTGTGCAGTACACAGTACAGACCGAAAGCACAGTGGTTTTATTGTAATTGAGACACCCGTATTTATTGAAGCTTTACTTTTAAGATTTAAAACTATTTCCCAGTGATGCGCTCAGTCGATTTCTCCGTGTCTTCATTTGTGCCAGTCAGTTGAGGATTACTTTCATCAGCTTCAAAGTTTCAGACGAATTTTTATGCAAACTCAGATCCTTGTACCACTGTAAGGAGCTTTTACATGTTCATTCAAACAGACGAAACAATGCGGTTAAATGAGTTACAATAGAAGTGTTCTCTGGCGATTCAGGAGGACCGCGTGTCGTCCAACTGCAAATATTGTGAATGCCACATTAAATCATAATTGAGAAAATATCTAGTACAATCGGCTTTTAATATTAAAAAGAATGAGTTGTATTGCAATGATTTTTAAACTCCTGCATTCATTTTTTAAACAAAAGAGCAGTACCGTATGCTTGTACTTCGTCAGTAGACTTACAGTCGGAGTTCCCATGAAGAGATGGGAAAGACATGTGGGAGAATATGTACAGGATTGTAGACTGTTCCCTCTCTCCCTATGGTTCGAGGTGAGTGCATAAAAACACTCACGACACACGAACTTTTCGGAACGAGGAGTGTGCATGGGGTCCTTCAAGTTGACAACAAAACGCTTGTGCTAGGCGTACTCTGAATATTTTACGCATACTTACTGAAATTAGCATCTGCTCAAGAAAGAAGCATCATATGCAAAGGAATGTTTGCTTGTTAACTTCATTAATATCTTGCTGATAACTAAAGGGCCTGGTCAGTTACATTCAGCACATCAATTTTTACTTTTACAGTCTAAGCTGGAATGGCACGTGGAGTTACAGGGAACTTGAACTGTGAAACACTTATACATGCTTGTTTAACACCTGTTACTATCAGCACAGCAACATCACGCCAAACCATGGCCACCAGAATCTGGCTCACTTTGAACTACAGCTCTGCGAGAAACGTCACTGTCAATACACGTCAGATGTCCCATGTAATAGTAATGGGGAATAGGACTAGGACTAGGACTAGGAACAGGAGTAGTCAGCTTATATAGCACTCATATCCACGCACAATGCCTGCTCACAGCACAACGTACATTTGTATAGTCGGTCATCGAAGACCATTCTACTATCTGAGAGTCTTCAGGTCCCTGGGGAGTATACAGCCATGGTGCCTGTTGGGTGCAATGAGCTAAACATTGCCATTGCCATCAGATCATCACGGGTATCATTACAAAATTTCAATAAGTATGCATTAATGACAAATTTACATATTTACTGATTATACACATTAACTGTAACATATTGGAATTGAAAATTCTAACAAATTTAGAATTCATTTGCATAGTGTAGCAATATAAACAGTAAAGTAGCTAAACTGAATGAATTCTGGTATGAAAATCTATGACAAGCACAGTGTCCATTCTCGCTAGTTGACCTATTCTGTCTTGAAATGCTACGATTTTGGTCTTCGACGGTTGAAAAGTCACTCTCAGTATATTTGCTACCTTTCATTCAAATTAAAATAAATTCATAATTTTTTCGCGTAGTGTAGCAATATAGACAGTGAACTAGCTAAATTCAATGAATTCTGTTATGAATATCTATGACAAGCACAGTGCCCAGCCTCGCTAGTGGACCTATTCTGTCTTGAAATGCTACGACTTTGACCTTCGACGGTTGAAGAGTCACTCTCAGTAATTTTGCTTCCTTTCATTGAAGTTCCAAAAAATTTATAATTTAGTTGGATAATGTAGCAATATAGACATAAACACATCTATTATAGATGAAATCTGGTATGAATATCTATGACAAGCACAGTGCCCAGCCTCGCTATTTGACCTATTCTGTCTTGAAATGCTACAATTTTGGTTTTCGACGGTTGAGAAGTCACTCTCAGTATTTTTGCTTCCTTTCATTTAAATTCGAATAAATTTATAATTTAGTTGGATAGTGTAACAATATAGACATTAACACATCTAATATAGATCAAATCTGGTATAAAAATCTATGACAAGCAGAGTGCCCAGCCTCTCAAGTTGACCCATTCTGTCTTGAAATGCTACGATTTGGGTCTTCGATGGTTGAAGAGTCACTCTCAGTATTTTTGCTTCCTTTCATTCAAATTCCAATAAATTTATAATTTAGTTGGATAGTGTAACAATATAGACATTAACACATCTAATACAAATCAAATCTGGTATGAAAATCTATGAGAAGCACAGTGCCCATCCTCTCAAGTTGACCCATTCTGTCTTGAAATGCGACGATTTGGTCTTCGATGACCGAAAAGTCTCTGTTAGTTTATTTGCTTCCTTTCATTCAAATTCGAATAAATTCATAATTTTTTTGCATAGTGTAGCAATATAGACAGTAAACTATCTAAATTCAATGAATTCTGTTATGAATATCTATGACAAGCACAGTGCCCAGCCTCGCTAGTTGACCCATTCTGTCTTGAAATGCTACGATTTTGGTCTTCGATGGTTGAAGAGTCACTCTCAGTATTTTTGCTTCCTTTCATTTAAATTCCAATAAATTTATAATTTAGATGGACAGTGTAACAATATAGACATTAACACATCTAATATAGATCAAATCTGGTATGAAAATCTATGGCAGGCAGAGTGCCCAGCCTCTTAAGTCTACCCATTCTGTCTTGAAATGCTACGATTTTGGTCTTCGACGGTTGAAGAGTCACTCTCAGTATTTTTGCTTCCTTTCATTCAAATTCCAATAAATTTATAATTTAGTTGGATAGTGTAACAATATAGACATTAACACATCTAATACAAATCAAATCTGGTATAAAAATCTATGAGAAGCACAGTGCCCATCCTCTCAAGTTGACCCATTCTGTCTTCAAATGCGACGATTTGGTCTTCGATGACCGAAAAGTCTCTGTTAGTTTATTTGCTTCCTTTCATTCAAATTCGAATAAATTCATAATTTTTGTGCATAGTGTAGGAATATAGACAGTAAACCATTTAAATTCAATGAATTCTGTTATGAATATCTATGACAAGCACAGTGCCCAGCCTCGCTATTTGACCTATTCTGTCTTGAAATGCTACAATTTTGGTTTTTGACGGTTGAGAAGTCACTCTCAGTATATTTGCTTCCTTTCATTCAAATTCGAATAAATTCATAATTTTTTAGCATAGTGTAGCAATATAGACAGTAAACCATCTAAATTCAATGAATTCTGTTATGAATATCTATGACAAGCACAGTGCCCAGCCTCGCTAGTTGACCTATTCTGTCTTGAAATGCTACGATTTTGGTCTTCGATGGTTGAAGTGTCACTCTCAGTATTTTTGCTTCCTTTCATTCAAACTCGAATAAATTCATAATTTTTTTCCATAGTGTAGCAATATAGACAGTAAACTATCTAAATTCAATGAATTCTATTATGAATATCTATGACAAGCACAGTGCCCAGCCTCGCTATTTGACCTATTCTGTCTTGAAATGCTACGATTTTGGTCTTCGACGGTTGAAGAGTCACTCTCAGTATATTTGCTTCCTTTCATTTAAAATCGAATAAATTCATAAATCTTTTGCATAGTGTAGCAATATAGACAGTAAACTATCTAAATTCAAAGAATTCTGTTATGAATATCTATGACAAGCACAGTGCCCAGCCTCGCTAATTGACCCATTCTGTCTTGAAATGCTACGATTTTGGTCTTCGACGGTTGAAGAGTCACTCTCAGTATTTTTGCTTCCTTTCATTCAAATTCCAATATATTTATAATTTAGTTGGATAGTGTAACAATATAGACATTAACACATCTAATACAAATCAAATCTGGTATGAAAATCTATGACAAGCACAGTGCCCATCCTCTCAAGTTGACCCATTCTGTCTTGAAATGCGACGATTTGGTCTTCGATGACCGAAAAGTCTCTGTTAGTTTATTTGCTTCCTTTCATTCAAATTCGAATAAATTCATAATTTTTGTGTATAGTGCAGGAATATAGACAGTAAACCATTTAAATTCAATGAATTCTGTTATGAATGTCTATGACAAGCACAGTGCCCAGCCTCTCCAGTTGACCCATTCTGTCTTGAAGTGCTACGATTTTGGTCTTCGACGGTTGAAGAGTCACTCTCAGTATTTTTGCTTCCTTTCATTCAAATTCCAATAAATTTATAATTTAGTTGGATAGTGTAACAATATAGACATTAACACATCTAATACAAATCAAATCTGGTATAAAAGTCTATGAGAAGCACAGTGCCCATCCTCTCAAGTTGACCCATTCTGTCTTCAAATGCGACGATTTGGTCTTCGATGACCGAAAAGTCTCTGTTAGTTTATTTGCTTCCTTTCATTCAAATTCGAATAAATTCATAATTTTTGTGCATAGTGTAGGAATATAGACAGTAAACCATTTAAATTCAATGAATTCTGTTATGAATATCTATGACAAGCACAGTGCCCAGCCTCGCTATTTGACCTATTCTGTCTTGAAATGCTACAATTTTGGTTTTTGACGGTTGAGAAGTCACTCTCAGTATATTTGCTTCCTTTCATTCAAATTCGAATAAATTCATAATTTTTTAGCATAGTGTAGCAATATAGACAGTAAACCATCTAAATTCAATGAATTCTGTTATGAATATCTATGACAAGCACAGTGCCCAGCCTCGCTAGTTGACCTATTCTGTCTTGAAATGCTACGATTTTGGTCTTCGATGGTTGAAGTGTCACTCTCAGTATTTTTGCTTCCTTTCATTCAAACTCGAATAAATTCATAATTTTTTTCCATAGTGTAGCAATATAGACAGTAAACTATCTAAATTCAATGAATTCTATTATGAATATCTATGACAAGCACAGTGCCCAGCCTCGCTATTTGACCTATTCTGTCTTGAAATGCTACGATTTTGGTCTTCGACGGTTGAAGAGTCACTCTCAGTATATTTGCTTCCTTTCATTTAAAATCGAATAAATTCATAAATCTTTTGCATAGTGTAGCAATATAGACAGTAAACTATCTAAATTCAAAGAATTCTGTTATGAATATCTATGACAAGCACAGTGCCCAGCCTCGCTAATTGACCCATTCTGTCTTGAAATGCTACGATTTTGGTCTTCGACGGTTGAAGAGTCACTCTCAGTATTTTTGCTTCCTTTCATTCAAATTCCAATATATTTATAATTTAGTTGGATAGTGTAACAATATAGACATTAACACATCTAATACAAATCAAATCTGGTATGAAAATCTATGACAAGCACAGTGCCCATCCTCTCAAGTTGACCCATTCTGTCTTGAAATGCGACGATTTGGTCTTCGATGACCGAAAAGTCTCTGTTAGTTTATTTGCTTCCTTTCATTCAAATTCGAATAAATTCATAATTTTTGTGTATAGTGCAGGAATATAGACAGTAAACCATTTAAATTCAATGAATTCTGTTATGAATGTCTATGACAAGCACAGTGCCCAGCCTCTCCAGTTGACCCATTCTGTCTTGAAGTGCTACGATTTTGGTCTTCGACGGTTGAAGAGTCACTCTCAGTATTTTTGCTTCCTTTCATTCAAATTCCAATAAATTTATAATTTAGTTGGATAGTGTAACAATATAGACATTAACACATCTAATACAAATCAAATCTGGTATAAAAGTCTATGAGAAGCACAGTGCCCATCCTCTCAAGTTGACCCATTCTGTCTTCAAATGCGACGATTTGGTCTTCGATGACCGAAAGGTCTCTGTTAGTTTATTTGCTTTCTTTCATTCAAATTCGAATAAATTCATAATTTTTGTGCATAGTGTAGGAATATAGACAGTAAACCATTTAAATTCAATGAATTCTGTTATGAATATCTATGACAAGCACAGTGCCCAGCGTCGCTATTTGACCTATTCTGTCTTGAAATGCTACAATTTTGGTTTTCGACGGTTGAGAAGTCACTCTCAGTATATTTGCTTCCTTTCATTCAAATTCGAATAAATTCATAATTTTTTAGCATAGTGTAGCAATATAGACAGTAAACTATCTAAATTCAATGAATTCTGTTATGAATATCTATGACAAGCACAGTGCCCAGCCTCGTCATTTGACCCATTCTGTCTTGAAATGCTACGATTTTGGTCTTCGATGGTTGAAGAGTCACTCACAGTATTTTTGCTTCCTTTCATTTAAATTCCAATAAATTTATAATTTAGTTGGATAGTGTAACAATATAGACATTAACACATCTAATATAGATCAAAACTGGTATAAAAATCTATGACAAGCACAGTGCCCAGCCTCTCAAGTTGACCCATTCTGTCTTGAAATGCTACGATTTTGGTCTTCGATGGTTGAAGAGTCACTCTCAGTATTTTTGCTTCCTTTCATTCAAATTCCAATAAATTTATAATTTAGTTGGATAGTGTAACAATATAGACATTAACACATCTAATATAGATCAAATCTGGTATGAAAATCTATGACAAGCACAGTGCCCATCCTCTCAAGTTGACCCATTCTGTCTTGAAATGCTACGATTTGGTATTCGATGACCGAAAAGTCTGTGTTAGTTTATTTGCTTCCTTTCATTCAAATTCGAATATATTCATAATTTTTGTGCATAGTGTAGGAATATAGACAGTAAACCATTTAAATTCAATGAATTCTGTTATGAATATCTATGACAAGCACAGTGCCCAGCCTCGCTATTTGACCTATTCTGTCTTGAAATGCTACGATTTTGGTTTTCGACGGTTGAAGAGTCACTCTCAGTATTTTTGCTTCCTTTCATTCAAATTCCAATAAATTTATAATTTAGTTGGATAGTGTAACAATATAGACATTAACACATCTAATACAAATCAAATCTGGTATAAAAATCTATGAGAAGCACAGTGCCCATCCTCTCAAGTTGACCCATTCTGTCTTGAAATGCGACGATTTGGTCTTCGATGACCGAAAAGTCTCTGTTAGTTTATTTGCTTCCTTTCATTCAAATTCGAATAAATTCATAATTTTTGTGCATAGTGTAGGAATATAGACAGTAAACCATTTAAATTCAATGAATTCTGTTATGAATATCTATGACAAGCACAGTGCCCAGCCTCGCTATTTGACCTATTCTGTCTTGAAATGCTACAATTTTGGTTTTCGACGGTTGAGAAGTCACTCTCAGTATATTTGCTTCCTTTCATTCAAATTCGAATAAATTCATAATTTGTTAGCATAGTGTAGCAATATAGACAGTAAACCATCTAAATTCAATGAATTCTGTTATGAATATCTATGACAAGCACAGTGCCCAGCCTCGCTAGTTGACCTATTCTGTCTTGAAATGCTTCGATTTTGGTCTTCGATGGTTGAAGTGTCACTCTCAGTATTTTTGCTTCCTTTCATTCAAACTCGAATAAATTCATAATTTTTTTCCATAGTGTAGCAATATAGACAGAAAACTATCTAAATTCAATGAATTCTTTTATGAATATCTATGACAAGCACAGTGCCCAGCCTCGCTATTTGACCTATTCTGTCTTGAAATGCTACGATTTTGGTTTTCGACGGTTGAAGAGTCACTCTCAGTATATTTGCTTCCTTTCATTTAAAATCGAATAAATTCATAATTCTTTTGCGTAGTGTAGCAATATAGACAGTAAACTATCTAAATTCAAAGAATTCTGTTATGAATATCTATGACAAGCACAGTGCCCAGCGTCGCTAGTTGACCCATTCTGTCTTGAAATCCTACGATTTTGGTCTTCGACGGTTGAAGAGTCACTCTCAGTATTTTTGCTTCCTTTCATTCAAATTCCAATATATTTATAGTTTAGTTGGATAGTGTAACAATATAGACATTAACACATCTAATATAGATCAAATCTGGTATGAAAATCTATGACAAGCACAGTGCCCATCCTCTCAAGTTGACCCATTCTGTCTTGAAATGCGACGATTTGGTCTTCGATGGCCGAAAAGTCTCTGTTAGTTTATTTGCTTCCTTACATTCAAATTCGAATAAATTCATAATTTTTGTGTATAGTGTAGGAATATAGACAGTAAACCATTTAAATTCAATGAATTCTGTTATGAATATCTATGACAAGCACAGTGCCCAGCCTCTCCAGTTGACCTATTCTGTCTTGAAATGCTACGATTTTGGTCTTCGACGGTTGAAGAGTCACTCTCAGTATTTTTGCTTCCTTTCATTCAAATTCCAATAAATTTATAATTTAGTTGGATAGTGTAACAATATAGACATTAACACATCTAATAGAAATCAAATCTGGTATAAAAATCTATGAGAAGCACAGTGCCCATCCTCTCAAGTTGACCCATTCTGTCTTCAAATGCGACGATTTGGTCTTCGATGACCGAAAGGTCTCTGTTAGTTTATTTGCTTCCTTTCATTCAAATTCGAATAAATTCATAATTTTTGTGCATAGTGTAGGAATATAGACAGTAAACCATTTAAATTCAATGAATTCTGTTATGAATATCTATGACAAGCACAGTGCCCAGCGTCGCTATTTGACCTATTCTGTCTTGAAATGCTACAATTTTGGTTTTCGACGGTTGAGAAGTCACTCTCAGTATATTTGCTTCCTTTCATTCAAATTCGAATAAATTCATAATTTTTTAGCATAGTGTAGCAATATAGACAGTAAACTATCTAAATTCAATGAATTCTGTTATGAATATCTATGACAAGCACAGTGCCCAGCCTCGTCATTTGACCCAATCTGTCTTGAAATGCTACGATTTTTTTCTTCGATGGTTGAAGAGTCACTCACAGTATTTTTGCTTCCTTTCATTTAAATTCCAATAAATTTATAATTTAGTTGGATAGTGTAACAATATAGACATTAACACATCTAATATAGATCAAAACTGGTATGAAAATCTATGACAAGCACAGTGCCCAGCCTCTCAAGTTGACCCATTCTGTCTTGAAATGCTACGATTTTGGTCTTCGATGGTTGAAGAGGCACTCTCAGTATTTTTGCTTCCTTTCATTTAAATTCCAATAAATTTATAATTTAGTTGGATAGTGTAACAATATAGACATTAACACATCTAATATAGATCAAATCTGGTATGAAAATCTATGACAAGCACAGTGCCCATCCTCTCAAGTTGACCCATTCTGTCTTGAAATGCTACGATTTGGTCTTCGATGGCCGAAAAGTCTATGTTAGTTTATTTGCTTCCTTTCATTCAAATTCGAATAAATTCATAATTTTTGTGGATAGTGTAGGAATATAGACAGTAAACTATCTAAATTCAATGAATTCTGTTATGAATATCTATGACAAGCACAGTGCCCAGCCTCGCTATTTGACCTATTCTGTCTTGAAATGCTACGATTTTGGTCTTCGACGGTTGAAGAGTCACTCTCAGTATTTTTGCTTCCTTTCATTCAAATTCCAATAAATTTATAATTTAGTTGGATAGTGTAACAATATAGACATTAACACATCTAAAACAAATCAAATCTGGTATTAAAATCTATGAGAAGCACAGTGCCCATCCTCTCAAGTTGACCCATTCTGTCTTGAAATGCGACGATTTGGTCTTCGATGACCGAAAAGTCTCTGTTAGTTTATTTGCTTCCTTTCATTCAAATTCGAATATATTCATAATTTTTGTGCATAGTGTAGGAATATAGACAGTAAACCATTTAAATTCAATGAATTCTGTTATGAATATCTATGACAAGCACAGTGCCCAGACTCGCTATTTGACCTATTCTGTCTTGAAATGCTACGATTTTGGTCTTCGACGGTTGAAGAATCACTCTCAGTATTTTTGCTTCCTTTCATTCAAATTCCAATACATTTATAATTTAGTTGGATAGTGTAACAATATAGACATTAACACATCTAATGTAGATGAAATCTGGTATGAAAATGTATGACAAGCACAGTGCCCATCCTCGCTAGTTGACCTTTTCTGTCTTGAAATGCTACGATTTTGGTCTTCGACTGTTGAAGAATCACTCTCAGTATTTTTGCTTCCTTTCATTCAAATTCGAATAAATTTATAATTTAGTTGGATAATGTAACAATATAGACATAAACACATCTAAGATATATGAAATCTGGGATGAAAGTCTATGAGAAGCACAGTGCCCAGCCTCGCTAGTTGATCTATTCTGTCTTGAAATGCTACGATTTTGGTCTTCGACGGTTGAAAAGTCACACTCAGTATATTTGCTTCCTTTCATTCAAATTCGAATGAATTCATAATGTTTTTGCATAGTGTATCAATATAGACAGTAAGCTATCTAAATTCAATGAAATCTGTTATGAATATCTATGACAAGCACAGTGCCCAGCCTCGGAAGTTGACCTATTCTGTCTTGAAATGCTACGAGTTTGGTCTTCGACGGTTGAAGAATCACTCTCAGTATATTTGCTTCTTTTCATTCAAATTAAAATAATTTCATAATATTTTCGCATAGTATAGCAATATAGACAGTCAACTATCTAAATTCAATGAATTCGGTTATGAATATCTATGACAAGCACAGTGCCCAGCCTCGCTACTTGACCTATTCTGTCTTGAAATGCTACGATTTTAGTCTTCGACTGTTGAAAAGTCACAATCAGTAGTTTTGCTTCCTTTCATTCAAATTCGAATAAATTCATAATTTTTTTGCATAGTGTAGCAATATAGACAGTAAACTATCTAAATTCAATGAATTCTGTTGTGAATATCTATGACAAGCACAGTGCCCAGCCTCGCTAGTTGACCCATTCTGTCTTGAAATGCTACGATTTTGGTCTTCGACGGTTGAAGAGTCACTCTCAGTATTTTTGCTTCCTTTCATTCAAATTCCAATAAATTTATAATTTAGTTGGATAGTGTAACAATATAGACATCAACACATCTAATACAAATCAAATCTGGTATGAAAATCTATGACAAGCACAGTGCCCAGCCTCGCTACTTGACCTATTCTGTCTTGAAATGCTACAATTTTGGTCTTCGACGGTTGAAGAGTCACTCTCAGTATTTTTGCTTCCTTTCATTCAAATTCCAATAAATTTATAATTTAGTTGGATAGTGTAACAATATAGACATCAACACATCTAATACAAATCAAATCTGGTATAAAAATCTATGAGAAGCACAGTGCCCATCCTCTCAAGTTGACCCATTCTGTCTTGAAATGCGACGATTTGGTCTTCGATGACCGAAAAGTCTCTGTTAGTTTATTTGCTTCCTTTCATTCAAATTCGAATAAATTCATAATTTTTGTGCATAGTGTAGGAATATAGACAGTAAACCATTTAAATTCAATGAATTCTGTTATGAATATCTATGACAAGCACAGTGCCCAGCCTCGCTATTTGACCTATTCTGTCTTGAAATGCTACAATTTTGGTTTTCGACGGTTGAGAAGTCACTCTCAGTATATTTGCTTCCTTTCATTCAAATTCGAATAAATTCATAATTTTTTAGCATAGTGTAGCAATATAGACAGTAAACTATCTAAATTCAATGAATTCTGTTATGAATATCTATGACAAGCACAGTGCCCAGCCTCTCCAGTTGACCTATTCTGTCTTGAAATGCTACGATTTTGGTCTTCGACGGTTGAAGAGTCACTCTCAGTATTTTTGCTTCCTTTCATTCAAATTCCAATAAATTCATAATTTAGTTGGATAGTGTAACAATATAGACATTAACACATCTAATATAGATCAAAACTGGTATAAAAATCTATGACAAGCACAGTGCCCAGCCTCTCAAGTTGACCCATTCTGTCTTGAAATGCTACGATTTTGGTCTTCGATGGTTGAAGAGTCACTCTCAGTATTTTTGCTTCCTTTCATTCAAATTCCAATAAATTTATAATTTAGTTGGAAAGTGTAACAATATAGACATTAACACATCTAAAATAGATCAAATCTGGTATGAAAATCTATGACAAGCACAGTGCCCATCCTCTCAATTTGACCCATTCTGTCTTGAAATGCTACGATTTGGTCTTCGATGGCCGAAAAGTCTATGTTAGTTTATTTGCTTCCTTTCATTCAAATTCGAATAAATTCATAATTTTTGTGCATAGTGTAGGAATATAGACAGTAAACTATCTAAATTCAATGAATTCTGTTATGAATATCTATGACAAGCACAGTGCCCAGCCTCGCTATTTGACCTATTCTGTCTTGAAATGCTACGATTTTGGTCTTCGACGGTTGAAGAGTCACTCTCAGTATTTTTGCTTCCTTTCATTCAAATTCCAATAAATTTATAATTTAGTTGGATAGTGTAACAATATAGACATTAACACATCTAATAGAAATCAAATCTGGTATAAAAATCTATGAGAAGCACAGTGCCCATCCTCTCAAGTTGACCCATTCTGTCTTGAAATGCGACGATTTGGTCTTCGATGACCGAAACGTCTCTGTTAGTTTATTTGCTTCCTTTCATTCAAATTCGAATAAATTCATAATTTTTGTGCATAGTGTAGGAATATAGACAGTAAACCATTTAAATTCAATGAATTCTGTTATGAATATCTATGACAAGCACAGTGCCCAGCCTCGCTAGTTGACCTATTCTGTCCTAAAATGCTACAATTTTGGTGTTCGACGGTTGAGAAGTCACTCTCAGTATATTTGCTTCCTTTCATTCAAATTCGAATAAATTCATAATTTTTTTGCATAGTGTAGCAATATAGACAGTAAACTATCTAAATTCAATGAATTCTGTTATGAATATCTATGACAAGCACAGTGCCCAGCCTCTCCAGTTGACCTATTCTGTCTTGAAATGCTACGATTTTGGTCTTCCACGGTTGAAGAGTCACTCTCAGTATTTTTGCTTCCTTTCATTCAAATTCCAACAAATTTATAATTTAGTTAGATAGTGTAACAATATAGACATTAACACATCTAATACAAATCAAATCTGGTATAAAAATCTATGAGAAGCACAGTGCCCATCCTCTCAAGTTGACCCATTCTGTCTTGAAATGCGACGATTTGGTCTTCGATGACCGAAAAGTCTCTGTTAGTTTATTTGCTTCCTTTCATTCAAATTCGAATAAATTCATAATTTTTGTGCATAGTGTAGGAATATAGACAGTAAACCATTTAAATTCAATGAATTCTGTTATGAATATCTATGACAAGCACAGTGCCCAGCCTCGCTATTTGACCTATTCTGTCTTGAAATGCTACAATCTTGATTTTCGACGGTTGAGAAGTCACTCTCAGTATATTTGCTTCCTTTCATTCAAATTCGAATAAATTTCATAATTTTTTAGCATAGTGTAGCAATATAGACAGTAAACCATCTAAATTCAATGAATTCTGTTATGAATATCTATGACAAGCACAGTGCCCAGCCTCTCAAGTTGACCCATTCTGTCTTGAAATGCTACGATTTTGGTCTTCGATGGTTGAAGAGTCACTCTCAGTATTTTTGCTTCCTTTCATTTAAATTCCAATAAATTTATAATTTAGTTGGATAGTGTAGCAATATAGACATTAACACATCTAATATAGATCAAATCTGGTATGAAAATCTATGACAAGCACAGTGCCCAGCCTCTTAAGTTGACCCATTCTGTCTTGAAATGCTACGATTTTGGTCTTCCACGGTTGAAGAGTCACTCTCAGTATTTTTTCTTCCTTTCTTTCAAATTCCAATAAATTTATAATTTAGTTGGATAGTGTAACAATATAGACATTAACACATCTAATACAAATCAAATCTGGTATAAAAATCTATGAGAAGCACAGTGCCCATCCTCTCAAGTTGACCCATTCTGTCTTGAAATGCGACGATTTGGTCTTCGATGACCGAAAAGTCTCTGTTAGTTTATTTGCTTCCTTTCATTCAAATTCGAATAAATTCATAATTTTTGTGCATAGTGTAGGAATATAGACAGTAAACCATTTAAATTCAATGAATTCTGTTATGAATATCGATGAATATCGCACAGTGCCCAGCCTCGCTAGTTGACCTATTCTGTCTTGAAATGCGACGATTTTGGTCTTCGACGGTTGAAGAGTCACTCTCAGTATTTTTGCTTCCTTTCATTCAAATTCCAATACATTTGTAATTTAGTTGGATAGTGTAACAATATAGACATTAACACATCTAATATAGATGAAATCTGGTATGAAAATGTATGACAAGCACAGTGCCCATCCTCGCTAGTTGACCTTTTCTGTCTTGAAATGCTACGATTTTGGTCTTCGACTGTTGAAGAATCACTGTCAGTATTTTTGCTTCCTTTCATTCAAATTCGAATAAATTTATAATTTAGTTGGATAATGTAACAATATAGACATAAACACATCTAAGATATATGAAATCTGGGATGAAAGTCTATGAGAAGCACAGTGCCCTGCCTCGCTAGGTGATCTATTCTGTCTTGAAATGCTACGATTTTGGTCTTCGACGGTTGAAAAGTCACACTCAGTATATTTGCTTCCTTTCATTCAAATTCGAATGAATTCATAATGTTTTTGCATAGTGTAGCAATATAGACAGTAAGCTATCTAAATTCAATGAATTCTGTTATGAATATCTATGACAAGCACAGTGCCCAGCCTCGGAAGTTGACCTATTCTGTCTTGAAATGCTACGAGTTTGGTCTTCGACGGTTGAAGAATCACTCTCAGTATATTTGCTTCTTTTCATTCAAATTAAAATAATTTCATAATATTTTCGCATAGTATAGCAATATAGACAGTCAACTATCTAAATTCAATGAATTCGGTAATGAATTTCTATGACAAGCACAGTGCCCAGCCTCGCTACTTGACCTATGTCACTCTCAGTATATTTGCTTCCTTTCATTCAAATTAAAATAAATTCATGATTTACTTGCATAGTGTAGCAATATAGACAGAAAACCATCTAAATTCAACGAAGTTTGGTATGAATATGTGCGATAAGCACAGTGCCCATGCTCTCAAGTTTACCCATTCTGTCTTGAAATGCGACGATTTGGTCTTCGATGGCCGAAAAGTCTTTGGTAGTTTTTTTGCTTCCTTTCTTTCAAATTCCAAGACATTCATAATTTACTTGCATGGTGAAGCAACATAGACAGTAATCCATCTAAATTCAATGAATTCTGCTATAAATATCTATGACAAGCACAGTGCCCAGCCTCGCTAGTTGACCTATTCTGTCTTGAAATGCTACGATTTTGGTCTTCGACAGTTGAAAAGTCACTCTCAGTATTTTTGCTTCCTTTCATTCAAATTCGAATAAATTCATATTTTTTTGCATAGTGTAGCAATATAGACAGTAAACTATCTAAATTCAATGAATTCTGTTATGAATATCTATGACAAGCACAGTGCCCAGCCTCTCACGTTGACCCATTCCTGTGTAAAAATGCTACGATTTTGGTCTTCGATGACCGAAAAGTCACTCACAGTATATTTGCTTCCTTTCATTCAAATTCGAATATATTCATAATGTATTTGCATAGTGTAGCAATATAGAGAGTAAACTATCTAAATTCAATGAATTCTGCTATGAATATTATGACAAGCGCAGTGCCCAGCCTAGCTAATTGACCTAATCTGTCTAAAAATGCTACGATTTTGGTTTTCGACGGTTGAAAAGTCACTTTCAGTATATTTCCTTCCTTTCGTTCAAATTCCAATACATTCATAATTTACTTGCATGGTGAAGCAATATAGACAGTAATCCATCTAAATTCAATGAATTCTGCTATGAATATCTATGACAAGCACAGTGCCCAGCCTCGCTAGTGGACCTATTCTGTCTTGAAATGCTTCGATTTTGGCCTTCGACGGTTGAAGAGTCACTTTCAGTATTTTTACTTCCTTTCATTCAAATTCCAATAAATTTATAATTTAGTTGGATAGTGTAACAATATAGAGATTAACACATCTAATATAGATCAAATCTGGTATGAAAATGTATGACAAGCACAGTGTCCGTCCTCGGAAGTTAACCCATTCTGTCTTGAAATGCTACGATTTTGGTCTTCGACGGTTGAAAAGTTACTTTCAGTATATTTGCTTCCTTTCATTCAAATTCCAATAAAGTCATATTTTTTTTGCATAGTGTAGCAATAGAGACAGTAAAGCATCTAAATTCAGTGAATTCTGATATGAATATCTATGACAAGCACAGTGCCGAGCCTCTCAAGTTGACCCATTCTGTCTTGAAATGCTACGATTTTGGTCTTCGACGGTTGAAAAGTCACTCTCAGTATATTTGCTTCCTTTCATTCAAATTAAAATAAATTCATAATTTATTTGCATGGTGTAGCAATATAGACAGTAAACCATCTAAATTCAGTGAATTCTGATATGAATATCTATGACAAGCACAGTGCCCGGCCTCGGAAGTTGACCCATTCTGTCTTGAAATGCTACGATTTTGGTCTTCGACGGTTGAAAAGTCACTCTCAGTATCTTTGCTTCCTTTCATTTAAATTAAAATAAATTCATAATGTTTTTGCATAGTGTAGCAATATAGACAGTAAAGTATCCAAACTGAATGAATTCAGGTATGAAAATCCATGACAAACACTGTGCCCATCCTCTCAAGTTGACCCACTCTGTCTTGAAATGCTACGATTTTGGTCTTCGACGGTTGAAAATTCACTCTCAGTATATTTGCTGGTTTTTATTAAAATTCCACTAAGTTCATAGTTTTTTTGCGTAGTGTAGCAACATAGACAGTAAACCATCTAAATTCAAGGAATTCTGATGTGAATATCTATGACATGCACGGTACCCTGCCTTGGAAGTTGACCCCTTCTGTCTTGAAATGCTATAGTTTGGGTTTTCTTCTTGCAGAAGTCACTGTCAGGGTATTTGCTTGGCTCTTATTGAAATTCTAATGAAATTGGACTTTATTTGCATAGTGTAGCAATATAGACAGTCGCCCCTCTAAATTCAATCAAACTCAATGACAAGCACAGTACTGTCAGGCACTGGCTTGTTGAAGTTAATGTAAGCAGTCATGCCTATCCCAGGTGTATCACAGAATCATGGAATAAATATTTCAGGACAAAACACTTCATATATCGACGTTAAAGGGAAAAGATATCTGTCCATACACCGGTGGGAACGTTACCGTGAGAACTATACTGGTTAACTGCCTCTAAGTGTCATAGTAACACTTATGGTTCACATCGCACATACGACATGGGCTGTCCGCATGACCTTTCGGATCAACGCACCTAACGGATTAGTGAATTTAAGATAAATTCAAAAAGATCGCCCATTGCTATTGTATATTCTGAGGGAAGAGGCAGAAATGGGTTCTACTCAAGTATGCACTCTTCAAGGATAGAATAGAAAATCTGGATAAAAATGACTTTACATTTAAAAGAGCTTTTAGTGGACAGTTTTGTACATGCTGATTGCATCTAGATCACATTTTGAATGTTTCTGTGAAATATTTACTTTGATACTGTGGAAAAAGTACTGCTCACCAGGCAGGGAACAACGTGTGCCATATTTTAAGGTGTTGTGGTAGGACGCGGCCGTGGATGAAAACCGCGACTTTTCACTCACCAGGCGGACGCTCTAACCACCACACTACGGAGGCTGTCTACATGAGAGAAGAAAGATTGCTGCTAATAACTGGTTTGATCCATAAACTCTTACAGTACACACAATCTTAGTGATTAGGTGAAAAAAACTCATGATATCAAACACTGGATTGTTTGAACAAGGTTCTGTTTCAGAGCATCGCCTTTATCATTACTGACTCTGGCAGAAACAGTCACTCACACTTTCGATCACTGGGTTGTTCACATGCGATATAACGAGGGAAAAAACTCACTCTATTTAAGACTGGACCGAAGCTTCTGTTACGGAGCACTCCGAATAGCATGGCTGGCCAGGTTGACAATGACACTCACTCACTCGGCCTTGGATTATTTGTGCACCTTTCTGTTACAGAAAGGAGCAGCAGTCACTCACTCACTCACTTGCTCGCTCACTCACTCACTCACTCACTCACTCACTCACTCACTCACTCACTGGCAGCATAGCTAGTTGTTTAAACACTAGGCAGTCCTTACTCTCGCCGTGGGACCCCACTGAAGAATGAAAACGTGCCCTTTTGTTTGAACAGCATGCATCGTCCAACTGCAGGCGTGTGTGTGATGTTGGGACTCCCACAAAGGTATGTCGACAATTAGGTTTGTGACTTAGTTGATCGTCTGTTGTCCAGGTGACTGTGTTTGTTCATATAGATATAATTTCTTTCAACTCAAAACGAAGCACACCTTATTGACACCTATGTCTTTTACATGGTTATCGTTCTCTTGCACGAACGGAACATATTGAAATTTACATATTTTCTTCGATACTGAAACTCGTATTCGTAATATTATGATGTATATTCCACATGTACGCGCGGGTCATCTTATAAGAAGGTCAGATACCTGCTTACACACTGTACTGTAATGTACTGTAAGTTTTGTACAAGGTTTAAAATACACATCCATAATCGTGCACTTCAGCTGCTTGCACATGTGTGTTGATGTGAGCATCAGTTTCTGTTCTAATACACACGTGACATACACATATGAACAACGCTGCTGTAAGGAAGTATATTCAGTAAGAACGCCGCTAATACATGAATTTTCAACCGTACTGATAATCAAATTTCCTGATTAACGATCTTTGTCATCTGGAGCTGTAGGGGTAGCCTGGTGGTTAAAGTGTTCGCTTGTTAGGCCGAAGACCCGGGTTCGATTCACCACATGGGCACAATGTCTCCATTTCCGGAGTCTCCAGCCGTGATACTGCTAAACGCGGCGTAAAACCATACTCACTCACCCTCATCGCGAAAAAGACATAAATCATATTAACGACCGACTCCTTATTAAACGAACAAATAACTAACTCTCTCACAGTATCAACCACTGGCTTGGTATTCGAAATGGAGTATGTTAACCAGGCCATGCGAGTTTTCACTAAGTTCCCAAAAGCAGACAGCGAGGTGTATGCGGAAGCTCAATGCAAGGGGCATAACTCGGCTTGGCTTCACGGAGAGTCATTTATGTAGGACGGTTACACGTTTTGTTATTCTGACATATGAAAACAATCAGCAATAAATGGTTGCATTTGACTGAATTTACTTGACTGTGCAACTGTATTTGCACTGGGAAAGTCCTCGTGAGTTAGCTACCTGAGGGAAGTCTCCAGATAATCTGTAAAGAGACATTTTCGGCCATTTCGTCATCTTCATATCTGACGACAGGGCATCAAAGACTAAACATACTGCATCAAGTGGACAACTCACTCACGCTATCAACCACTGGTTTGTGGAAGGTAGATGTAATTGCTGATATTGTTCCTATTGGGTGTAGACACACGGCCACTTCCAGCCTACAAGGTGTCGAAAAGAAAACACAGTTTTATTGAAGTTGGGTCAAGTGGACAAGTCCCTCCTCACCCATTCACTAACTCGGTCTCTACATGAACCACTTGTGTGTGGAAGCTTGATTTAATTGCTGATATTGTTCCCATCTCTGGTGACCCACTGCTGGAACACTGCTAAAGGCAACGTAACATCAGCGACTGACTGACCCATACTTTCTGCAGCAGATGACTTTATATCATACAATAAGTAATCCTGGGGCATGTATAAGCCTGCACATGTAGTGTGAAACATGCAGTTAAACGGACACTGAAATATGAAGAAAACTGATCGATCTCTTTTTACCTCTTCAGTTACATAAGCCTCCATACAATACAATGATTAATTGCGAAGATTTTCATTTAACAATAATTAAACGGTTGAAAAAGTAGCTGTTTACTCGTTCAGGAAATGTTCTTGTTCATGAAATTATTGATGAAAGAGTGAGATTAAAATTCCAAAGATTTAAAACACAAATTATTCTATAATATTTCAATGTGTTCAGAAGTTGTGAGATCTGCACATCATATTTGTGTGACTTGGCACGTGTACAGAATGTTGTTTTCAAACATGACCAAATTAAATTAGACGTGCCCTCACCTGGCATTTCTGGAAAGTCTCAATAATCTTTAAATTACATGCTTAACAGTTATGAAACTTTTAAAATCCTACAAAAGCTTTTTTTTTTATTTAACAAAAACTAATTTTCAACCTCAGAAAATGTTTGAGTACTTCAGAAAGTGATGAGGTTTAAAACAGTGATAAATTGTAAATAAATAAGATTGTTGGATTAATGACAAATAGCGACATTTGGAACGCTACGAGAGACCAAGCTAACTATAAAGTCTTGGGCACGGCATCATTTCTGCGCCAGACTAATTCAGATGACCCCAAACTCCGGCGCAGCGATGATTTAGCATAAGCTATTGTAACCATATTTTGAAAGACATCTGCCAGAAAACTTGTAAATGTTAGACGCTGTTTTCCGTCCAGCGTGTCAGTATGTGTTGTACAATTTGGCGTTGAAGAACTAATTTTTCTCCTAATCTTCAAATAATAATATAGACTGAGGGTGATTTTTTAAATGGAGTCAGATTCTGAAAAAGAGTTGTATTACGTTGAACGTTCGAGCTACCAAGTAACGTGACCATCGCCATACTTGAAAACCGGGGAGGAGGCCACAGTGAGGTGATATCAAGTCTAGCAATTCATTTCACATTTGAAACTCTGGTGAGTGAATCAGGTTTGTTTTACGTCACACTCAGCAATATTCAAGCGGTTGGTATAGCTGAGTCTGGACCAGACAACGAGCAGTGATCGACAGCATGAACATCGACCTGTGCAACTGGGAACAAAGTCAACGAGCCTTGCCACCGTATAACATGGGTTGCTAAACATCAATATTCCAACATCGACCTTCATAGATATCAAACTAAGCTACTGTTTACGTTACCAATGTATAAACAAGGACTTTCCATACAAACTCGTGTAAACAAACTGTAATTTCAGTGGTGCGATATGTTTTCTCACAGAGCCTGTAACTGCTGGTAAGTGGGTACAATACGTATTAGTTCCTGTGAAATGTGAGGGTCTCAAGGATTAATTACGTGTATAAAGCCATGTTCTCCACGTAAACTGGAACATGATGTGTGAGTTGAATATTTCCAGTCTAAAGTTTGTCACCTGTCAAAGTCGTGAAAGTAGTAAAAGTGCCAGCTTGTTGTTCCACCTCAAGGGATTTACCTGAACGGCCCACGAACTCCTGCAAACAAATATTTTCATGCTTTTACCTCTCAACTCAATTCCACCGGTAGGCATAAGGTGGGAAAACAACCACCCACTCACTCACTCTATTGAAGACTGGACTGAAGATTCTGTTACAGAGTATGTCGGCAGTTGGGCTTGTGCGTGCGCTGTCTGGGTGACTGTGTATGCTCATATAGATATAATATCTTTCACCTCAAAACGAAACACACATTTCTCACATGTCTTTTACAAGGTTATTGTTTAGGACAAAAACCACTAATACAGACTTATGCGATGTCCTTTCAACCATCCTTACTATCAAATGACGTGATTAATGATCTGTGTTATCTTAATCAATGTGTTTATACAAAATATAAGGACCACAGCAGTCAGATTTTTCCAGATGGGCAAGGTCAAGGTCAGCGTAGGGTAACATCACTTGGATGAAATAATATTATTGAATATTTTTATGTCAGAATATATTTATCCTGTCCTCTAGATATCCCTCTTTTTGCACCCCTTCCTTGTAAATATAATGAACTTTGACAGTGTGTTAATGTTAGTGCTTTCAACAAGGTTTTAACTTTTAGGACATAAATTCCGCAAAACACTCACTGAGTTGGTCACTGATTATGGTCAGCGTTTCTTTAAGTCATGCAGACATCTTAGACTTGTTGGTTGGTTGATTTCATTGTCAAACGTTCATGTAGTAAATTGTTCCAGTTTTCGACCCGTGAAGGTCCCGGGGTAAAACAGGCCTTCAGCAACCCAGACTTGCCATAAAGGGTGACTATGCTTGTCATTGTGGATCATCAGACATATATTGGTATCCTGTACCGATACGTCAAGGTTTCGTTAGTCAAATATGATAAACTCCAGGAACTGCAACCGCGTCCATAAACCAGCTTGTGTGAGGTAGTTGTCAGCAGAAACTGCTGATGATTTTCAAATATTTGATGTTTTGGTTATATGTTTTGAATATGCAAATGCTAAACAGGATCCAAAGGATGTTGCCCTTTACAATTTCATGGGCTCCTCCCTATTCCTGCTTATCACAGCTCTGTAGGTAGACGTGCTCTGCATCTCTGGAATCATGAGTTGCACATTTCTTTGAAGTAAGTTAACGACTACCTAGGCTATGCTTGAAACAAGCATCTGACAATGTGGATTCTGTTTTTGAATCTGCTGGCAACAACAAAAATCTGCATACAGAAATATAGAGTTTGTAGACGTCTTCAGCTCATGACGATCTATATAGCCCATTTCTACATTGTACTGCCCAAAATAGTTTTCTACTTTTAAAGATATTTGTTAGCTAGTTTGAACTTCATTCATTCTATTAACCACTAGTTTAACGAAGGTCAGTAACTCACTCAACCACCACTGATATGGAGAGAGAGAGAGAGAGAGAGAGAGAGAGAGAGAGAGAGAGAGAGAGAGAGAGAAAGAGATACAGGGAGAGAAAGGGAGAGAAAGTGTATCCACTTGCCACGAAACAATGTAATAATGTGCAACAGTGTGTGACGTCATTGGTAGCAATACCGCCATTCAGCCTTCCAAGCCAGTGCGCTACGAGATTTATTCACCTCAAACGTTAATACATGTTTTACAATATAACAATCACCGTAAAACATGTTGTTCCAATGTTATGCTCTCATTCTCACTTGTCAGTTAGTACCAGTTTATAATATAAACTGCAGATTTCCTCTAAATACTATTAATACTATGGAGCTTTGTGGTTGGGGCGTCTGTTCCCTATGAACACATTATGGTTTGTAACAAAACTCAATTTATCAACTGCTTGTTTGTAGAAACTCAGGCATTCTATCAACCACTGGTGTGGTGAAGATCAGTCATTCTGTCAGCCATTGGTTTAAAGAAGATGAGTCATTCTATCAACAACTGGCTTACAGAAGCTGAGTCTTGCTATCAAAAAACTGATTTGTATAAGGTCTTTATGTAGAAAGCCAGTCACTCTATCAACCACTGGTTTGGCGAATTTCACAGTGTGAACTGACTTGTAGTGTTTCCTCTCATTCCTGAGTCTGCATGTGGACAATGAAGAGTATTTTGAATATATTTTACTAACGCCTCACTCAACAAAAATGAAGCGTCTCTATGGTATTTACATCGGTATTTGCATGTTGTAATGGTTCTCTGCAATTATAGTACTAACTGTTATTGTATATTCTGAGGGAAGAGGCTGAAAGGGGTTCTACTCAAGTATATATTCTCAATGATAGAAAAGCTGGAGAAAAAGGAATACACAAACATGCACACTAATGACTGTTAATTTACAAGAGGTTTAAGTGGACAATTTTTCACATGGTGAATGCATCTAGCACTTGTACCAGAAGTCAACATTCTTCTGAGTCTACATTCTTGTGTTCGATGACACTAGACTCGCAGCCTATCATCTACATAAGCATCGCATATAAGGAATAAATCTAAGACAGACCACCTATTAATGGAACTACTCACTGGCTCACACTATCAACCACTGGTTTCTCAAACACAGATTTAATTACCGATGTTAGACCATTTGAGGGAGATACAAGACCACATACTTCCAACAGGGCATCAAGGATAAAATATAAGCCTCACTAAATTTAGAATCGCTAAGAAGTGAAGACGGCACTCACTCACCCACTCTATCAACCACTGGGTTTGGCGAAATTATTACACTTTGATAAAAGTACCATTTACTGACATCATGCATCATGGGTGAACATCAATCTTACTGAAAGTAAAACCCTTCATAACTGAACATCTCACTCACACTATCAACCACTGGTTTGTCGAAGTAAGATTTGATTGCAGAGGATCATGATACTGTTGCTCCTTGGTGAAAACAAAAGGCCACGCATGTACGAGATGTTTGTAACTGAAGACAAATCCCTTTTAAAACGGACAATTTCTTCACTCGCTCACAATATCAACCACTGATTTGTCAAAGCAAGGCTTGATTGCGGAGGATCACGATATTGTCATTCCTTGATGTTGATAAAAGATCACTTACTGAGGACAGATTATTAAGGGGACCCACGTCCTCCCTTACTTTCTCTATCAGCCACTGGCTGTATGGATTATATAACAGTTCTCCGTGGTGTTATAACTAGTCTATGTACAAACAATGTCAGTTAATCCAGGCACAGTGTCCAGAGCCGAGAGCGCAACCCTGTAAATTCCTCCATAAGTATTCTAATCGGTTAAATACTGTTTACACATTTGTTCTAATGGTCCAAACAGTGGTACCGAGAGTAATTGGTAACAATTAAATCTGTTGCATGGGGAAAATTCGGCACAATCGGCAACAGTCGTCTCCATTCAGTGTTTCTGTCACTGCAGTGAAACTCGTTTATATGCACTTTCCATCTGTGTCAATGAATATGTTCTGGCTCCTCACACTGCTATAACACATCAGGCTTGCATAAAGCAGTGCACAGAGTTTGACAATATATGCCATGTTTATTGAAGGTAACTTCGGAACAAGTAATAGTGATTACGAACAGACAGAAGAAAGAGAAGACGGTCTACATGGGCGACAGCTTCAATCATTCAACACGTTACACACATCCATGTCTAATCTACGATTCGCAGACCAATGAACTGCTTTGCGCAGATTGTTCCGAACAACCTTCACATGCTGGCCAGACAGACTTTATTGATGGCTGTTCAAATGTATCTACCTGTCAGTCCGTCTGTTGGTGGGTTGTCATTGTTATTTGCAGTGGATTAATATACTTACGCTTGAACATGGAACAACACTTTGATCCGTTTGCACTGCTATGTAGATATTTCTTTGAAGAATATATGTATGTAGTGATAGCTACTGTAATTTAAAAGAAATGAATCACCTAGATACAAATTACAGTAAACAAACACGACGACTCATAATCCTCTATGTCCTAATGATACCTAACTTCATAACTCTGAGTTTTTGGCACTGATTCAATTATACCACCTTTCCATGATTTGTGGACCACGCCATTAGTAGAACAACAATATTTCATCAACAACGTTTCATTGTTTAACAGTTTCAGCAGGGACTTCTACCATACAGTAGAGGCGTTCGAGAACCCAGTCTCTATTCCACACATAGGTATAATGTCTAAAGTCTATTTATGGTGTCTCCCACCGTGACATTGCTGGAATATAAGCGGAGTGAAACCTCATTCAGCCTTTTTTATCTTAATAAATGTCGATTGTTAATGCAAATTGTCAAACATTTATTCCAGATATACACAGTGGGCAAGAAATAACCATATCCTCACTCACTCACCCGCATTGCATACAGGACATAATTCACACTGAAGATATACATTACCAGAATATATCACTCACTCACACTATCAACCACAGGTTTGAAATTTGAAATGAAAGTATCTTAAATAGGTGACAGAAACCGAGTTTTCAACAGGTTCCCAAAAGAACACATCGAGAAGTGTATGGGGGAAGCACAAAGGAAGGGCCATAACTCCGCCTGGCTTCAATCAGAGCAATTTGTGTGGTTCGGTAGCACAGCTTGTAACTTAAAAACAATTGGCAAAAAAAAAATGACTGTATCTAGACTTAAATCCAGTGGGTATCTTGCATTAACTTGAATGTGTAATGGTGCTTGCATTGGGAAATTTTGAGAGCTCTACCACTTTAGTGTTACGGAATAAGTCATTAAGACAATTCGAAATGTATTTATTAAACTTTAAAGTGAAGATTGAAGGGGTAGGACTGAGGGGCAGTGTTTGCTGTAATGCATGGATACATATGATATTTGCGCCACATGTGGTTGGATGATACCAGCGCATGTTTGTAAAGTTCGTATGCACTATATCAACGTGTCCGCAGTCTCCAAACCATCTGTAAAGAAACATTTCGGCCATTTTGTCGACATTTCGGCCATTTCGTGTTTGAACTCCACACAGACAGACAGACACCCTGTTGTGGATGTCTAAGCACTTGCACTTGTAATGCAGGAATGCATCTTGTGTCATAAATTTGACGACAGGGTGTCAAGGATAAAACATATGCCCTTAGTGAAGTTAGAACCCTTATCAACTCACTCTATCAACCACTGGTTTATGAAAGCTAGATTTAATTGCTGATATTGTTCCTATTTGATGTAGATACACGGCCACTTCCTGCCGACACTTCCTGCCGACAGCGTGTCAAAGATGAAACAAAGTCTTTATGAGGTAAAAGGTCACTCCGACACAGTGTTCAGAGCCGTGAATGTCACCTCGTAACTTCGGCTATATGTCGTCTCAGCAATGACAAGCATTTACACATTTGTTCCAGTGGTTAATACAACTGTAAAAAACTACTGGGTTACAATTTAAATCCATGGGATTTCTGTATACTGGCTGGAGATACGTTTTGGTGACATTTGGCTAAATATGGGATTCACTTGTAGTCACTGGTGCCTCCATTTATTCGTGACTGCGCTGAAACTCATATAACCGCACTTGACATCTGGATCAATGAATATGTCTATAGCTCCTCTGGATTCAGTATAGTATTTTGATATTACTGAAGGTAGTGTAGCGAGTTATCCAACAAGTGGCATCTTTAAAGACACGATCAGCTCTGTCTGTCTGTCTGTCTGTCTGTCTGTCTGTCTGCCTGCCTGCTTGCCTGTCTGCCTGTCTGTCTGTCTGTCCGCTTGCCTGTCTGTCTATCTTCAATGCTGTGTGTGACAATTTGTTTTAATATGTTAACAATCAGTTGTCGTACACTGTTCTTTGTAGTGCACTGTCTTTTATGAATATGGAAGGCTTTTATGCGTTCGTGAATGTGTGTGCTACTTGGAGAAATGATGTAATTGAAAAGAAATGGAAACACTGGAGTCCATTTACAATGATTGAACAATGCATTTCAAAAGAAATTAAACACTGGAAGTTTTTTTTTCAGAACGTGTAAATACGGCAGCAAGTACAAATTTATGCCAAAATGATATCTTACTTCAAAAATCGCAGAAAAGTCGGCCCTTACATCATGACAAGGGGACTTGATCATAAGCAGAACATAAAGAGAAACAATAACAAAATTATTTTAAACTGCTTTAGCGGGGACATAATTTACTTTTAACGCCTTGTCTTTGTTTCGCCTTATACAAGACATTAGAGAGGGAGAGAGAGAGGGGGAGAGAAGGGGAGCGAGAGAGGGAGAGAGAGAGAGGGAGAGAGAGCGGGAGAGAGAAAGGGAGAGACTATCCAGTAGCCGTGATACAATGTGACGCCATTGGCAGCAATACGGCTATTAGCCTTTCTAGCCAGTGTACTACGGGGTTTATTCCCCACTCCCATTACTACAAGTTTACTATCTAACAATGACTGTACAACAATTTGTTTCAGTGTTACTCACACTGCGGATGACTTCTCAGCCAGTACAAATACACATGTCATTTCCTCAGACAAGATATAAGATGAAAAATATGATTAAATGGAACATATAGAAAAATAGAATATGTCCATGTTTTCAGAACGATAATACTTTTGGGTCTTTGATGTTGGGGCATCTGTTGCCTATGAACATAACATTGAAGCAACACTATCAGCAACACTATCAACCAATGGTTTAACGAATCTCACAATATCAACCACTAGTTTGTAGAAGATCACTCTATTAACGACTGATATGTGGAAGGTTTGTTACAATATCAGTCACTAGATTATACAAGCTCAGCCACAATATCAACCACTGATTTGTACTTCTGTATTTCTATTAACCAGGTTTACCACAGCTACACTAGCAACCTTTAGTTTAGCGAATTTCGATCACAGTGTGAACTGCCTTCTTGTGTTTCTGCTCATTCCCGAGGCTGCATGGAGACAATAAAGAGTGTTTTGAATACATTTTACTAACGCTTCTCTCAACAAAAATTAAGCTTCTCTACTATGTGGGCAATTTCCTCACAAACTGTATTAGCATTGAGAGGGGGTGTCGTGATCATTAAACAGTCAAGCTTAAAACGTATTTACATGTTTCGGAAAGTCATAATTTTTTTACTGAAGTTATACTAACTGCTGTTGAGGGAAGATGCAGAAATGGGTTCTACTCAGGTTTACAATCTCAAGGATAGAATAGAAAAGCTGGATAAAAATCTGTGCACAAATATGCACACTAATGACAGTTAATTCATAGGTAAAAGACGTCTTAGTGCACAATTATTTACATGGTGAATACATTGGCACTTACACCAGAAGTCTTTGAACTGTGTCTACATTCTGGTGTTCGATTGTATTAGACTCACAGTCTGTTACCTACATAGCACCGCCTAGGCATAAATCTAAGGCAAACCTCATATTAAAGGAAATACTCAGTGAATCACACTATCAACCACTGATTTCTCAAACCCAGATTTAATTACCGATGTTAGTGTAGTTTGAGGGAGATACAAACCCACATACTGCCAACAGGACATCATTGATAAACTATAAACATCACTATAAATGGAATCTCTTATAAGTGAACAAGTCACTTATTAACTCACCCTGTCAGCCACTGGCTTGGGGAAACTAGATTGCATTCCCTAAATTCTTACACTTCGATAGAGGTATCATGTACTGACATCATGCATCATGGATGAACATCAACCTTACTGAAGAGAAAGCCCTTCATAGCTGGACATCTCACTCACATTGTCAACCACAGGTTTGTCAAAACAAGATTTAATTGCAGAAGATGGTGATATTGTTACTCACTGATGTTGACAGATGTTACTGAATATGATTTTATTACTATTTTATGTATATACAAGGTCAAGACACAGTGGTGAGAGTCAATTTACAGGGTGTTTACAAATTTGTTCTAAAGGTTCAAACAGTGCTACAAAAAGTACGTGGCTATAATCTAACCTCTGATATGTGGATATGTCTTTAAAGCGTGTATGTGTGTAGTGGGAACTATTGTAATTAAAAAGAATGTAGTTGCCTAGTTACTTATTACAGGAAATATTTACGGCGGCAAGAATTAATTCATGTGGAAACTTTACTTCACAGCTCACAGGCTTTGGCATTTCGTCAGTTATATACCATCTTTCCACGATTTGAGAACTACGCCATTAGTAGAAAAAACATGAGAAATGTTTGAGCATTTCATCAACAACACTTTACCTTTTAACAGCTTCAGTAGGGACTTTTATCATGCAGTTAGAATAATTAATGAGTGTACTCCTCACTCACCTACTTATTAACTCAACCACTGGTTTGTTGAAGCCAGATTTAATTACCGATATTATGGTACTTTCCGGGACGTAGAAGGCCTATTATTGAGAACAGTGGATGACAGATGACATATATACCTTACAGAAGTCAAATTCTTAATATTTGTATAACCCACTCGCTTATTCTATCAACCATTTGTTTGTCGAAGCTAGATTGTATTTCCTATATTATCACCCTGTGATATAGATTCTAGGTCACTAACACAGAGTGCCATAGAGACATGCAAACCGTACAGAAGATAGAGCCCTTAATGAGTGAACACTCATTAACTACTAGTTTGTCAAAAGCTAGATTTAACCGTAGGGGATTGTGAAATTGTTACTCCTTGGTGTAGATGAAAGGTTACTCACTGACCACAGGGCATCGCATAACCTGGGGCGGTGGGGTAGCCTATTTTTTAAGCGTGGCAAGGTGTCGAGTGTGGCATAAAACAGCAAACAGTGCTAAGTGCAACATTCAAATATTATCTTTCTACATTGTATGAATGGTAGAGAGGGAAAAAACACTCATATCCCATGGCAGGCTGGCTGACCGTGGATCTAATGACGTACAGTGTCTTGGGGATTGCCACCTATTATGTTTTTCTTTGGACTCGGAAAAGTTAACGAGTTAATTCCAGCGCTTCAGTATCAGCATTTAACTGTATGCGATAAACATAATGTTTCTTTTCTCTCGAGCCCACCTGTGACCGGGTGTAAAAACCTTGGAGTCAACTTTGTGTGCAGACTCTTTCAGTGTTGTCACAACCCCTAGCCTACAGTACACAACCCTGTGCACTTAAAAGAACCCACGAATCCGTTGGTATATGACCAGGTGGTGGCCACATGAACACGTGCATACTCCTAGTTGCGGGTACAGCAACGTGCAGTAAACTTGGACAAAGTACTGTGACTATGTGTCCCAGTCCACCCAGCTGTCAATTGGGTACCTCGTTAGGATGAGAAAACCACAATAAATTCGGTGCGCCTAGTGGCAGCAAGAGTTGTATACTCCCCAGGGAGTTGAGATTGAAATACGATGTGCTGTTGAGACTGACATCCAGTGATCGAGGGAAAAATACAAGCGCCCTGAGCATGCACTAGTGCGTGGATATGTGCGATGTATGAATATACTATCTATATCTATATCAATATCTGTATCTATATCTATATATCATGGCCGAAGAGTCAGTACGGCTGTTTGACCCGAGTAATGTAACATAGTGCTGTACAGTGTGCGATAAGTTGAGATATGTTATACATGACATTTACATAGAGTATGTCTGTGCTACTTTAACTCAAATCCTACACAGTTCCTGCGCAACAGTAGTATCACTGAAAACTCGGTATCGTGTGGGCATATATATGTATCAGATTCACATTTTGGAAGGATAGCTTCTTTAGGCATGTGTTAATTATGGTGTTTGAGCCTCCATAATTAGGCGGCCTTCGTCGAACTCCAAATAGAGTATTTCTGTGCTACTTTAACGGAAATCCTACACAGTTCCTGGGCAACAGGTGTATTGTGTCTCATAGTTCCTATTCTGAAAACATCCAGGTTGTTAGGGGCTGTGCTAACGAATTGAAGCCGCCTACAAATATCGGAAGAACAGCCGTTCACGAAAACTAAGACGACGCGGCCCTCAGCCTGATTCAGGTACGAAATGATTCATTTTCACAACACAACAATAGCCATGATCTTGTTAATATCAGGGTATAGGAGTATTTTTCATTACTACATGTATACCTATATAGCTATATATTTTGAGTGTTTGAGCCCAGTTATTAATTAATGATGGTCAGTCGTGACCGATCTCTTAAAATGCTAACAAACATTGGCCTTTTCTGGCACTTTGAGAATCTTTCGTAACCATAATTCCAGTATTTTATCAATAGAATATGTTATACATGATATGCAAGATAGGTAGAAAGACCATCAGTGCATATAGGAAGGAAAGCACCCTCGTCTTAGTCGTGAGATAAACTGCCGTGGACAAGTACATGACGTCACGGTGGAACGACTCAAACGTTCATGCAAATGTTCCTGGTGGAAAAACAGTAGCCATAGTTTTGAAGCTGTTGTACCAGTTTCTTACGCTAATTAATTAAGGATTGTGAGTAAATATGAATAATACTGATGGTGTTGTTTAGAGCGGACTATGTTGACGATTCATGTTCATGAGATGCATTTCTTGTCTGATGGAAAGAACTGTGCCACTGTAGTCTTCACTAGGCTAGACTGAAGGTAGTGTACGCTTCCGGTGTGCAAATAGGGCTTTGTTCTACAATATACTGATATAAAGTCTGTAATATACTAATATATAGTGAGCATGCGTGCGTGGGAGGGAGAGAGAGTCAGTGAAAAATTCCACGGCATGGTACGCTGTACAGGGGCTCCTTGCATGGGAACATAAAGTTAGAAATGGATTCGGGATTCGAGGTTTGTTTTCATATTCGGGATTTAAATCCCGAATTTGATTTTTGTTTTCAGATTCGGAATTATTTTCAGATGTGTGTATGTATGCATGTATGCATGTATGTATGCATGTATGTATGTCTGTTTGTATGTATCTCTGTATGTATGTTTGTAAGTATCACTCTATGTCTCTCTGTCTGTCTGCATGCATGTACGTATGTATGTATGTATGCATGCATGCATGTATGTATGTGTGTGTGTGTGTATACATACATACATACATACATACATACATACATACATACATACATACATACATACATACATACATACATACATACATACATTTAAATTTTTAAATTCGAACCCCGAATCCCGAATCCCGAATCCCAAATCCCGAATCCCAAATCCCAAATCCGTTTCTAACATCAGGTACCTTCCTTTCATGAAGCAATCTTTACTAAGGTTAACTCCCGTTCTTTAGCATCGCACTAACGTAACCTTAGTGACCAACGATGACCTTAGTGCTTTGTGAAAGGAGATCCAGTACTCAAAGGATAAACGTCTTTCTATCTTTCTTTCCTTCTATCTATCCACAGATGACAGGGTGCGAGGCTGGTCGTGGGGCCTGACGTCATCGCTGGCGACGTGACGTCACAGCTGGAAGTGCTGACGGCATAGCCTCTGTACTCTAAACTCACCACTGTAGATACCTGTACCCAGCTGTAAGGTACTGATCGATGCCCGTTATGGTCTGCAGAACGGAAAACGGCAATGTGTGTGAAAATATACTTTCAAATACCTAATGCACTCAACACTATCAATTCAGTTGTGTTCACATCTCCACTGAAATGCTCCTGAATGATTGTTTGGGCTGCAGGTGTCGCTGAGGGCACACCTACCCAAGACATATACCCCGGATATTATCCTAGCCAGAGTCATAACACAGAACAGTACTGCATAGGGTACCCTAAACTGCCATAGGGTCCATAGTGTTTAACCCCTGTTGTTCTGATTCGTTTCTTCTGGTTACGAGTGCACATGCTGTCCATTGCGGCATATAAGGGAACTGTACGTAGTACACTTTGTAGGTTTATCCTGGAGACAGTGTACTACAACAGTTCGATTTGGAAAAATCGGTCTCCTCTCAAAAGGTCTCCTCTCAGACAACACAAATAACACAGCCTGTCCAGGTGATGGTCCAAAAGTGGCAAGTGACAGCACCCTAGCGGGTAGAATTTGGAACCTGTAAGCTACAGTGAAGATGCGGCTTTCAATTGTTTTTCAGTTCTAAAAGACCACAACGGGCGGGATCATGTGGTCAGGCTCGTTGACCTGACTGAGTCACGTTATTTCTATTATAAACACCAGTTGGTCAACATGTCCGAAATGTCACAGACCAACGTACGTTATATGGCTGTCATATTGCTGTATGTGGTCTTACAAACCAAACACAGAGTCACACAGTCCTCTACAAAGAACAAAATATTGTACACAGTTCAGAATGTATGTTATTATTTTCATCTTTAAAATAAACACACGAAAGCGGCTGTTGAAGAATTTAGAAGTCTTACCCGAGTGCTGGCAATATTTTCTCTCTCATCGGCATCGTACGCTCAAAATAAATAAAATCAAATTACAAATTTATGTCATCTGGCTGTTACATGTTGTTGAAACTGTAGGCTACAGAAAACCTGTATTTTATTTCGAACATCTGGATTATTTATTTATTTCTTGCAAAGATATGTGTTAGATTTGCTAAAGATATACTCTCACATATAAAATTGGATTTTGCCGTAAATACCGTTTCTTCTTGGTGAAAATAACTATGCAGCATAACTTCATGGAACAGACCGCGAACTGGCCGCCAGACACACGAATATCTTGACCACTGTCGACTTGCCCACTAGCCACCGACAGACCGAAGATCTGATATGGTCACAGCATATTTGTCATTTATACATTTATCCTGAAATCTGCAAGACTGAAGGGTTGTAATATGGTTAAAGTGTTAGTGTGTTTCTTGAAGTATATATTGTCATGTTAGGGTGTTTGTGTTCTGCGTTACTACCTGCAAAACAAACTTTAAAGATATATCACGGTAACTGTCATCATATACAAAAGGTCTCATGGAATGTCTGCTGGTCTAGAACGGAATACTATAACTTACACTGACTGACTGACTGACTAACTGACTGACTGACTGACTGACTGACTGACTGACTGACTGACTGACTGACTGACTGACTGACTGACTGACTGACTTCTTTTGCGTTAACCGTCTGACTCGGATAAGTAAATACGCAGGCAAACCATCACTTTGAGTGAGTGAGTTGAGTTTTACGTCGCACTCTCATCACTTTGAAACACTGATACAATGAATTCATTGAATTGTTGTTCAAAGAATGCAGTTATCAAAATTTTGAAATGCCAATGAGCTTACTTTTCACACAGTCATCGAGCGACCTAGCGATGGTCACGTGACCTGATAAATAATGTTTTATGTATGCGCAATTCAATTAACTCCCTGGATGCCGAGTTTTTCTTCAGGCGCACATCTTTGTAAGGTTTGGAAAGTGAACGTTGTGCAAGATTTGCGCTCACGTGGTCCTGGATCTGCGTACGGCCACAAAATTGCACAGAAATGTAGAATATTTAATGTCCTATCCGTTGGTATAAATATAACTGCGGCTACCTCAGGGGGTTGAGAAATAGACGCTGCTAAAGGTTGTCCAAAACTTTTGTGTGTTGTCCGTTTTTCATCGTGCACCAATAAAAGCACTCTGCTATGAATTATATAATTTGGCATCTTTACGGAAAGTGTGAGCGAAGAAAATACAGCTTGATATTTTAATGACATAAGTGTATATGAAATGGATGTATGGGCTAATGCATAATGTCATACTCACAAAATCAAAAATGACCCGCAATAAATGTCAAAAACCGATTTTCTTCTACGACGTCATGCACGTATAAAGATAAGGGGGCATAACTCAGATCACGTGGAGAGAATTTGCTGTGGATACGGACAGTATATTTTCGTTATGTTTTGTTCACAGTGAACGAAACTATTCCAGTACAAAGTTACCCAATGTGAGAGAATACCTTTTTGTAGTTTCACAATTTGTAAGAAAAGAATTCAGTGGACTCCATCAAAAAACAGGTAATAGCGAATTGGATGTCCCTATCCAATGCATAATTTATTTCTAAGAATCCCATAATTCTCCTGTTTGTGTACATGTATTTTGATTAATTTTGCATCATTATTAACGGAGTAACAGCCACATTTTCAAATGTAATGAAATAACTGAAAATAATGCTACATTTTAGTTGACTTCACGGCATGTTTTGTGCATTTTGTGACGTCGGAAAAAGACGACACTGGTTGCTGATTAGTATATATCTAACCTAATTTCAACTCAGTGTGTAAAAGATCTCGGTTTCTGTGTTAGAATTCAGCACTTTTTAGCCAAAATATAACATGAATGATTTTATCACTGAAATAATGTCCTGAATATATCAACAATTACACTTTTTTTTAGAACAATACTTTGAAGATTAATTTGGGAATGTCAAAGGGTTACAAAACTGTTTCAGTCAAAAGTCGTTCGCCGCTGAAGTTTGTAAAGAAGTCACTCGATTTGTAAACGAGTTACTGAAAAAGTGTGTGCAAGTACACAGCCCAAGGTCGGGACACAGTTATGACGTCCGTATCGCCAGGTATGACGTCACGACGCCAAGGTAGCAGGTCTGGCAGACATCCAGCTGTTCCCAGCCGATGTTTGAAAACAAGACACTTTCCTTGTGTGAGCAGCAGCTGGGTGCCGAGACCGGGGACAGTGTCATGACGTCATCATAGCCAGATATGACGTCACGCCGCGAACACAACAGTTCTGGCGGCAGACCTTCAGCCGAGAGACTGTTTTCATCTCGGGGAGAGATAATGGTGTGTGTGTGTGTCTTGTCTAAGCACTCGGTCTCTGGATGACCACCCATAACACTTACAATCGGACTGACACAAGAGAAATTCGCCATTGAAGAAAAATGGTTCCAAAATTGAAAATTGGTGACAATATTAGCAAACAGAAGCGTGCACTGTTAACCTTAAAATAAACCCTAGTGTGTGGGCAATTCCGTATGTGGTGTAGTTCATTTCATTATATTTAAGTACGCATGCGCACACGTGATTAAAGAAGGTATAGTTTTTCGGGACATCTTTCATAAGTTAAAACTTATTTACAAATTGAATCTATCTGATCGTTTGTTAAAACCATTTATTCTAAGTTGAGTAAGATTCTGTGACTTAAATTTTCCTTTGGCCAGGTAAAATTATGAGGATTGTTGAGGATTGTTTGTTTTAAGTAAGATTCATCGATACGGTTTTCTGCAAACAGACTTTTATTTTACTTTCATTCAGCTAATTTGTCCGTAATACTGAGAAGAGAGGTCCACTTCATTGCCATAAATATTTTGGAAACATGAAGCCGAAATACCAGCAAATGTAGTTTAGGGGAGCGAAAGAGCGAGATTAGTTCATGGCAAACAGCGAAGAGCAGACGCTATGCTATGCTATGCTTTGCTATGCTATGCTATGCTATGCTATGCTACCAGGCAAACCCCCTAACCCCCCCCCCCCCCCCCTTCACCCACACACTCCACATCCCACACCCCACACCCTACATCCAACGCACTTGCAACTCATATCATATAGGTTTTGAAGACTGACGGACGGACGGACGGACGGACCGTTTGCCTCTGAAGAATGTTGTACAGTGTAACACAGGATATCCGCACCGCATGATATCTTGGCTCGGTATTATGTAGCAGAATGTTGGATAACGTCGGATATGATATCATAGCCACAACGAGCACATAGGTATCTATGCTTTATTATATCAACTCGATTGATAAACGGAAAATACCATTCTTACTCAAAACACAACCGCACTTTCTGCAAACACGCGTCAATGAGCTGTGATGACCAAGCGCACGAAATAATTGTTTTCCCTCAATCCCCCTTCCAATCTCACTCACTCACTCACTCACTCACTCACTCCACCCTACACCGATCAAGTGAAGGATGTTGTCAAGTAATGGTGGTGTACATGGTCAAGACATGCAGTGAGGGGGGGTAAAGCCACCGGGTGGTTCATATTGCTTGTTTTTCACAGCATCGCTACATTTGGCCCAGGTGAAGTCACGAAATGTATGTCGCCTCATACAGTAGCATGCGAGTATGGCCTTGGTACCACCCACGATTTATACAGACAATTTCCGCAGCCATGAATGCAACACTGAAACACCTCCTTTCATATATTGTAGAAATAAATGGTAGGGGAATAAAACTCATATGATATAGGCTTGGAAGGCTGACTGGCTGGTATTGTTGTACAGTGTTGGACCTGAGAAACATAGTATCATAGCTACAGAATCAACAATCAATATATTGTGTGCCCGATATTGCATTGGGAGATGATTAACATTATTATAAGAGGATGTGATTAGAGGCTGTTATTTATTTGTTTTGTTTCTTTGTTTCTTTGTTTGCATGCATGGGAATGTTTTGGAGGGAGGACCGCGTGCATGAGAGTAACTGACTGACTGACTGACTGACTGACTGACTCCCATCCCCGACTCCTACACCCCCTTTCCCAGACACATGAACGCACGCGCCGACACACGCACACGCACACGCACACGCACACGCACGTACATACACAAGCACACTTAGTCACAACGTATGAACAGTCCGTAGGCATACAGTTAAAGACTTGTTAGCTATTCGACAATGACTCCTCTCATTTCAAGGTTAAACCATTACAAAACGCTGTTGAAATTCTTTCTACGTACTGGTAACGGAGGTGGTGAATAAAGCTCGTATCTCTCGGGCGGTAAGGCAGAATGGTCGCTTGACTCCGACTGACGTTGCAACATGTTGGACAACGTCGGACATTGCGTCACTGGCAAAACAACCACACATGCTTTATTATATCAACATGATTGGAATTTATAAGGTATGTATGTATTTGTTCTCTGTGCATGCGTGCGTGTATCTGTCTGTCTGTCGACTGGTCATGCTCTCTCTCTCATGGTTGACACATGTCATCGTATCCCAATTACGTACATTGATGTTCATGCTGTTGATCACCGGATTGTCTGGATCATTTACAGAACGCCGCATAAAGCATGAACATTGCTGTGTCAGAACTACACCAAACCATTCATCCATAACGGGCTTTTATCAAATGAGTGAGTGAGTTACGTTTTACGCCGCTTTTAGCAATATTCCAGCAATATCACGGCGGGGGACACCAGAAATTGAGCTTCACACATTGTACTCATGTGGGGAATCGACCACGGGTCTTCGGCGTGACGAGCGAACACCTTAACCACTAGGCTACCAGACAGCCCCTTTTATCTAATGCACACAAATAGAGTAATGCATACAAATTACTGAAAAGTGGCCAGTCGTTCGCCTGAACCATTTACTAGAGGCAAACATTGGAATTAACTGATGTCCAGCAAGCAGGAGCTTGTTGATATGCTTGTGAGGGTGTAGCAACATTCTTTCTACATTGTATTGATGGAGGGGTAGAAGAATATTCATATCGCACGGGTAGGAAGGCACTATGGCAGCTTTGTTCTGGATAACGTTGCACAATGTTGAACATGGTATCAGCAGCCATACATACTCGAATGTTATATTATGTCAACACGATCAATGCATGAAAAATACTATACCCGACTAAATCTTCTATATGACACAAACTGCAAGGCGTAGGTACTACATAACGGGTTTCATGAACTGCATGATGGCATGGCTGCTCGTACAGGTACAATATATCAACACTGACGGGGTGACTGCTGGTGCCCTTCTCTCCATGGATTTCTGTTCATGCTATCAGAAATAGCATGATCCAGACTTCATGGGTCATCATGCCCGATCATCTGAGTATCAGCATGCTTGGAGAGCAAACCACTGATGCAAATAGTCTAGCCGAAGGAAATGCTCTTTAATGGTTATTTTTTTTCTATTTACAATTTTTGGGGGTTACCTGTTCACATTTTACAGTTGACCGACTGTCGATACTGATGTATTAACACCATCATTCACCAACAGCAGTTAATTTTAATGTAATCCTAAACATCTACCACTTCTGTCCTGGTGAGACAGGGCATCCTCCAGAGTCCTGTTCCACCAAATACCAACCTATAAGCTGTGTGACTCTGAACACACAGAGTTTACACTATGTTCGCTCTGTCTTACTCTATCCTCAACTGTCCGCCTATCATACCTGCACGATCAAAACTTGCATAATCAACCCCCAAAGACATGCATAATTATGGCCGACATTAACGGTCAGAACAATTATTGGGGAGTACTGATACAAACAACAAGGGAAAGATCCAAATCTGGTATTCGCCATCTCAAAGATGGTGACTCTCTTTTAACAAATCCAACTGAAATTGTAAACAAACTTGCAGAAGCTTTAGCAAACCACTCCTCGTCATGATAATTGCCAGGATTACAATGAAGCTTTCCTCTTCACGAATTGTGTGTTGCCCTGGGGCAGGCTCAAGTACCTGCGACAGGAGTTGATGATATTTATTATCGGCTTTTGAAACACCTCCCTGATACAAATTTGGAACCTCTACAGAATATATTTGATGACATTTGGACAAACGGAAACTTTTCTCTCTCGTGGCACAATGCCATTATCATCGTTATACCAAAGCCTGGCTGGGATCACACTGATCCCTCAAACTACCGTCCTGTATCGCTAACTAGCTGTGTTATCAAACCATTGAATGCATGGAATCAACATTCTATTAACTTGGTACTTGGAGACCAATAACCTTTTTAGTGTCCTCCAACGTGGTCTCTGAAGGAACCGAAGTACATCTGACCATCTAGTACGTCTTGAATCATGTTTATAAAAAAGTCCATTGCCAACAAACAACGTGCTGTGTCTACCATCTTCGACTTAGAGAAATCATATGATACAATGTGGAAACATGTTGTCTTAAAAGATTTACATGAATTTGAACTGGTGGGCAGATTTCCTTAGTTCATATCCCAGATTTTAAACAACAGAAAAGTGCGGGTGGGTTACACATTGTCTATTTCCACCATGACTAGATGCGTCCTTCAAGGCACCATCCTGTCTGTCATCCTTTTCAGCATCAAAATTTACAGCCTCACGGAACATTTAATTTGTTGAGTTCATGGGTCCCATTTCGTAGATGATTTTAATATTTTATGCCGTGGTAAGAATACGCAATAGACAGGCAGCTACAAATGTGCCTTAACAAACTCCAAAGATGGCCCAATGAAAACGGTTTTAAGTTTTCAAAATCAAAAGCAAATTGCATTCACTTTTGCTGTAAACACAAACCACACAAGAATCCAGACCAATCTTTAGATTGTACGCCTATCAAGGTTGCAGAAGACGATAAATTCCTGAGAATCGTTTTTGATCGTCACTTGACATCCTTGCCTCACATCAAATATTTGAAAACAAAGTGTTTGACGACCCTCGACTTAATAAAAGTCGTTTCCAATACAGCGTAGGGTGGGAATCAGATTTCTATCCTTTACCTGTGCAGATCATTGATTCGCTCTTAACTCTTAAAAGCAACCTAGAAGACTTAGATTCTATCCACCATCAAGGCCTATCATAAATGGTAGTTTTGTAAAGAGAATAACGAATTACTTGCTTTTGTATTTGATGCTGTGACATTTTCTGTTTTTAAAATGGTAGTGAAACGAAAATCTGTTTTTGAAACAAAACCTCTTTTTGATCTAATAAATGCAAACTTGATCTCGACACTACATGGAATAATGACGATGTGACGTAAAGCCCAGCTCAACACAACTCATGGATGGAAGATTGTTAGCAGTGTTAGAGCTCTATGATGGCCTTGGTAAACACATAGGGTCTGAAGCAGACAATCCAGTGGCTGTTACCATAACAGGGCATAAATTTATGAATCACTATGAAATAGTGATGATCCTGCCCCACCGGGGACACCCGTCATAAACATGTGTTAAGTATAGTCATTTGTTCACCTGAACTAATTCGGGAAAATATTGTTTAAGACAAAACACGGAATTGTATCGGATATACATATTTTGTCATTGGTGCATCAAATTTTGAAATGTCTAGCAGAAAACTTCACTGAGACCTTGAATGTTGTCACTTTCATCAAACAACTTCTGATCAATGACTCTCTTTAAAATCTTGAAAAAAGCTCTCTCGATTGTACCTAAGATTGTTGGAAAGTCGTGTAGTTATTATGGTCACATTGAATCTTTATGCTTAGGTCTAAATACGAAATAGCCTGACGCGGTCTCAGTTGTATCATTAGTTTTCAAGGTCAGGTGAGGCAAAATCAGTGGAGGGCAATTGATGGTTATAAAATTTGGCTCGGATATCTAATGGTAGTACCGCTTGAATCTCCCTTTAATATTTGTTAACTGTCTAGGTCACCTACTGGGGTTCCCGTTGGAATGATGCCCGTAACCTATGCTATTTGGCTCAGTCAAAAGACTGGAGAATCGCCGAAATGTCCCAGTGACCAATGTAACCTGCATCAACACGACGGATTTTATTGGGTATCATTTAACACGGATTCTTTGGTTTATCTTGACAAAGTTTGAATATTGTTAAACCTATATAAATTGGCTCAACCAGCTAACGGAGATTCCGTTGGAATGGTGGTCGTACCCTTTGTCATTTGGCACAATCATCTAGGGAGCACTGCTGCAATTTCCACGTAATCTAGGTTATTTGACTCATCCACCTGACATGACTCCCGCTGCAATGGTCACTTTAGGCTTTGTCATTTGGCTCAACCATCTAATGCAAGAGTCACTACAATGTCCCCCTAACCGATGTAGATTGGGTCAACATCATGACTTTTGTTTGGTGTCCATGTACACTATTTAACTCGTTAAGACTGAATAATTTTACCTAATGCAACTTCCCGTGCTGCTTGATAAGATAAAAGGAACAGAGATAATTACATTACATCTTGAATTCCAGATGCTTCCCACTGATACAAGTTACTTTTTGACCAGTCACACGACTGGAGTGGTCAAGTGGAATTATTTTGAACCTATGTTGTAGTTGTCATTAACATTGGGAAACTGAAAGATTAAACTTCTTATATTGATACTTTTGTTTGGGTAATAAGAACTAATACATACTGAAACATTTTCAATGGCTTTTCACACTCGAAACCATGATTAATCATTATACATACATTTGAACTGTATCCAACCACATAGACATCAATACAGCTCAGTCGATATAAGCACCCTTACCTTTTCCATATATTTTGTATTTTCCACAAGAATGTATATACCTGTATAATGAAAACACATTCGTATCCTGTCCTATCCTATAATTGACATTTGTCATAAACACATGCCCACGCCAGCCAGTTGTAAATATATAAGAGCACGGGAACATATCGTACAAGAAAAGAGGGAATGAATGTCACTGATGCGTAAATTTGGAAATATCCAGTAACTGTGCACCACAAACTTTACGATAGATTTTGTGATATCTTTACCTAGGCCTAGACTATTGAAACCTTAGTCAAACAACGTTTGAACTGTAGCTCTTAAGATGTATTTTGATCAGTTGTATCCGTCTAGTACTCAGTACATTTACTTATCTTCAGAGAAATGTCTTGGTCGAAATGGTTTCTTATTCAATAGCGTTCTTCAAGAGGTATAACCTGACTGGCAGATAGGTATAACATATAATTCTTAAACATTTATCGTTATATTGTTTATTTTTCTTTGTGCATAATTATGTATACCTAGATTACAAATTTGTTTATGTAAGAATGATAGTGCAAGCACCGTGTGAAATACATGGGACCGTCGGAATAAAAGTACATGTAATTCAGGCGCTCACATTTCAATTTCTTCACTTCCCCAAGAAGGTAAACAGAATCAACCGGTGTCATTTCATAGGTAAATTCTTCGGTTAAGTAGTTTACTACAGGGGTCTAAAATGAAATACAGGGAATGACAATATGTTCCACTGTAGATTTTCTACCGTAGGAGATATCTGTCTTATGTAGAAGCGATGCTATGCAGACAGTATGGCAAAGTAATACAAGCAATCACTGCCCAGCCCGCGTTAATGTGTCTCAGTTGATAATTTGTATTACGCAGATTGATTTGATCTTTGAACCAGGTTAGATTTGATCATCAGCAAGCCATGCTTGCTGTATGAGGCATCTCGCCAGGATATAAATGGTAGTGGGTAGTTGTAATGCCTCACATTTTGATATAAATGGTAGTGGGTAGTTGTAATGCCTCACACTTTGATATTCTAGATGTTTTACAAACCCTTGTCGACATACCTAATTTATAGTTTATACTATATTATACATTGTTAATATGTTAACTCTTTTAGTCGCAATATGGCTGAAATATTACCGATGTAACTTTAAATTTTAACACACTCACTCACTGTATATATCTATGTGTTTGGTAGAGTTTTTCACTATGCAGCTACTTGTTATTTCATTCTATGGCAATCTGCTATAGGTTATATACATACAGCCATTTGTTACAAATCTTGTGTCATTATATAGCTGTTTCCAAGCCTTTTCATTATATAGCTATCTCTTTTTATGGGTTTTTGTTACATACAGCTATTTGTTACCAATTTTGGGTCATTATATGGCTGTTTCCTCGCCTTTTCATTATAAAGCTATCTGTTTCGTAGGTTATTTATATACAGCTATTTTTTACCAAATTTGTGTCAGTATGTAGCTGTTTCCTCGACTCATTATATAGCTATCTGTTTCCACGTTCATTGTATTGCTGGATATATTTATATATGTTTTTATTTTATTGCATATACCTGATGAAAGATTATACTCCAAAATGTTGTTAACGAAGTAAAGGAGTTGCTATCCACAAGTTCGTGTCTTTGCGTGTATTGCTTCCCTATCCAAAGACCATATTTTACCAGCTGATACTCTCTATTCCATTTCAAAATGAACACGGTGACATCATTGCTGAAACTGGCATCACGGACACTTTGTACATCTTTACTTACTAATACTTTTTCATGTTTGAAGTGTTCATTCAAAACTATGAATTGTTAATGACTCTGTCCTTCGGTTGAAGTGGTATAAATGATTAATCCTTCTGACTAGATATTCAAATACAACTTCATTCAAAGGAACTTTGTTTCTGTGCAGATAGTGGTTAGGTTTATTATTGTCATTCATATAATAGTTAGAATATTATTGATAACGTTGAAACACAAGAATGTATGTATCTCTTCTGGATGATAGAATGACTGTATTGCTTGTGTTTTTCGTGGATGGAATAAGAACCTGTTTTTCGACTGTTTCATTGTGTTTATGGCTGTGTTTGACCCTCATGGTAAGCACACATTCTTTGTGTTACATGGCTGTGCACATTTTAGTATATCTATTACATTGTCTTTCTATTTACTCACAATATATCTATTGTGGAAGTGTAAATTATTAAAATTTGCTGGGGTGTCTGGGGTGAACTCGGTCACCCAGGACTCCGCAGAGCTCTAGTAGAGGAATGGAATGCGTTTACGCATGTTTTCTTCATTAGCTTGAAAAGGGCATGTGAGGAAGGTGTGCGGTACACAAGATAATGAATGATGGGGTGCTTCAGGTTTGTCTTTTTCATTTTGGGGACTTTGAAAACTGAAATGAGAATTTGAAAATTTGCCAAGTGTAATTCAGATCATCTACTTAAAACTTGGTAGAATTACACGTGACCCAGGATTCTGCAGATCTCTGATACAGGGATGGATTGCGATTACACACACTTCCTTTATCGGCTTGATGAGGAGCATGGGAACAAGAGCCACCCGTGTCTTGGACACTCGAAAAAGTACACAAGATATTGGCTGACCGAATGTTTCATGTTTGTCATATTCATTTTGGAGGCTTTGTCTATGCAACTCATGTTTGTTAGTGCTGTTTGAACTTTCTGTCTGTATCCCTTGTATAGCTAAGTTTTACTAAATTTTATCTCTTATGGTAAATTGTTAGCATATGATTTTAATTTGGTGTGCTTTAGTTACAACAAGTCTGTGATAATCTAGTAATTTTTCTGCCCTTCGTTGACAGGGTTTCATGAATGAAATGTATTTATTATGACTTTAGGACTAGCTTTAGTCACGATATTGCCGATGCGACTTAAAATGACTGACTGTCTGAATGTCACGATGTGTGACATTTTTCACGGCACTCAACAGTATGGTGACACTCTTAGTTATTTTTATTTCTGAGAACCAACTTTTAATATCTTCAGTGCATCTATTTACGCTACACCTTAGAACCTTACGAACTATCTTTAAGCAAACTATAATGACGTCATAGGCCTAAGTCTAAGTTAACTTTCGTACAATGTTAAAGAATGGGAGTTAAGGTTAACCTTGGTTAAGATTGCTTTGGGAGAAAAAAGCAACTGATTAGCATTGTCATTGATACTTTTCTCCTCATGTGCAGGGAAGATAACTGTCCATTCTTTGGGATGTATTCTCTGGGGTATATCCGAAATGTCATAACTGAATTATTAACCAGCAGGAACGTATAGCTGTACACAATGAAGGTGCTTTCTTGCTTGTACCAGAAGGTCAAAAATGGTCATTACTGCTGTCCACCAGGTGGTGTTGAAGCCAGTACCTCGTATGCCTGACACCTCCAGGGTACAGATTGAATCAGTCATTGGATGTTTTGGTGTGGAATCCTTCTCCATTCCGCCTGCAGCAAGTGGAATAACTGTCGAAGATTCTCTTGTGGATTACGACTTCAAAGTACCCGTCTATCGATCTGATCCCAACGGTGTTCGATTGGGTTGAGATCCGGGGATCTGGAGGACCAGGGGAGGGTATTGATGTTGTTATTGGCCAGGTACTCCACGGTGGCACATGCTGTGTGCGGTCTGGCGTTGCCCAGTTGGGAGAGCGGCCGATGATGGTCAACAAGGTGAAGGACGTGCGGACGGAGAATCTGGTCGATGTATCAACTGTACGTCAGATTGCCTTGGACAAGCACAAGTTGCGATCTGCGGGTGTATGAGATCGCTCGTGCCCACCCACCCCCCACCCCCCACCCCCTTCCATACACACACACACACACACACACACACACACACACACACACACACACACACACACCATAACAGTACCCCCACCGAATCTGTCCATCTGTCTGATGCATTTAGGAGCAAAATGTATGTGACGTCGTATGTAGACATGGTCTCTACCATTACGTCGCCTGAGGAGATAACAGGATTCATCGCGAAACCAAACCAAAACCAAACTTTGCCAGGTTCCATGGCACCATCTCACTCGTCGACGTCGATGGAGTCGTGTCAAGAAGGGGGCAACGTTTAGACGTTTGGCACGTATTCCTACTTCTCGGAGACGGTTCCTGATTGTCTGATCGGACTCCAAACTGTTCTTGAGCTGTGTCCCGGGCGATACGATGACGGTCACGTAGGTGGGTTACCCGGATGTACCAATCTTGGGCAGGTGTGGTGACTCTAGGTCTTCCTGATATTGGACGCTCATTCGTCGAATTTGTTTGGCGAAATCGATTCTACAATCGAGTTACTGTGCTGGGATGAACGTTGAAGATCCTTGCCACCTCAGTCTTTGTTTGATTCGCCAGCTTGCAATTGTCCAATTGCCTGATTTCGATCGGCAGCTATGAAACGTCACATTTTCGTGTACAGTACTTGCAAAGATCGTAGATGAAATTGTGAGATATCTAAATTTCATTTTGGGTTTCCCTTTTTGAAGAGTGTATCTGGCTGTTCGTCTATGACACGCGCCTCTCTTCTCGATCAGTAGGTTGTCTCGTGTCGTAGAGGTGACCAACAGCATCGGTAGACACGCTCGCTGACTTACTGGCACATGCAGTGATATCCCAACTCCGACCGGGTTCGATTCCACACACTGGAATATGTGTAAAGCCCATTTCTGGTGTCTCCCGACGTAATATTGCTGGGATATCGCTAAAAGCCCCACAAAACTAAACTAACAGACTCCAACAGAAACCATCTTGACAGCCATCCATACACAGTATAATGATAGGTTGAATGGAACTGGCACTTCAGTACCATGCACAAACAACCAACAGTTAAATGTGTATGAAGTTTCCTCTTCATTGCACAACTCCTATGACATAGGAAGGCGTTGATGTTTCAGTTCATAATTTGCATCTTGGCATTGATTTGCTCCTTTTGATTCTTGGTGCTTTGAGCCTTTCGCATACTTGAGTTTGTTGTTTTTAATTTTTTTATTTTAGAATATTTAGTGGTGGGTCAGGTAGTGTTGTTACCATGTCCTGGCAGTTACTTTACACAACTGCGCAGATGATGTTCGTGCATCACCGGATAGTCTGGTCTACACTCGCCAATTTTCAGACCGCCATATAAAGCTGAACTAAGGTTGAGTGTGGCGTAAAACTAAACTCACTCACTGTTTCGTAGTGTCCAATATTGAAGGTTTTACATTTTTAACTATCATCTTAGTAATAGTTTGATATGAGGGAAATATATGAGAGTACCTACTGTGGCGTATGATGGCCAAGTGTAATGCATTAGTGCTCAGCTGTAAATCTGATTATGATTATGATACTCTTCATCACGAAGGATCGTAAAACAGTCAGTTCGGTATCAATGCATAAGTACAGAACACACTGCATCATGAAGGATCGTAAAACAGTCAGGTAGGTATCAATGTATAAGTACAGAACACACTGCATCATGAAGGATCGTAAAACAGTCAGGTAGGTATCAATGTATAAGTACAGAACACACTGCATCATGAAGGATCGTAAAACAGTCAGTTCGGTATCAATGCATAAGTACAGAACACACTGCATCATGAAGGATCGTAAAACAGTCAGTTCGGTATCAATGTATAAGTACAGAACACACTGCATCACGAAGGATCGTAAAACAGTCAGTTCGGTATCAATGCATAAGTACAGAACACACTGCATCACGAAGGATTGTAAAACAGTCAGTTCGGTATCAATGCATAAGTACAGAACACACTGCATCACGAAGGATCGTAAAACAGTCAGTTCGGTATCAATGCATAAGTACAGAACACACTGCATCATGAAGGATCGTAAAACAGTCAGGTAGGTATCAATGTATAAGTACAGAACACACTGCATCACGAAGGATCGTAAAACAGTCAGTTCGGTGTCAATGTATAAGTACAGAACACACTGCATCATGAAGGATCGTAAAACAGTCAGTTCGGTATCAATGCATAAGTACAGAACACACTGCATCATGAAGGATCGTAAAACAGTCAGTTCGGTATCAATGTATAAGTACAGAACACACTGCATCATGAAGGATCGTAAAACAGTCAGTTCGGTATCAATGTATAAGTACAGAACACACTGCATCATGAAGGATCGTAAAACAGTCAGTTCGGTATCAATGTATAAGTACAGAACACACTGCATCATGAAGGATCGTAAAACAGTCAGTTCGGTATCAATGCATAAGTACAGAACACACTGCATCATGAAGGATCGTAAAACAGTCAGTTCGGTATCAATGTAGAATCGAACCTAGGTCTTCGGCGTGACGAGCGAACGCCTTGAACAAATGCTTCCCTTCCGCCCCTGACTCTCACTTACAAAACCAAGGATACTCTCCCCTCACCATATACTTACTTGCACAACATGTATGACCAATGCTGCATCGTTAGAGAATGACTTCATCGTGTCTGCAATGTCAGCCAAGCAGGCGGATTATAACTTGCTTAACTTCCATTAAATTTATTAGACCCGTTTGGGTTTCTCGTCATTTTTTCACTCAACTGAGAAGTCCTTCATGAATGTTATTTATATTTAACGCAGGGAAGTGAAAGGCATCAGGTGTTGTTTTACCTGCAATAGAAACGTGGCTGGGTAACCAACAGTGATCAAATTAGCACTGGTCAGATGTAAGACCGATATCGAGAATCGGGCGATAATTCAATGAAACCTTTTATGAGCCTGGAGATTTAATAAGGAATCACAGACAACACTGCCCGGATTGAATGTACTTTGGGGAAATATTTCAATGATTAAAATGAACATATTTAAGTCCCAGTTATGCATACCGTTGCTGATAAATAGCTTGCTTGAAGCATAATGTTTTCAACTGGTATCTTCTGTGTCTGCCTCTGGCTTGCCTCTTTGCCAATGAGGTATGGTCTTTAAGAGGTGTGATGCAACGGAGTCAAGATCAACATCTGCTCCTGTGACATGAAGTTCCCCTCAGGTAGAACCAGCTTTAGTTTACATTTAAATACTGATAAGAAGGAACAATATTTTTGAATAATTCCTGGAGTACATGGGTTTGGTTTTACTGTAGTAATATTTGTGTATATTTGTTTGATGGGACGTTGTTTTTATAGAAGGCTACCCTTCCTCCACTTGCACTCCTGCTGGGGACAGTGTGTCAAGCTTTTCTGGTGACTTAGATTCAGTTTTTGCAAGCGATTTTAGAAGGCTTCACCATATCTAATGGAACTGTATCCTAGCTTCTAAGAGTTATCTGAACAAATAAAGAAGGGTAATCTGATCCCGACTCAAGAGTTTGACATGAACTGAAGCGAGGCTAGTGCTTAGCCTTGGCAAATCAAACGTTGTGTGAGCCCTAAGATCTTGGCCAATTTGATGGACCAGATGTAATTAAACTACCGTACAGTTAAATCTAATTTGTAGAAACAAAAGAAACAACAGGTTTAAACCCAAGCAGAAAACATTCACCAAAAGGCAACATTGTCCCGATAACGACACAGCTGTCTGAAAACTTCGAACCAATCATGAATCTAACTGTGTGGGATTCCTCAGAATGCATGAACATGGCTGTGGAATATGTACCGATGTTGGACAGAGCAATAACTCCAACACCAAACGAATATGCCAAAACATTCATATGTTGCCTTCAGTTGCTCTAATCAGCCAACATTTGTACTTATATTTCTGCTTTGGCCATGATTGGCGTGTACCATTCAGCTTGGTCCAATCAGCCAACATTTGTACTTATATTTCTGCTTTGGCCATGATTGGCGGGTACCATTTAGCTTGGTCCAATCAGCCAACATTTGTACTTATATTTCTGCTTTGGCCATGATTGGCGTGTACCATTTAGCTTGGTGTGCTCACATTCTCATGAACATCCTAAACTCTAACATTGCATGTCAGTTATGACGGATACACAGAGCTCACTGTTGAATCATAATTATGATGTTGATTTTCAGTATTCACATGTTCAGATCCTAGAAAGTATGCAGTGGAGCATGTTAACCTTACATGCAATATTTTCCAGGTTTGGTTTTCTCTCTGAAACATTGTACGGTATAGTGTTCTGGTGTCAATTATTTACGCGTTAACAACAGCAAAAATCTCCCAAAACCCAAGTGGTGTCTGCTTCGTATACATATAAGTGGTTACAACAACAGCTTTTGGCTCGCATGAAAGGTTAACGTTTCTAAAAATGCTCTATAGGTATAACATGCTTGTTATGTCACAGAGAACCGATCGGCGTTTCAGTTGACTCACTGCTTCTTGAGTACTTGACGTGATGTCAAAAAGAAAATAGCAGATTTCTATTGTAGTATGATAAATAATGCACATGCTGCTGCAAACATTTTCAGAGAGATCTTATTCCGACTTTGTTGTCATGGGCTCAGTTTAGTCAACCGCATCGTGTTTGATGTTTTGCATGTTCTGACGGCACGTCTCTCTGCTTGAACATTCATTTTCACGATGGCTCCTGTCAACAAGACGTCTGGCAATGTGCTCGCCATTGTAGTGCTATATCTTGGCATCTCCAACCTGCACGACACACGGGGTGAGTATATCATGACGGATGTAGCATAAATTTGTTAAACGTTTATAATTACTGAGACGTTGTTACATAATCAATTATGATATTATATTACGTCAATGTTCAACGTTGAAGGGCATTTAAACTTGGTTTGCGTTAAGGAAAGGAAGAGTTATTCACAATAATGTAGTTGACATCCCTAAATCTTGCTTTTGTAGAATCAATTCTATTTGACATTATTTGTTATGTCAACATTTGTAAAAGATGTGTGAGTTAAGGTATTTGAAGGTTAGTGAAGCTGGTGAGGACTTTGGTCGCAATATTCCGTATGATCCCATGGATATGAAATGGATTTGAATGGATGGATGGATTTGAATGGATGGATGGATTTGAATGGATGGATGGATTTGAATGGATGGATGGATTTGAATGATTATTAGGTTGATCAAAACGTTAGATCCACATATACATTTTATAGTGGAAAATCAAATGAAACTGGAAGTCATGTGGATACCTTTTAGAATAACTTTTGCAAAGAGATAGGTATTGATCCCTTAATTGGAACAATACGTCATTAAAGAAATCTTATGAAATCAGTGAGAAATCTTTACCTATTTTAAAACTCATGTCTTTTTGCTTTGATAATAAATTAAAGTATGTCTATCAGTATCATGACACATTATCTATTTATTATTTATTATTATCTATTGATAAAATTGCCCGGCATGGGCGACATCAGATTCATCCATGTCTTTGGTTGTGTTAAGTTCTGGATCAATATATGAAAACCGTTTAATATTTCTTCACCAAAACATATATAGCTGACGTTTACAAGACAAGTGTTAACGGGGTTGATGAGAATATCGATGCCTTTGTCCGGCTTTCTGTTTTACAACTAGGGGCAGTGGAGTAGCCTATTGGTTGAAATGTGTGTTCGTCACGTTGAAGACCGAGGTTCGATTCCACACATTCTACCCATGAATGTAGAATGGGTGTCTTGTGTGATGGAAGTTACAGATGCTGTACTACCACGAAAACATTCTGAAGGAGACTTACACAAAACATATGATCACAGCTCAACAGAACAGGTCAAAACAAATGTCTTAGCGTAAGAATCCACATTCCTGATTTGGCGGACGTCGGGGCTAGGTGATTTCCCATGATGATGCGATCATACTCATACAAATCATTTCTTAATAACACTTTCTTTTTTCTCAGTTATTACTTTATATTTAAGGTTCAAACCAATATGCATTGGTATTATAATTCATATTTATTTTGGGGATGTAAAGAAAGGAGAATTGGGCTCTTAAACCTAATTATAATGTCTGCAAAACAATTCATCTTTGCAAAGAGACGTTTAAAATCTATCCCTACCATACACGGACTAAAGCGACATCTAAATATCATATACCAGTTAATGCATGTGCAGCATACGTAATACACAATACACGAGTTTGGGGACCTTTTGGCCTTCATGTCATAACTGTAAAACTACTCTTCCATCCCTTGCTGTCATATGAAAATGTCTTAACAGTGAAAAAATCACACTATGCATGTTACCCATTCAGTGTTCTTAATGTGGAAATATATTGTATACAATAATATATTATATGTACATATATCTCAAATTATTCACTTGATTGTGTCTATAGTCATGTAGTACCTGTACCTTTCAAATAAAAAATAGTGATACAAAATATTATGTAGGAACACACAAATGCTCATGATAGGTGTTAGGGGCAAAATTGTTTTGTGACATCTGCCCGGGATGCTGTCCTGGTTGTATAACTCAAACCAGGACACGTCCATCCTGAGGAATATGTCGTAGTCGACGGTATGAAACATCTGAAATGCAATAACTTAGTTTTAGTCCGATTTATCAATACTCCGCCATATCAGAGTGGGGGAATTTAGAGATGGGTTCAGCACATGTTTACATGTGGGCAATCCAACACGAGTCTTTTTTAACTTTAGAAAGTTTTAACTGCCTAGCTGCCCCACCATCCTGCCACATCACCCTTATCAGACACGCGTGTTGTCTTGTTATTAGTGGCTGGTGATACGAGTGTGTGTGGTACTCTTTGTATCCACAAATGATTTCCTTCTACTAAGACAGGATTTGATATTAACGTAGCTACAGGAATGAATGAGTTCTTTTACTCCAACTCGAACAATGATTTAAGAAGCAATGTGAATGTGTATGTCAATGTGTCTGCGAATGTCTGTGTGTATGACTGTGTTTGTGTATTGTGTCTGTGTGTATGACTGTGTCTGTGTATTGTGTCTGTGTGAGCCTCCACCTTTCTCCTGGTCTCTTCACATTTCCCTTGCAGGTGAAAATATTTCAAATGGGAAAGAGGCAAAACAAAGCAGTACCTGGGAAAGTAATTATGCTGGCCATGCTCTCAATATATCGTATTTAAGAGACGGAGCAATGACATTCAACGGCAACCCGTCATGGTGGGAGGTGGACCTAAGGGGTTACTTCACTATCAGCTACATCACCGTCACAGCAAGAAACCAAAGCGCAGCAAGTACATACATATATATATATATATAGTCAGTGTCAGTCCATATCCTATTCACCATCTGTATTGTAGTTGTAATGATACATTTCGGAGAATAGTCACTTTTTTATTTGAAAACACTTAAGATAGTTTGTTAAAATGACACAACGCAATACCATTTAAAGAAACCAGTTTGTACCACCTAAGAAACATAGATTATGTGTAACACCTACCCTGAACTCTATGTTTTCAGATTCCAATTTGACAAATGCAACCGTGGAGGTGATGGACAAAGACGTCAGTCTCTGCTCTGATGTCCAGGTGGTGTTGTGTGGAAATGTGCCAAGCGTCGTTTCTGCTGGGGAGAAGTTCACCTTCACTTGCAACGCCACCTTCCCCGTCCGCTTTATCCGAGTCTCAAGGCGATCCACACGTGACGTATTCCTTACAATCGGACATGTTGACGTGCAAGGGAAAAGGACCGTGAAGCCATGTTGTGAGTAAACCATTGACTGAAACCTCTGAATCATAACATCTTATATATATATACGACCTTAGTAAGAGCTGATATGTCTTAGCTTTGTGCAAGGATGACACAAACACCTCTGATCCTAAGAGACCATTGAATGGATCTGTTCGTCAGTGACGGCGACTTTGATGTTATAATCAAATGGTACATGGCTATCGTGCCACCCGATCTTGATTATTTACGTGCTATAACATTGGAGTTTAACGTTTAATTACTAGAACTTACTATGTTTCTAGGGCTGTATGGACCCATGTTAGCTCTGTCTAGAAAGATGATCTTGTTGTGTCGTGTCACTGTGTCCCTATGACCAGGACCGTCAGTCAGCTGACTGGCACGTTGAAGAACATCCATTCACAAATGGATTAAAAGCATCTTTTGTGGCATACTACAAACCGCCTCGCCTAAGAGTAATAAGATGCCTGAGCAATCCTTGAGTATGGGTGATGAAATCCCGTCCATACTATAAAAATAATGTATCGTCCATAGGTTCACATTACACCTCGTCGCCGAACGTGAAGGTGTCCGAGCCGTTCCTGGCCACCTCAGCAGTGACAGTCGGCGACTGTGGCATCGTTTGTAACCAGCATCATTCATGCATCGACTTGATGTGTAATTTATTGCAAGAAAATTTATCGGACAAATGGTCAACAGTGATTTATCGACCGGCTTGGAAAAAGTCAAGATTCATCATGACGCCCCATGCACGTGTAGGAGCCTCCCATGTAGTATTGTGTTTGAGTGTGGTGATATCGTGCAATAATGCTGCATACACAAAATGAATGCCATTGTAACGTTCCTCAATGGGTTTTCTTTCTACCAGACTTCAAATTCCAGGTTCCCCTACATGTTTTAAGAGTATATCAAGTTTGTGTTGTTATCACTAACTGTAGTACTACGCAGAGGGTGTTGGCCATTAGAAAGTTTCACCGAGGTAGCTCTGCAACCGCTGAGGCTACACAAATAGGCTCTCTTCATACCACATTTACAGGACTTGCTCAACGTCATCAGTAAAACCGAGGTTGGTGCTGATCGTCTCCGTACCGGATGGCCACGAGTGACTTTCAATCGACGTGTAGAAATAATAATGAAGAACTGGTAGGTGTTATGGGTGGTGACCGATAAACCAATAACCCATGATTAGGTTTAGATGAAGTCTTAAAAGATTGCGTGCAGCAGTATGACATAAGCAGCCAGCAGCCATCATACGGGATAAGTATTTTACTGTGAAAACAGTTAAGGATCTTTTTAACAGTCAGTGCTCATTTAATTATTGTTTTTAAAGGAAATTGATTTTATTGTTGAATTTCGAGGAAATTATTGTTGAAATTCCTGAGAGGGTACGTAAGTCCAAAAACTTTCAAGTCTATGTAAACTTACCAGTCTTTTTTAAACATAGTATTCTTGTTGTTTAAATTTTGGCTAACTTTTCCAACAACTGCCAGCAGCTGAAGGGATGGTGTAAATCCAACTGGAGTACTTATCAAAGGTACTGTAAGTCCCCATGGTCGCTAGTATGGCGAGCTACCTTCTGTTGTTTGTCTAAATGGTGATGATAGGTTTAACTTTCCTTGCTAGTTTTAGTTCAAATTGTGATATTCTAGTTGCTTTATTCTAGTTGCTTTGACGTCACTTCTCTTGATATATGGACACAGAGCACTAAGTGAAACCCGCTGTAGTTTAAGTACAGGTGAAACTGTGTTGACATTGCACCATTCTGTTCATTGTTTGAGTCCTAATTGTGTGATCGGGGAAAGGAGTTTTGTTGCTGTTGACGAAATCGTAGCAATGTGTAAATCATGTTTAGCGTGTCCATGATGTTTTCATTTCATATGAAAAGTCGATTAACTATATCTTAACATCGGATCTGCAATAGACAGCGTCGTACTGTAGTGAATGGGTGAGTTTACCTTTACACCGCGCTCAGCAATATTCCAGCTATGTGTCGGGGGTCTATAAATAGTCGAGTCTAGACCAGATAGTATAGTGATCAACAGCATGAGCATCGACCTGAGCAATTGGGAGCCAATGACATGTGCCAACCAAGTCAGCTGGCCTGACCACCCGATCCCATCCCGTTAGTCACCTCCTCCGACAAGCATTGTTGCCTTTTGTGACAAGCATGGGTTGATGAAGACCTATTCTATGCCTGATCTCCACGGGTCAGAACAGTGACTAAAGGATGGGCATTCACTTATCATGTTGTGAAGCAAGCTTCATACCGAAACATCTGTAATATAAAATCTTTGGAAGGCATTTAGATGTGAAAAGCACAAGAAGTTCAGAAGTGCAGTATCTCTGGTGAGAGGATGAAGGAGCAAGGTTACACTCCGAAACGCTGTGTTATTCACAATGAAGAAGTTGACATCCATTTCTTGTTTGCATTTAAGAAATAACACCAAAATGAAGTTGCTACGGACAAACTGTGTCTGCAAATTATTATTACCGGTTAAGTGGTGTGAAGTCTCAAGGCAGATTCCGGGGCGGTGGGGTAGCCTAGTGGTTAAAGCGTTCGCTCGTCACGCCGAAGACCCGGGTTCGAATCCCCACATGGGTACAATGTGTGAGGCCCATTTTCTGGTGTCCCCCGCCGTGATATTGCTGGAATATTGCTAAAAACGGCGTAAAACCAAACTCACTCACTCACTCAAGGCAGATTCCATTGTAAATCCTGCTCACAAAATGCTTTGGGAAATCTATAAAACAGTGACGATCCTATCTTAGCCAAGTTGGCCATATTTTGTCGATTTCAGATATAAGTAGCTAGATCTGCCAATTGTTTCCATCACAGTTTTTAACGATGTGAAAACAAGAGTAAATAAAACACGCATCCTCCAGAAGAATTGCGGAGCGGTTGATGAAGGACACAGTGGGTCATTGTAAGGTACGGAAAGCATAGGAGGGCCATTACAGTTTCATTATCCCCTACGTAGTGACTTTGAGATAATGTGCAAGGTCACAGCAAAAATATATGACGACATAAAAATTTTAGCGCGATAACTAAAGAAAGATTTGACAATATTTGCTTAACAGGTGTGTTGGGAGGAAGGTTGGAAGGTGTGCGGACACCAAATTGAATTGGCGACCTTCAGATTGATAAAAAATACTGATGTACACATGTAATATGTAATGGCGTTTGTAACAAGAGTGATCCATATGACGAGAAGTGATATGTATAATGATGTATAATCGATATGAAATCTTCAACTGTCCTCTGTGTAACATTTTGTTGGCCGTGTGAAGTTCCGTGGTAGAATAGGCCTTCAGCAACCCATGCTTGCCATAAAAGGCGACTATGCGTGTCGTAAGAGGCGACTAACGGGATCGGGTGGTCAGACTCGCTGACTTGCTTGACACATCTCATCGGTTCCCAATTGCGCAGATCGATGCTCATGTTGTTGATCATTGGATTGTCTGGTCCAGACTCGATAATGTACAGACCGCCGCCATATATATCATGCTATGTCGTAAATGAAGTCTCGTATGAGGCCACACAGTGCCAGGCGTCGCTGACAAAAATGTTTCAAATCTCTGCATTACATGTAAACACGCTAAATCTAATTGTCCAGCATTGAGATAAACTGCCCAAGAACATTTGATGCCACCAATACCAATTTCTATTTTTAAAAATTTCGAGTAAATGATTTACTTTCTCACATACCGCGCACGTGCGTGCCTGCGTGCGTGCGTGCGTGTGTGTGTGTGTGTATGACTCGACATTTGTATATATTATAACCGACTACGTTATCTGCGAAACAAGGTGACGTCACATTTTGTGTGCACACGAACAGATGATGATTTCGGTAAACAAACGTTTCATTCACGTGTGAAATATTGTGCATTTTCAGTTTGCTGAATCAATGGGTAAAATAATCAGTGAGTATATAAAATGCACATAACTCATTGAGGCCGAGAGACGCGCGCGCATGTGCGATTTAGTCCCATTTATGGGAGTCCCATATTTGGCAGTGAGATTATCATTTCTCTTAAGTAGTCCAGTGAGTTGTCCCATATCTGGCAGTGAGATTATCATTTCTCTTAAGTAGGCCAGTGAGTTGTCCCATATCTGGCAGTGAGATTATCATTTCTCTTAAGTAGGCCAGTGAGTTGTCCCATTTCTGGTGGTGCGATTTCCGTGAATCCCTTTTTCTGGCAGTATGTTGTTCACAGCTCTTAACTGATAGGTACTAACTACTACTAAATTACTAATTGGATTTGAGTACGGATTAACTTAATCGATCTATAGCACCTTACCACTAGAGATACATGCAAGTAAAAGAAACATGGATTGCAAGTCATATGAATTTATTATACATATAAAAGCATAACAAAATTTATGATATTTAGAGTTGAGGTCAAAGGGCATATCACATATCACAGCGATAACAGAATAAGCATTGATTCACTTGGAGGGTTGTGCACAGAGTTAAAACCTTAAAAGAACCTGCAAGTACTGCACCACACGCTGACATATACGATGAAAAGTCTCTCTCACAGGTCACATACTCCCGGCAAGGTTGTAAAGGGTGCGGTCGTTTTCCTAAAAATGGGGGCGTTTGGAAAGCTTGTGACAAGCTTCTAGTTGAAGTAGAAATACACCCTATCCAATCCAAAATAAAACAAACAAACAAAAAAACTGTGTTCTTAATCATTAGGTGCGGGGGGTAATTGATAAATGGTGTCAGTTAAGCAGCAAATGGATTAATAAACCCAGTTTCACCTGCGCACATGATTAATTAACCCTATTTCATGTTCACACAGGATTAATTAACCCACTTTCATGTTCACACAGGATTAATTAACCCACTTTCATTTTCACACAGACCAATTAGTTGTATCGTATTGTTGTAACACACAGGCTCCCAATATTTTGACTTTGGACCGAAAATCACTAATATCACCCTTACAAAACTACGTTACACGTGTAGTCAACTGAATTACGATCTTTTCCGTGCTGGTATAATAGATAACCCCAAATGTTCTTGTGGGTATGTTTGTGAAAATTCGTATCATTACCTATTTGACTGTCAGCTATATACTCAACAGAGATCTACCGTAATAGCGAATTTACTCAGTGTTACCAATGTTATGTAAATACTACGAAGAAGGTGTTCTAAGTTGTATAACTTGTACCCAAACTTTTTCTATGTTTAAAACAATTAGTCGTAATTAATCAATGATGGTAGTTGTCCTAATGCAGGCACTGCGATTTCCGTAAGTCCCATTTTTGACAGTGGATTATAACACATCCCCAATTGCGTCACCCGGAGACTGCCAGTTTTGGAATCCTACCAAACCAGTACCATAAAACTAAGCGCATCTTTAGCAAAAATAAATCCGATACACACTTCAAAATGTTTATCACGGCCTGCAAATACTATAATAGAATCCTAAAACAGGCACATCAAACCTCCAAAAGGCAAACTGCAGAAAAATTACGATCGACACAAAAATCTAATCCCAAAACGTTTTGGAATATTTTAAAATCTTTCACAAAAAGCGTGATAATAATGTCACTATTCAGTTAATGAAGCACTTTTTACCAATATAAAAGTATGAATGAGACTGACGAAAGCGATGGGGTAAACATCGACATGACTGAATGTGATATGTTACATAATCCAATTACTGGAATGGATATAACTTGTGCAGTGAAAGCGCTCAACAACATGACTTGAGGTATTGACGGTATACACAATGAATATATAAAACCAACGCTTGATGTTCTCATGCTTGTATATGTTAGATTGTTTAACGGTGTGTTTAACTATGTATATGTACCTGAATCTTGGTCAGTCGGTTACATCAGACCACTCTGTAAGAATAAAGGGTGCTCGTACAATCCTAATAATTACATATAACAAGTGTAAGCTGCTTGGGCAGAGATTTTACTTCCATACTATCGGAGAGGTTACAAAACTTTCACATTCCATTGAACTTATAAGTACAGCACAAGCCGGTTTCCGTGAAGCATATTCTACTTGCAGATGGTGTTTACTTGTATATATACAAGGGTCTTAATAAAGAACTCTATTGTGCTTTCATAGACATTAGCCAGGCCTCTGACACTGTTTGGAGACAGGGCTTATGAACTAAAATGATCAAAAGTAATATAAGCAGCAAATGTTTTAAGATAATTCGTACTATGTATCAACAAATTAAATCGTGTGCAAAACAAGGTAATTCTTCTTCGCCACTCTGTCACTGTCATACTGGCGTTAGACAGGGTGAAAAATTATCTCTGTTCTTATTTGTTCTTTACCTTAACGATCTTGAAACGTTTTTATGTGAACAGTCCCTTTTTATGTAACGGGACTTAGTATTGTAAATTGTTTCATTAAAGAACAGCTTGGCTTGCATATAAAATTATTTGCACTATTGTATGCAGATGACACTGTCTTGCTATCTGAAAGTGCTGAAGAATTACAATTAAGCTTAGACAATTTCACAACATATTGTATATTGTGGAAATTTAAGGTTAACTTAGATAAAACCAAAATTGTAATCTTTTCCAAAAGCTATGTAGAGAACGAACACTTTGATCACTAGGCTACCCCACCATCCCAGGCATCTTGAAATCCCAACTGTCAGCTGAAACTCAATGCATTTCCCCAATTTTATTATATGGGTGAGAGGATTGCGAGTATGAAAATGCAACTATTCTACAAAAAGACCGCACTTGAAAGTATGTAAATATATACTTAAAATACGACAATCTACTCCAAATTTTATGGTTTATGGGGAAGTAATGATTAAAACTAGAATTATAGTGAGTGAGCGAGTTAAGTTTTACGCCGCTTTTAGCAATATTCCAGCAATATCACGGCGGCGGACACCAGAAAATCGGCTTCACACATTGTGCCCATGTGGGGAATCGAACCCGGGTCTTCGGCGTGACGAGCGAACGCCTTAACCACTACGCTACCCCACCGGCCACCAGAATTATAAACTACCGGTGTAAAGTCATTACATAATCACATAAGTTATCTCATACAGTATATAATGTAATGGCTAATGTGTCCACTTGTGTGGACATTCAACGTGATCTTTTAAATATTGTAAAAATATACTTCAAAATGTTGGATTATCATACATATGACGGTCCCAAAGTTTCCCTTCCGCGGTCTGGCTGAAACACTCTGTTAAATACACACTTATAGATCAGTTTAAGCAGTCATGGAATGCCGACCTTCAAAACTCATCAAAAAGTAAGCATTACTCCTTATAAAGAATACCCCCCATCTAGAACCTTATTTAACCAGCCTCCCATTGAAACGTGTTTGGTTAACAAAATTAAGAACATGTAATCACAGATTACCGACTGAAACCGGCAGATGGTGAAATATTGACACAGAAAATAAACCATGTACAGTCTGTAACCACAACGTTATATGTGACGAATTTCATATTTTCCTATCATGCAGAGCTCTAGATGATGTAAGAAAACGTATTCTCCCTAGGTAGTTTTGCAATAATCCCAATATTGATAGATTTGTTTTCCTGATGAAATCTGACTATTATCCTTTCTTCAAAAATTGTCTTATTTAACGCAAATTGTATTATCCCTGTTTTAGTTGTACATCTATATTATATTCACATGCATAACAGCCATTGATGCACATTGTATTCATCGAAAGCATGTATGTTTTCCATATCATTTTGTAGGATTTATGAAAATAAAAAATCCTGAATCCTGTAATCCCCGAGACCTGCTAGGGATATCAGGCGTGAATAGCACTTAGTACTCTCAATCAGGTAATCGGCAGGTTCCAGGTGTTGAGCAGTGAAGTGGCTCTCCATCTTAATCAGCACATGAACTTCTGTTTTCGTCGCATTTCCCTCGTATCAGGGACAAGTAGTGGAAGTGGAAGTAGTTTTCTCTTTTACGTTTGGTGAATGATGTGAACAAAGTGTGGATGCTTTGAGTTGTACTAGGTAGCCAACTCTTCACTCACCGGTGGATACGTGTTTACAACATAGACGTGATTATCTCCCTTTGTACGATTCACTCCAATATAATGAAATTCCCGGAGAGTGGTAACATTCCTGTGATAATGAACTCCTTCAGCTGACTCAGACTACAACACTATTGTCCTTCCTCTACATCACAGCGTATACATATAAAGAAAGAAAGGGATGTAACACGCACAAACACCCCACTCTCGTTTATGGTCGAATTCTGGAAATTGTGGAATATATAGCCGCGATTCTTACTGAAATAAAGCCAGACAAATTCCCCTGTGAATAAATTTAAAATTATCAAAATCGGTAACCGAGTAACGTTGCATGGAAACTCGGGAAAAGGATTTGAAGGATAAAAACCTGCCTACGAAACTCATGCAAAAAAATAAATAAAAAAATAAGATAATAAAATAAAACAAAGACAAAAACGACAAAAACAAAAAAACAATAAAAACAACAAAAAACAATAAAAACCCCAAATTACGTCTAAACTATAGATTTCTGTAATTAATAAGTGTTTAGGGGACCAACTGAGAGAGCTATGGCAAAAGGCTGCAACTTTTGTAGACTGTTTTATTCACAGGAGTTTGGGTTTTTAACCATGTCTCCCTGCACAGGTATCCAAGATAGAACCAATAGTCAAAAGGATTATGCTGCCGGGAGAATGTTTGTATCTGGACTCGGGGTTTAACCAGTGAGGATGGCAGGTACATGGAATATATAACTTGCTGATCCGTATTCATCAAGCGTTGCTTTATCAGCATCTTGACTGTATTCATGTAGTCTTGTGTGTAGTTGTGAAGCACTTCAGGTGTTCCTAAATACATGGCGCCTCCAACCCATACCATATTGTTTTTAATAACCTTTGCGATTGTCTCCTGTTTGTTGAAGGGGGATACTGCACTGTAGGCCACTTTCCGTTGATCCCATTCTTTGGGAATCTGGAGCTTGAAGGTTTTCTTGTCATCAGCGATACTCCGGAAGAGTCCAGTATCTAGCCAGCAGAAATATTTTGTTGGAAACAGCTCCTCCGCTAAAACTTTATTGACCAATTCAAACTTAGCATGCATTGCACATGAGTAGTTCTCGTTGACTGTGTTCGGTTGATGCCTTGGATAGTTGGGCTGCTTGTAGATACTCCGGATTTCTTCGGCCAAAGAGAAGGACCAAAGGTTGTATCTGTCTATCAGGAACACTTTCGTCATATTGCTGGGAAACATGCGTTTCAGGTTTATGAAGAGGTCGTACACATCCTGCGAATCGGTAAATGCGACAAGGTTGTTTTTAATGTTGCCAAAAACATTCATCCAGTGTATATATTTGTTTGGCGTAAACATGTTAGCCCCACTTCCTTTGGCGAAGGAGCCGATGTTGAAATAGGCTGTAACCACTGTGATTTCTGGTTTGACCAAAGAAGGATCGTCAATGCTTTGAGAAAGAATCTGCAAAAAATGATAATTCTTATAATTCAGGGAGAAAACATCCTCAGTACTTAAACCAGGAATACTTACTTTCGGGGTCTTCCCAGATCCTTTCATCAGGTGAACGGAAGAAAATAGTCCTCACCTGATGCGGGGATCTGGAATGAACCCAAAACGTTTTGTGAAAAAGATTAAAGAACATTAATCCATAAGAGGTCTTACTGAACAAATATAGTTCGTGTGAATGTGGCCAAGTGCAAGTTCCAGAACAGTTTCCGTAATTCCAAATGTTCGATATTATACTCCATATTTCATCGTGTATTTTCCTTGATTTTGTGGGTATCAAAGTATAACTTGTACTTAAAAAGTACCCGACAAACGATTCGGCTTCCATACTCTATTTTTCATGGGGCACTGTGCATCCCCGCTTCACAAGCTAAGGAACTAATAAAAATGATAGCCTAAGCGGTATGTGAAGGAAGATTGACTTAATAGACTCCATTCGTGTCTAATGATGTAATTTACTAGATGGTCTTATTTATGTTACATTTAGTCCCATAAACTGAGAGCAAAATGCACAATATATTGAAAATATGACTTTCATAAACTGCTGCCCGCTTTAAACTGTTGTATGGGTATGTGCATACTATATATTTATACCGAAAAGCGCACGTAAAATCTCCAAATCATATTCATCATTGCTAAATTTTGCGCACGTATTGAAAACGCGCAACATCGCTGGGCGTCCTCAAGGTAAATGCGTATAGAGTAGGCAGAAAGTTGAGAGGAGCTTAGGAACAGTGTAGTTGCGGTGCAGTTGGTTTTTAATCACATGCATCACGTATTTCATTTGTCACTCACTCACTCACTTTATTTGTACGCTTGTCTATGTTATATGTCACTTGTATGGAATGCCACTTCACCCCTGAGTCGGCACCTTGCCAAGACTGAAACATAAAATAAAACATGAACAATTATCCTTTGCCAGACATGCAACGAACACAAACAAACAAACAAACAAACACCCGGGTAGAAACAAATACTGACAACTGTGTGATGATGCAAGTTGGTTGTCAAAGTTAATGGTGTACGTATATACAATGATTATCGACTTCCTTGAAAAGCGTTTAAATTGAAAATAAAACCCCACGCTACTGTGTACAACGGTCCACTGTGTTGTACTTTTGTACATGTGCAACCCATGAGTTGTGTTCACGGATGGTGATATAGAGAAATGATGGTGCGTCCATATGATGTATGTCTTTGGAAAGTTTGTGAAAGCTTGTACTTCCTGAATGTTCCCCAACTTCAACAATAACAATATGAGAAACCTTGGAGTAATGGTTCGTCAACACAGCCAGCTAGATTTACTATAAGTGGCCATTAAGTACAATCACAATGCCATGAAAGCTCCGGGTCCTAGTTGATCTTCAGCATCAGACAAGAAGCAGGGAATCCTTATCCATGAAGACCCATGAAGGTCCAGGGTAGAACCAATCTTCACTGAACTGGTTTATTTCGCTTAGATAGATAGATTGGATATTTATATAGCGCACATATCCAAGTACTAGTGCATGCTCAGGGCGCTTGTATTTTTCCCTCGATCACTGGATGTCAATCTCAAAAACACATCGTATTTCAATCTCAACTCCCTGTGGAGTATACAACTCTTGCTGCCACTAGGCGCACCGAGTTTATTATGGCTCTCTCATCCTAACGAGGTACCCAATTGACAGTGGACTGGAACATATAGTCTTTGTCCAAGTTTACTGCTGTACCCGCAACTAGGAGTATGCACGTGTTCATGTGGCCACCACCTGGTCATATACCAACGGATTCGTGGGTTCTTTTAAGTGCACAGGGTTGTGTACTGTACACTAGAGGTTGTGACAACACCGAAAGAGTCTGCACACAAAGCTGACTCCAAGGCTTTTACATCCGGTCACAGGAGGGCTCGATCCCGACACCTCAACCTCGCTGGATCACTAGCCTGGTGCCTTAGCCAGCTCTCCCACCATGCCCCCTTGGTTGACACGTGTGATTGTCTCCCAAGTACGTAAATCGACGCTTATGCTGTTGATCAGTGGATTGTCACTTTCAGATTCGATTATTTCACAAACCGGAGCCATAAAGGTGAAATACTGCTGAGTGCTGCGTAAAACTAACTCAAGCACACACTAATATCCATAAAGTAATGTGCGTTGTTTTGTGAAATGAATAAAATGCATTGCCACTTAAAGTGGTCATTATTTTATATCTGCACTCTCAAGCCACAAGAAATCTCATACTAAAAGGCTTTTCAATGGTGTTTGACAATTTAGAGTATTATGAAACTAAAGATGTACCTTTGGTGTTTGCAGCACCTCCAGCCTGATTGTCCACTTGAAATATGATGCTGAAGAAAGAGATTTGTGTTTATTTCTTGGAAAATAAAAGTACCAAAACGATCCATATAAAGGTTCTTGAGAGGCATTTAGAAGTCGGTATTCTAATGTACGACAAAATGTCATGGATATCAATTGTTTCTTTGTTGTTTTCACGACGTTTGTGGGCCATTCCACACTATTGTACACCAATCAAATGCATTGACTTTTATTGCTTGATCCATTGTAACAACACCACACCAGCTTTTGGGAAAAGACCTTCACAAACACCTGCAAAAGCAAACCAAGGTTGACTCCAAGTTTTTTACACCCGGTCACAAGTGGCATGACCATGGATTAACTTGCCTCAACCAAGTCATTGAATCTGACCACCAGATCACCTCAACCGCCTCTTACGACAGACACGGGTTGGTGAAGACCCGTTGTAACCCGGATCTTCATAGGTTAACAAATATTCGACAACGGTGGTTGATGCAATGCTCTTTAACTGGCATGGACTTACGATACTCTCTCAGGAGCTGGCATGCCTGAATAAAGAAATAGGATAATTATATTATGAATAAATGTGATACCTTTCCCAATCCCCACGAAAGATGTGAACTGGAATAACCGTCAGTTTGACTAAATTGAGTTATTGATTAAAGACATTTGAAATATTGGTAATATCATAGTAAGGTGTTGTTATCACACTTAGTGAATACTTACAGAAGGTAATGAATCCGCTGAACGAAATCAGAGTTAGAAACACCGCAATGTATTTTCCATTGGCCATGGCTGTAGAATTGTGAAAAATACAAATAATAAGTAGATACTTGACCTGTAGAATACGTATCTCCAGGGCCAAGGTTTCAGGGAAACTAGTGGTTGAAGCGTTGCCTAGAAGCTTTTCAATTGGAGATGCATTGACTCAAGGGTAATCACACAACAGTCTGTGTAATTTGGATACGAATACAAGCATTCACCAATGAAACCAACCAGATAACCCGATCCTGAAATTAATAAGCATGAATTACTCGTACTTTCTCATTCGGATCTTCACATGGGTGTGAGTGATTGAGAGAGTGAGTGAGTGAGTGAGTGAGTATATTCAAAGTCACATCGGCTGTAATTCAGCCATATAGTGACTATGAGAGATCCATATTAAAGTAAACTTAGCTGATCAACCTGTTAACGAAAGACAGCAAATAGCTAATATACTACCACAGACAAACATTTAAAACTAGCATGTAATCATACAAAGGTATCACTACAGAGAAAAATATAGCAATGTGCAACAGAAACACCAGTCACTGAAGGTAGATCACCATACGAGGTTCTCTAGGGACTTACAGACTGCTGCCTGAATGGACCCTACTTTGGATTTACACCACCCTATCAGTCACTAGCGATAACTGGTACGTATAACAAAAATCAAAATCACATTACTGCGTTTTAAAACACTGGTATGGATAAGAATACTTCAGATTATGACCATTATAAGTCGCCATCTGCAGAGGGGCAGGGAATATGGGCAATACGACAAGTGTCATCATCAGCAGAAGTGCTGTAAACATTGGCATGACGAGTGTTATCATCAGCAGAAGTGATGTAAACATTGGCATGACGAGTGTCATCATCAGCAGAAATGCAGGGAATATGGGTCATGACGAGTGTTGTCAGTGTTTGCTATTTGGGCTGCTGAGGTGATGTTGCTGGGAACAAGAAATACAAAGGAACGAATATGTAAAGATAAAGTATAACAAACAATGTATGTAGCAAAGAAGTATGTTTTGATTTTTTAAGTGAACCGTGATTTCTCATGCTGACATGTGAAGCAATGTGGTATACACGTTTCTTAGCCACTCGTGGGGAGCCACCTCCTCGCTGTGAGTGCTCGCCAACCGCCGTGTGGACCCGGGTCAGCAAGGTCCATAGCACCAAATTGCTGGTCGCAAGGAGCGGACGAATTGGGCAACCTGTTTACCGTGGGTTGCGTCCCGTGTCGGTGGAGGAAGGGATCCTGGTGGTTGGGTGCAACTGGACCTTTAACCATGTTCTGTTTGCCTAACACACCACTTCAGCCCTTACTTCACTTAGACGGGTGGTTGAATCGGCTGGTCATGTCACGCCCTGTGCATGGATTACATATATATGTCGTTACACAAATTTTATTTGGACTTTTAATTTCGGTCTTGGCTGAATTATTCATCGATTTTTCTGGTTTTGGAATGTATTTTAGAAGTTCTGAACTTTGCCTGGAGTCTTATGTCCAGAAGGCGGTGGCCCATGGGCCAATCTGGTGGATTAATTATATTTGTTCTGCTGGAGTATATCATCCGGGTACCTTTGGTGTTGCAAGCTGGAGGCCCGCTTGCTTTAGCATTGTCCTTGTGATACTCCGTGGTGGGTGGGGAGCTCGGATGATGAAACCTAAATAACTCACCATGACTTATGAAACCCCGACTAAAAAGAGCAAACCTCCTCTTGAAAGTGACCCTGTTGATGACCTCAGACCGTCTAAACGCATTGACTGCTGGCCACGTTTTATTGTCATCGAGACCATAGATAATAAACCTTTAAAGTTAAACCCTTTTGCGGTGTCTAAGGGTATCCAAGAAATATACGGTGATGAAAAGAAAGAAGATTAGAAAATTACAATAGTTGTTTCCCATATTGACATTAGGAGCAGTACCATGGGGTATATATGTTTCTCATATTGATATTTGAAGCGGTACCACTGGGTATATATGGTTCTCATATTAACATGTAAGGCAGTATTATTGGTTGTTTCCCATGTGAATCAGTACCATTGTTTGTATTTATTTGTCATATGGCCATGTGAAGCAGTACCATTGGGTGTACTTGTTTCCCATGTTGTCGTCCATTAGGGATCATATCTGCCACTTTTCTGCCACTGTATCTAGAGCTGGCGTGTGAAGCAGTACCATTAGGTGTACTTGTTTCCCATATTAACATGTCAAGCAGTGCCATTGGGTGTGCTTGTTTCTTATATCGGCATGTGATTCAGTGCCATTGGGCATACCCGTTTCACAAATTGACGTGTGAAGCAGTACTATTGGGTTTACTTGTTTCCCCTACTGATATGTGAAGCAGTACTATTGGGTTTCCTTGTTTCCCCTACTGATATGTGAAGCAGTACTATTGGGTTTCCTTGTTTCCCCTACTGACATGTGAAGTAGTACTTTGGGTTATATATGTTTCTCATGTTGATGCTGAAGCAGTCAAATCAAGTGATCGACAATATGAGCATTGATCTATGCGGCTGGGATAGGATTACATATGTCAACCAAATCAGCGAGTCTGTCCGTTCCTGACCGTCTAACCCGAATCGTCCTCCGCCTCAAACACACTCATGAAACAAACAAGCCTGGTGAAATGTCGTCCATTAGGGAATTTACTTACCTCGCTGTAAAGAGTTAAAGGTGTGGAAGAAGTGACTACCTCTGTATATGTCTTGTCTGGTATGTTTTATAAAAGGTGTATGTTTTGGTGGGATTCCCTGCTACTTAAAACGTGCAACATCTGCAGCTACAGTTTGTAGCATTATTTATTCATGGTCATGTTTTACAGCATGGGGTATGAATGTCGCATTCATGATGACTGGCATAGATTACAACAGCTCCGTCAATAATTTAACAGGTAACAGTTGGCTCTTTTCTATATGTGCCATAAGGTCATGTTTTAAACCAGTGCGAAATTTCCCCACGGGACTGACGCCTTCTTTACACTGTGATGAGTTCCACGTCACTCTTTGATGTTCAACGCTCTTTATCATGCCCTTTATTAATCAATCAAAGTTAGAATACACCATACGTGAAACTCAAATAGAATTCCTCGGCTTTGATCTATCGACAAACCTTCATTTGTAAAGGTCCCAAACTGTTCTTTTCGTACAGATTATAAACTCACATGGTCAGATGGCCTAGCACAAAGTGCAACTGCAAAGTTCAAAATTGCAGTAGGACCACATGGCTATTAGTCGTCTTAAGGTGAATCTTACGGCCAACGAGAAACCATGTGGCCAGGCATTAACTAAACTGTCGTTCCTTTCGTGCAACTACGAATTTCAAAATTGCAGTAAGTGCGCTCTTGAAATGATTTAAAAGACGGCGATGCTAAAATATAACTATTTACACAAGGCAAAACCCAGATATTCAGAAAATGCTTGATGGCAAGCTATTGACTTGCATGATGGCAAGCATAATGCAGTGATGTCCTGTCACAACACTGGTGCTAACTTGTACACTGACCACATGGCTATTAGTCCTCTTAAGGTGAATCTTGCGGCCAACGAGAAACCACGTGACCGGGCATGGACTAAAGTGTCGTTCAGCTTCTGGCACACACCAATGGCCACGGTGAATGGATATAAATTCGTATAAAACATCAGTATCATGTCTATGAGGAAGTACTGTAACGGGGAGTGTTGTTCTTCGATGCTTCTTTGGCTACATGAGAAAGAGACAGGCAAATGTTATAAATTCGAGGGATGGCTGCTTGTCTGGTAATGGTGAAGGTTTGGCGATATCTGGTACCTGTGGTGGTTCATACAACCAGAACAACCATTATTTAAAAACTGTACATCAATCAGATTAGTGGGGTAGTCACGGTGATCTTACTGTCCTGCATTGTTGATGTCGACATTTTTGTTTGTTCTTCTCAGATTGCAGTAATTAGTTACCATGTTTCAGTTTCAGTTCTTCTTGTGTTGAAATACGAGTACAGTATGTCACAGTTACCATATGTTTTCGTACTCATCTTTAAAACATGGGTTATTGCACGATCCATGCTCATGGATATATTTCATTATGATGTTGAGCATGACGTTCAAATTCAATATTGCAACTTGTCATTTATAATTTGTGGTATAACTGCCATGGGGCCTGTAAACGAAGACGATTAATGTGTTCTCATGAGTTTTCAATTTCTAATAAAATATTTTATGAATATAAACCCAATGTATTATCATCAACCTACCTTGAAACTAAAACCTCCTTCGTCGGGCAGTTAATGAAAAACCTCAGGTTGCTGGAAATGATAGTCCCCTGAGAAATAGCGTTATCCTTATATTATCCTCTGTTGGAAAAAAGGAGCTGTCATCTTGAAAATATTGTTCATGATCCAACAACAGTGGATTTAAATCAATCCATGAACATAGACGTGTAAGTATACTAGTAAGCATTTGTTGATGGTCCATAAATGGGTTTGTTAAGGAGTACTTAAATTTTGCTAGTGTTTGGATTATATTTCATCGACCGTAATTTAGAAATATCAGGAAAATATAATTCAAGACAGCGTAGTTCTGGGGAAGGTTTATCAGCCTCCACATAAAATCTGTGTCTCGGGTGAAGAATAGAATCTAATATCCTTAAAGGCACGATGACAAATATTTCCGACAATACTCTGCCCTATATAATATATGTTGGGACAGTACTCTCTTCAGCTTCCTTTCCGTCCAATAAAAGACGTCCTTAGACCAAATTGAAACTTCGATGCGAACAGATTCCAAACAGAGAACACTTGACATATATACAATATACACAGTTGCTACGTACATCGGAAACAGTCGCATGCGGTGTTGTCGGTGTTTGCCGAACCGGTTTGAAACACAAGTTGTGCTGGAGTATTCTTAAAGAACGATCCAATGAACATAACTCCATGACGTTTGTTTGAAGGGAATGAGTCAGTGCAGGAAGTTTTACAACACGTTTAGCAAATTTCAAGCATTATCACAACGGCTTCGCTTGAAATAATGTTTTTCCGGTAGAGGACGCGAGGGTCGGTATAATTCAAACGTTGCATTAATTGATACGGATTTGTCAGTTTAATATCGCGATCTAAATTAGTAATTTTGTTTGGAATAATTTGTATCGTATCTTCCCTGACAGTACTATTTAAGTGTGGTGTGGTATAGTGCCTTTGATATATCAGTTACTTTCACATAGTTTTATTTTCTTTTCATGAAGCCGTAGTCGAGTTTGGAGCGGATAAGGGTATAATATATAAAGCTAGGGATTGACTTTTGATCGTCTCCGCATTTGGAGTTGGTATTTCCAGTGTCTTCGATCATTTATACTTTAAATATCTTATGTGTCAAGAAGTGATAAAAAATAACACCCAGGAAATTGGCTTCCTGTCAACCATTATTAATTCTGGGTCTTTGTGTGTGTTTTTTTCTGTAAAACTAAATACAATTGGTTTTGGCTTAAATCTTTTTAACCTTGTGATTTAAATTGACAGTATTAGACGCTGCATAGTGTTTATTACTGATGGCAGAATCAATCTGATCAAAATTTTGTTAGGGAAACCACATTGTATATCAGTACGTAGAATGGTGGTTCCTACGATTGAAAATGATCGATTATTGGTCATACGTTCAACAGCGTGTGCATGAAATTGGTCGATAACTTGGAGGATCAATACGGTCACGTCCAGGTTTAGATATTGGGACGGAAACAAGAAAGAAGGAAAGTTTCCTTAAAAGGAGACGAATATGGAACTACATACATTCCCCATGACTGGTTGTTACTTTGTCATCGTTTAACCTGCGACTACCCGGATGATATTCCAGAATACCTGAATAAGACGCTACTAAAATATCTCGCCTATTGGCCAAAGTGTTTCGCTCACGGGCGACAATATTTACTGTTGCTCCAAATGACATAGCTTTGTCGTGAATTGTGTTTTGAGCTTTAGACAAGTATCAGATCCATTTAACTACCTCTTTGTAGCTATATAATACACGTACATCACTTAAAAAAATAATTCAAAAGTATATATCTAACAAGAATGGATATTTTTTATTGTTTATTCATCGATTTGCGAAAGGCCTTTGACGGCGTTCATCATGATGTCTGAAATCTATGGGTATAAACTGAAATCCTGAAGAAGCTGATACTGTATGACAAGTATTGTAAATTATCAGCTTTTGTGAAAACTTGAACAGGTCTATCAAAATATTTCAAGGATGTTTACAAAAATCCAAAAATCCAAAATGTGTCCAAAATCATTTACTATGTTTATCAATCATTTGCTGTAAGTAAATGTGGTTATGCCACTTTCATATCAATTCAAATTCTAAAAATACATGCACTTCTATTCGCCGATGACGAGCCAATGATAGCAGATACTACTCTGCAGCTACAAAAGAAAAATCAATGTTTTTTAGATTCTTTTGATAAAACTGTACCAAAACTGCCTGTTTATCTGTCTGTGACGATAACTGGTGCGTGAAAGTGGGTTCTTTTATCTTTTTCATTCCCATCAAATGTATCCTGAATTGCGCACACCATATACAATAACTTGTAAATGTACCCGAGTAGCCCGTATCCTGAAATTAACTCAATGATTGTGTGGAATGTGTGTACTGATTGTGAACAAACTTGTGAAGATACTTCTCGTGTAGACAATCCAGCTTCCAAATCGATTGTATTTGATTGTTCATATAAATCTGGCCAGTTTCTCAAGTTTCTGGCACCCGTAACTGGATTCAGAGACCCTCATCTACACAACGTAAGGACAAGGCCGACAATCCGACGGGCGATAACTCCTACAGCGTGAAGTCAGTGACGTCCAGTCCAGGGGGACCGGATACTGCATAGGAGCATGGCCATGGCCCCAGTGATACTCGTACTTGTAGTGACCCGTCCCTTGACTCACCTGATGAAACTGTTTCCTTCTGTACTTGGAACGCAAATGGGTTGCGATCAGCTTTAATCTTTCAAGATTGTGTATCCCTTATTAACCTGTTTGACGTAATAGGTTTTACAGAAACTATGTGTAATGATACACAAGCTCTACTTAACACTATATTGCATAATTATTTCTGCTTTGTAAGCGACAACCGTGGCAGATACTCCGGAGGTGTCGCTGTATGTGTTAGAGATCGGATAAAGATGTATTTTTCCAAAATTAAAGATACATGGGACAACTGTATCTTTCAATTAGTTAATGTTGATTTCCCTTATCCCGTCTTCTATATATGTATATACGTACACTCGGTTGGGGCGACGAAGTATCATGGTCTAGACGACAGTGGGATCAACTTGCTGGAGAACAAGCTTCACCAACTGAAAACAGAATTTGGTGTGAATTCAACTTTCATTATATGTGGAGACTTTAATGCGAGAACAGCAGCTGACGATGATTTCATTTTTGACGATAATGCTAATTACATACCTGTAGACAATGACTTGTATACTGAAGACCCCTACGTAAAACCGAGACTTTCCCGTGACACAGTTGTGAATACGCATGGTCTTGAGATGCTCACTCTTTGTAAAACAATGAACATGCATATCGTCAATGGACGTACCACCAGCGATACCCCTGCTAACTGGACATTTATTTCTAGCACTGGAACCAGTATAGTAGACTATTTTGTCATCAGTACTTGCTTATTTCCTAATATGGAGGATATGTCAGTCCTCACAAGTCAGCAGAATCAGATCACCTGCCACTTGTATGTACCTTTACTAATATTTTCCCTACACAGCGATGTAAAAACGCCCATAATGACATACCAATGGTACGAGTACCTCGCTTTAGATATAATAGATACATGCATGGGGAAATTTGTTTCATCCTTATTGATGTTATTGTCGCTGTTTCCAAATTAACACATATATTTTCCAACTACTCTGCCCCAATGTGGGCTATAATGCAAACACATTTAACGAAAAAAGTAGTAACCAACAACCATGGTTTGACAATGAGAGCAACTTTCTGAAATCAGAGAAATATAAATATCTCACTAAACTTAGAAAGTTTCATTGCAAAAATAACGTAACAAATTATTTGCAAGCTAAAGCAAACTTTAAACGTTACTGCAAGTTGAGGAAAGCCCAGTACGATAAAATGCTTGCAGGCGAGATCTCAAATGCCGCCTCTCGAAGTGATTGTAGACTCTTCTGGAGAACAGTGAAACGTCGATTGTTATCAGATAAAGGAACGAGTAACATCACACCAGACGCATGGTTCTCCTACTTTTCTGATCTACTGAATCCAAACAAATACCAAAAATAACTGGTTCGATGATGCAGTGTATAGTTTTGCTGATAACCACACTTGTGAACTTTGTGAATCCTGTGATAATTACCCAATAGATCTTCCAAATGACATACTGAATGGTGTAATCACAGAAAAGGAGTTACACAACAGTATTCGGGATTTAAAACCAGGGAAAGCCCCTGGTGATGATGGTATACCACCTGGACTTTTAAAGCTGAGTACTTCATATTTGTTACCTTTTCTACTCTTATTGTTCAATAAAGTCTTGGATAGTGGCTTATTTCCAGATAACGGGATTATCATACCAGTATTCCAGCTATTTAAATCAGGGCCAAGAAATAACCCAAACAACTACAGAGGCATATCTCTCTTGAACTGCTGTGGAAGGTTTTTACATCAATCATAGAAAAACGTGTAAGAATTTGGTTAGATATTAATGGACTAATTGCTGAATTTCAAGCGGGGTTTCGCCCAGAGTATTCCACTGCAGACCAAATATTTGCCTTCAAGAAAACCGAAACCGCTACAGAAGTCAATATCCTGTGGCACCTATGTCAATGGTTCCAGTCGGGGATGCCGATTTGGTGCTTAGACCACAAATTTTGACCACGACATCGGGCTGTGGAATTTCCGGATTCTAAGATGATACAGGAAAGCGCAGTCACACGATGGAATTGGTGGTAAACACGACAGTACTTGATATCAGGGCTCACACGCGCATTGAAACCGAAAAGCGGAACTTGCTGATAACGATGTTATCCACTATGGTTAGTAAGGGACGAGCGTGTGCGTTGTATATAGTGCGAGCGTTATGCAGACGGATTGAATGTTTTGATTTAAATGTGTTCTTTTTCTGAACACACGAGGGCACCTCTCTCTTTGCTGGTAGGGACAGGTGTGGATTTGAGGATGAAGTAGGGTGCCTGCAAAACCGTTGCTCAGACCAAAGTTATATAGTATATCAACGTCAAACAGGGCCCCGTTCGCTTACACCCACTTCAGTGTTCCTATTTTTTAACACAGACTCTTCGTGTTCAAGAACAAATGAACAACCTGTTTTGGAGACGGGTGGAATTTGAATTTGGATACGATATAGATAACACAAAAAATAAATACAGGCGCAGACAGACCAACGTGATATGCTTACCTCACCCTAAACCTAAACCTAAACCTGAACCCGAGCTTAATCCTAACCCCAAAACCTCATCGTAACTGAATCTCAACCTTTACCACCTAACTTACCTACCCCCAGTAGTAGTAGTAGTAGCAGTAGTAGTAGCAGTAGCAGTAGCAGTAGCAGTAGTAGTAGCAGTAGTAGTAGTAGTAGTAGTAGCAGTAGTAGTTGTTGTTGTTGTTGTTGTTGTTGTTGTTCACTCACACTCAACAGTATGTCAGCACCTCCACTGGGATGGCACTGTCAAGTAATCGTTAAGGCAGCTTCCCTTCGATGTAGGGAATAGATCAAACATCTACCCGGCACGTATGTGTTTGGAAGAAAACAGCAATACCCCTAGTAACGGGTACCACGCCAGTAGTTCTTTCACACCGGCACTTTGAAATGTGTCACGACTGCTGTCCAACAAGCGAAACGCTTTATAGCTACTGCCACTCAACTTCAATGCGCTATTGAGCCTCAAGGCCACGGTGACACCCTGGAAATCTACGCTGGTCGCAAGCTGGCATCTTGAAACTCAATCATGTGGTTAAAGTGGCTGATCGAAGCGCCAGGCAAATATCGGAAAAAGTGCCGTTTCCGGGACCAAGTTGGATTCTGCTTCAGGTCTTAGGCCGAGAATGAGGCGTGGCAAAGGAATAATTTCCATTGCACCTTCCGCACACCGTAACGTTATAAATATGGTGGTGGTCTGGACCAATTGATTAATCAACTGCTGTGGAAGGCTGACTGGCTGTGCGTGTTACGGTGTCTTTATAGTGTTGTCAATGATACACGCACTGGCACAGCCTCTCAAGCCTTCACTCAGTCAGTATAGTGTTGAACGCATTGCTGCCTGGGTCTGGTACCCACAAAAACATACACTGTTTTTGTACCGTCACCCGGATATCTGAACGACGGATACGGCCACACAATCATACATGAATTCACTAAGAAAAGCCTGTTGATATTGCCACCTGACGGTCTCATTCCTGAGTATAGTCTTCGGTACAGGTAGTAAAACAAGATAGGAAATTAGTACAAATTATCATGACAAAATGGCCAGGGTTTTGACGATCGGACCCCCAAGCCTCGAATATCGCATTCAACCCTGTGAAAACTACTGCCTACTGCCCACTGCCTACTGCCTACTGCCTACTGCCTACTGCCAACTGCCCACTGCCTACTGCCTACTGCCCATTCGTCCACCCCACTTTTAATGGGGAAATGAACATACTGCTTCTCGTCGTTGACACCACGCCACACCACGCCACGCCACGCCACGCCACGCCACGCCACGCCACGCCACGCCACGCCACGCCACGCCACGCCACGCCACGCCACGCATAACCTATACTTTCATTAGAACCTATGCGTTCAACAGAACGACAATCCGGGTGGTCAGGTTCGCTCATGTGGTTGTCGTCTTATCCCTCTCGCAAAGGTATATGTTCATGCTATTGATCACTGGCTCTCCTGGTACAGATTCGAATATTTACAGACAGTAGCCATATAGCTGGAAAGGTGCACAGTGCAACATTCCAACACTCACTTTCTTTCCATGTGGATATTAATTTGTAAACTGCTATTCGTCTGGCTAAGATTATGTTGTTTGACCTGTCCCCTAAATTTCACATAGCAGACTTAGTCTATGTTACATTTACCAGAAGGTCCTTAATACTAGATCAGGATAATATGCTGCTGTGAATAATGTTACCAGAAGGTCCTTAATACTAGATCAGGATAATATGCTGCTGTGAATAATGTTACCAGAAGGTCCTTAATACTAGATCAGGATAATATGCTGCTGTGAATAATGTTACCAGAAGGTCCTTAATACTAGATCAGGATAATATGCTGTTGTGAATAATGTTAACGTTTTCACAACGCACAGAACATCATCGGAGATGGAGGCCCGGGTTGATAAGATGATACAGAGGAAACGACGATCTGCCACAGCAGCAGCTACAGTCACATCCACGACATCGTCGCCCACGTTCTCAGTCTCTGCCGCTCCAGCCACCATTGAGCCTGCCAATGAACATGCCACTGTAGGCCAAGATGGAACTTCTCCGCGTGATCTTCAACTAGTTTTGAAGATGGTGTGACACTGTCTCTTAAATTTTAAATGAAAATGTATTGTTATTTGTGATCAGAGACAGCTCGACGTACTATGAGCTAGAGCGTGCACATGACTATGGGAGAGTAGACTTTAGTTACAAACTACGGGAACCTTTCCCTTAGTTTGTTTAACTAATTGCTTTTGTGCAGTGAACATGAACATATACAATTTCGCGACTAACATTCACATAAGTTAGTTTTAAGCATGAGTATTGTATAAAGCATTGGCATATTATAGCCGTTATCTACCTTATAGACCTACAGCGTTATCTCGAATAGCCTGTTGTAATGTTACAATCCTCTTCAACCGTAAGCTCATGTTTTTTAAAAGTCAGTGATTGTCTTCACCAGAACAGAGCTAGTTTTGCCTTGTGTCGTAAACAACCCCTACAATTTACACAGACTTACGATCATGCCTTTTCTGATTCTTCTCTGAAAGTCCAGCAGCTTAGATCTTGAAATAATTTCTGTTGAAATTGGCGGGGTCAGTGGGTGATGTGAATGAATGACAATGAAACGTAAAAGTTATAAAACTAAATCTGGGCAATAATCTCTATTCAGTTTTGAGTATCATGTAGGAACTTCGCGGGTATCTTGATGATGGCATATTAAGTATTTGGGGCAAGCATTTATGATTCCCTTCCTTGTTGTCTACGTTTAGTTGTATATCTCCATCTAATGTCTTTCGCGGGACAGATATTCTGTTTGAGAACATACCAATATCATCCTTTACTACAACTGTACTTACCCTGTACGATAACCATTTACATTCTGTGGTTCATCACAAACCTGTCCACTGCATATAATGTTTGCTCCATGTCATTATATGGCCAGGCAAAGTTCTTAACAACGATTCCTGTAGTCGCCTGTTACGAAAAACACGGGTTGCTCAAGAAACAAAATATAACTCAGACCTTCATGTGGTTTATATTTCAGGAACAACTGTCTAGTAGAACTATTAGTAGAACTGGTAGTGGTAGTAGTAGTAGTAGTAATAGTAGCTACGGTAGTACTAATAGTAACAGTAGTAGCAGTAATAGCAACAGTAGAGGTAGTAGTCGAAGTAGTGGTGGCAGTAGTAATAGTGGCAGTAGTAGCAGTAGCAGTAGCAGTAGTAGTAGCAGCAGCAGTAGTAGTGATAGTGGTAGTGGTAGTGGTAGTGGTAGTGGTAGTGGTAGTGGTGGTGTGGTGGTAGTGGTAGTGGTAGTGGTAGTGGTAGTGGAAGTGGTAGTGGTAGTGGTAGTGGTAGTGGTAGTGGTAGGGGGTAGTGGTAGTGGTAGTGGTAGTGGTAGTGATAGTGGTAGTGGTAGTGGTAGTGGTAGTGGTGGCAGTGTTAGTGGTAGTGGTGGTAGTGGTAGTGGTAGTGGTAGTGGTAGTGGTAGTGGCAGTGGTAGTGGTAGTGGTAGTGGTGGTGGTAGTGGTAGTGGTAGTGGTGGCAGTGGTAGTGGTGGCAGTGGTAGTGGTAGTGGTGGCAGTGGTAGTGGTAGCAGTGGTAGTGGTGGCAGTGGTAGTGGTAGTGGTAGTGGTGGCAGTGGTAGTGGTAGTGGTAGTGGTAGTGGTAGTGGTGGTGGTGGTGGTAGTGGTAGTAGTAGTGGCAGCACCAGTAGCAGTAGGTTAGCAGTCCGTTTGTGTAATACAGCTTTGCTTTCAGTTGTATGGCATGAAGCTGTATTCATTTATATTTGTTTCTCATAATTAAAAGACACGAAATAATAAGAAATGTAAAAATGTGAATGAAGCACTCGTGCAATATTTTCGAAACACCTTTCATATCGATAAAGCAGTGATTCAAAAGATTACAGCCCAATCTATACAATGCCATAGCATAACAAATGAAATGATATGTGCGTTTCATGTCAGTGAAAGAATGAGTCTGGCGTTACCCCTCGTCATGACCAGGACACCAGAAATGGGTTCCACAAAGCACCCCTGTCAGGACTCGAACTGGGTGAAGTTTTCCAGTACATCCGACAGTCACAGCATGAACGAAAAGCTTTGAAGGTGAATACCACTGAATGTCAAAACGGTTTCCAAAGTCAAAGAAGAATATCACTGAAGGCTGAAAGGTTTCCCCGAAAATAACTTTCACTAATTACTGATGAAAGTAAACATGAATTTCTCAACTGTCATATTCATATTCTGTCAAGAATCTCGCAATATCAAGTTAACCCTATCACAATACAACATTCGATTCCGAAATCGTCATAGCTGCTATTGCCCCACGTAGTGTCGAATTTACCCTGTAAGTGCTTCACATATGTTACAGATCTGCTCAATGCGGTTTAAAATAATCCCAAGAGTACAAAAGTCATTGTTATTTTAAAAGGAATTTATGTCAATCGACTGAAGGCTTATTGATGTGACTGAGATGCTATTTTCGACGACGCCTTGTTATTGCCATGTTACTTGATACCGAGGAGTCTGTTTGCCGCAATTACTGTAGAATTAAAAGCGGCAATAATAAGTACCATACTGTGTTAATATATAATTTCGTTTGTCTGCCAGGCTTAAAATCTCCAATCCTATCGTTATTTGATCGAACAGATTGCCTCTAATGGTAATGAGCTTAGTACACCATTCGAAATTTTTGACATCACGGTTTCATCTAAAAGGCACACAGCTCGTGTTCTTCATGACATCGTGCCACGACAGATAATTGAAACATTTCCTGACAGGACAAGGTTCGACACAATGCTTTGATAGGTTAGTGGACACCGCCTCTCTCTGAACATACGCAGTAATGTGCATAACTCGAGGGTAATCGCCAACAATCAGATAATATTTCTTCAAATTAAAATAATTACAATGTAATTATTTTCTGACATTGATGACAATGTCACTCACTTGAAAACAGTTAGTTCAATACACCAACGTTTATAAAGCATAACAACGGTAATCTTTTGGAATGGAATCCAGATTAAAGAATCCCGAATCACCTTAAAGGGATACAATCCACCAACGTTTATAAAGCATAACAAAGGTAATCTTTTGGAATGGAATCTAGATTTAAGAATATCGAATCACCTTAAAGGGATACAATCCACCAACGTTTATAAGGCATAACAACGGTAATTTTACCGATTGGCTTGCTCATACGCATGCTGACTTTGAGCGTTTGAGTGCAGTCAATGCTTGCTGATTACACTGAAGGTTACACTGTTATTCGTGTCTTGGACTACGGACCCCATGCCGGTTTAGACAATGTTAATTACAGTTAGAATTGTTTGAATGGACCAGAGAGTCCTGTCGGAATACGAAATAGACTGGTGCCGGAATAAACAATGTTTTAATGACAATAATATCGTTGTAAAACGGCATGACCCAATTTGTATACCGGGTTTTGGCAGCGTGTCGGATTAGACAAGTGCTGATGCTGGTTTCACTGTATTTTGTTACTTGATGTTCTGTGTGTTGACGGCTCTATGCCATGTCTGCAAATGTACATATTCACGGATTGAATGGCATCCAGATTAAAGAATTCCGAATCAGGTTAAAGGGATACAACAATACATGAATCGTTGCTTTTTTTACGTTTTTATTCACTTTTCGTATGAAAGCTTTAATCTAATCAACACACACGTATCTAGTATGTCAGTTCGATACATCTTTTCATAGCAAATGCAAGTAAACATGTCAAAGAAACAAATTACTTTCATGACTATTAATATTGTACGATTCACACACTTCCTGTGTAAATCAATGCATCACGTCAGCTGTTTCTCGCAGATAACATACTAAGTATAAAACCTTCGAAATGCTCTATGTACAATGTCCCAAGAATAAGAATATCACTTGTGCTTTATCACAATTAGTGTCCGTGTTCTTATGCGCAAAAATATATCTTATACAGCTGAGTTCACCAACGTGTTTTGGGCTCAGGTAAAGTCCACCAAACAACTTGAAAATGAAAGTATCCCCGTCTCCAAGCGCCAACTTACAAGACCAGGCAACAATTAAAGGCTTGATGTATTGGGCATAAAATGATTTTCATCTTGCCCTGTCGTCCATATTCGTGTATCAGTCCTCAGTGAAAGATAGCAAATGAAAAGAAAACAAGAAAACAAAAAAACAAAAAAAACATAAAAAAAGAAAAAAAAACCCTCAAAACTGTGGAACGCTTACACGCTAGAAGCAGTCACATATGTCAACGCACTATGAATCAAATATAATAAATACAAAAACACTTCACACAATTCAATTCCGCTAACATCAGTGGCATTACTGGCATCACTGTTAGGAGTTGGTAAAGATACAGCATTTTTCAGATTTATAGAATTATGGATCACTCGATGCCTATTTATAGCTGAAACGTTATATGCCATAACGTTTAACTTCACTGCAAGATGCTACTATTGTCAAAAAGTGCCGCAACACTTTCTCCTACGTCATTATGGCTGTAAGACGTCATGATACAATGGTTGACGTTTGAATCCACAATGCTGGAAGAATGAGAAATCGGAGTTTTCCTGATAAGTAGTCCTCATAAGTAGGTTAGGCTTCCTGAACATCTTACTATGAAATCAATATAGTATCCACAAATCTCGGCAAAATTGAACAAATCTGTTAAAAAGTGGTATTTAGATATATCACACACCAGCAGACGTATTTATAATTCCGACTGCTTCCTTATTCAGAGATACTGTCATAAGCTACGTACATGTGACCACTGTGAAATGTATGAGGTTGTCATTTTACTGCCTACTCATCAGACACTAGTGCACTTAGAGAGTTTGCTTAAACTGCTTGTGCTATCTTCCTCTGAACTCTGCGGTTCAATCGAATGAACACTCGCTCTGGGTAAACTCCCTGATTTGGGCAGAATTCTGGGCTTTTCAGAAAGCGATGACACCCTTTCCATTCTCTCCAAAGTCTCATGTTTGAAGCTGCGACGAAGCACTACCTTCTCTTCCTTTGGTTTTTCATCCTTTGACTTGTCATCTTTTGTCTTGTCTTCTTTTGGCTTATCATCCTTTGACTTCTCTTCCTTTGACTTCTCATCCCTTTGCTTCTCTGGTGCATCTGGGGACTCTTTAGGGTTGGAAGTCTGTTTTGTAAGGATTTTAATATTCTGGACCTTTGTGGGATCTGGTTTTACCTTCGGGGCCTCTTTTACTTTTTGTGACTCTTGCTTAACTCTTTGAGGTTCTGCTTTAAGTTTGGTGGCATCAGCTTTGGTAAGGCTGTCCTCTTTCACCATTTTGTGCTTGCCAAAGCTGTCTTCCTTCACTACCTTTGGTTTTGGTGCCTGCGTTGGCGACTTCACCTCATGGGCGGGGACTTTAGTTTCATCCTTAGATCCTCTTGACGAAGACTTTGTTTCTTTTAGTGGCACTTTGCCCGTTTCCTTATGCGTGTCCTTAGAGGGTAGTTTTCCGGGACTTGGTTTTGGAGAAGGTGTTGCAGAAGAAGATGGTGTCGTCTTGTCAAAGACGTCTTCGTTTTTGTCCTCAGGAAGCGATTGTGTCTCCATACTTGTGTTAGTGCCAGCATCAGATGGAGGAGATGTTTCCTGGGAGCTTGGAGCTGTGGTTATAATGGTAGGGATCTGAGGTGCCTTTAAAATCCGTGTCTCCGACTGTCCATTGTTGATGCTTCTGTAGGTAGACATGGAGGCGCCATCTGTAGAGTCTTCCTTAGCATCATCACTATCCGATGGGAAATTAGCTCGAAATAGTCCAGAATGATGAGCGGCACCAACTCCAGCAATCATTGCCCCTGCACTTTGACTCGCAACTGGCACCTCCATGCCAGATGTATCTCCCTTGTCTAACTTCTTTGAGTCAAGATATATTTTCTGACCAGAGAGTCGCATTCCCTCAACAATTCCAGTTGTAGTGAACTTGATTGCATACCGAGCAACCTTCGCGTCCTTAGCAGACTCGTCAATGATTTCTGCGGAAGCTTTATAATCGGCGAAAACGTCTTTGAGGTCGTTTATAAAAACTGTTGCATAAAGTTCGTGGTCTCGTTTTCTTCTGATGTACACAGGCGCTGTTCCAGTCGGCATCCTCATCAACGTCTGCACCATGAACTCAGCTGATATTTCCTTCTCAGTGAAGGCCACATTAGCGGTGTAGTTGCAGTTTTCCTCCACATTGATATCACTATTGGCCTCAAATGTCAGTGTTTCGTCAAAGGTTTCCCCAGTTGTTTTGGATATTTGCAACCTCATGTCAACTTCGCCTCCTTGACACATCATCTTCGGGAGTCCCAGTTTGAACTGGGCCTTCCCACCAATTGAAAAACCTCTCTGAAACGTGACACTGATCGTGGCTTTCCTTGTCCTTTCTATTCTGAACTTGTATGTCTGACTTTTATTTGTGTTGTTTCTGAACTGTGTCTGCAGGACAGATGTTTCTGGAATAGACTGACCGGCAGCTGCTTTCGGTTTTGCTTTGGAATCTTTTGTTTTCAGAATCGTATCAGAATCTTCAAAGTGGAAGTAGTTCATAGGAACATCAACATCAAAGTCTCGTCTGCGCAAGAATATCTTTTCAACTGGTCCACTTTTTTCTTTAAAATCTTTCCAAGCATAATCTTGTAGTATTCTCTCCACATCCAGTATTGGAGGCGTTTCTAAAGACCGCTTACCACACGAGCAAATCATGGCTATTCTCATCTAGGCTATCTTATAATATCTGGGTTTCCTCCCTTTGCATAGATCAATCGCCGTTGGATGGCGATGTCTTCGGGAAACAGGATATCCAAAGCTTTCTCGTGGACAGGTCTCTGAAATGATAACGTAAATATGTTCAAGTATATGACTTACGGTGATCCGGAATCTATTTGAGCAGGTACATTTATTACTTATTATGGATTTACCTTAATCACACAAGAAGAAAAATGTATTTCACATTGGATTCTTGCTTCAGGGCAATTTAGAACCATCTGCAAATTTCGACAGAAATTGATGTCTCTGTCATTTCGGTCCCTACTTTTATGTGGATATATTAATGATATCTTTTGGGGCCCCAAGCCAACGCTAAAGTGGAATTATTTTAGTTTAAATTAAAGCATGACGACGGCCTGTTAACCTCGGATTTGCTGAAATTACCCTGAATCAGTACGTCAGCAGTGACATGTCACATGCATTATCGTTTCTTGCATGTGACGAGTAACCATTTATTTTGGAAATAAGTCAAATCACGAAACCAATTTGCCATAGAATACAAGAAACAAAATCGATAATTGACTCGAGGCGGCTTTCATTTGTATTTCAGTTGCACAGAAGGTATTGGTTTAGGGGAAGATAGAAGCGAAAATGAGGCTTTTCTCATTGATGAAATTCAAGATGCAGATACATTTTATAAGGACATATCTGGAATCAGACGCTTCTAACAGCAAATACCGTAGCTATTAGTTTGACTGATATCGTCTGGTTCCAACAAACAGAATCGATGCGTGATTAAGTTCAATTTTACGTCGCCTTTAGAAGTATTCCAGCAATATTACTGCATCGTACATTGTGCCAAGGTAGAGAATCGAACCCTGGGCTTTGGTAAGCCGAACGAACAGCTTTAACTGCTAAGCTACCCCACCGGCCTCACAGGTTATAACCCGTTGGACAGACAGTCAATCGGCAGACACGGGACTACTAGGTTAATCAGTGTAACACGGACGGGTATGGTAGGACAGCTCACTGGTTAGTGAGTAAAGTTGGGCGAGCCAGAAAGTTGTTCGTTACTAAGACGTTTTGTAGGTGTAAATAGAACTTTGGTATGATCAAATGGTATTTTTTCTTCTCTTCTAAAAATTGTTTGTACTATCAATTATTGTCGGACATAAGAACAGGTTTGTTGCTGAGTGGTTTGATTATGTTCATTGATTGAAACATATTTTATTAATTCAAGAAAATGCTTAAGTTATCCAGCTTAAGAAAGTCCACTCTTTTATAATAGGATATGTACAACAGAAGGTGACTGAGAAAACGTTTTGTTTCAGCGCTATAGAAATGTATATATTTGAAAAAGTCGGATTTTCAGTAATTGAAAGCCCTGCATTGACATGTAAGGTAAGATGAATAGTAATCAGTGTTCTAGTTTTGTCAACACCCTTTAAAGATTTAAACAGTTTATGTCTTCGAATAGTATACAATGGACATTCAATAAAGCAATTTAAAGCATTCTCACATCCATGAGACATGATGCGACAATATTTTATATTTATTCCAAATAAATCATAATTAAGTGTACCCATCATATTTGTTAATCGTGTGTGCAAAGCAGTTAACTTACTTGTTCCTGATGCGTGATTGGCATTTAGAAGTTGGTAGGTAATATGACAGCGAATGCTATGGATTTACAACTTCTTTAATAGTTACAACAGGACGTTTCAAGGCTACCGCTTTTCCTTCTTCATTCACCAAGGGCAAGAAGTTGCCCAGAAACATCGTGTAAATATTAAATAAGCTGTAAATTCATACCATTCGTTGTCATATTCCTTATTCCATGTGAATACTATTTGGGTGCACATTTTCTTTAACGTTGATATGAAATGTTAATGATGTAAGAGAGTCGCAGTTTCTAACAGCTCGGGGAATATTATTCCACATTGTAACTACTGATGGAATTTGGACGTTGAGGTCCTCATTATTGTACATGCATAGCTGGCGTAATGTATTGGAGTTTCTAAACTCACGTTGCCTGTTACGGGTAGGGGTAAAGCCTAAAGTAAAAACTGGTGCTGGCCTATTTGGTAGTAACTTTAAATTCTGAAATACTACACTCAGTTTAGATGTCTTGTTGATAATGTTTTCGATATAAGGCCGCCAACCCCTGTTGGACGAGAAGGTTAAACCAAAATGTTTATGAAAACTCTTTTTATATTGGAGCAATCAAAATTCAAATTAAAGTCTTTTCTGCCGTCGTTCAATGTAAATAGTACAGCTTCGGGCTTATTCCTTGTGTTTTTATTGGACTATTCCATTATCTTGTGCAGGTATGTCTGGAGGAGCCTCTGGCAAGGTTACAGCCACAGCATTTTCTGAAAAACTGCCAACATCAATGTCGGTTAACCTGCATTGATTAGCCTGCATATTTGTTGTCTCACTTTTGTTGTTCTTACACGTGTATATATGCTCTCTGCCTTATACCACTCACTCGATGACAGAGTAAAGATATACTGCGAAACGTTGTGTACCTCATAATAGAGACGTTGATATCCATACAAAATTCTCTAAATGCCAGTCAAAGGCCTATGAGAACTAAACTGTCAAAATAAGTTCCGTTGAAGTCTGATGGATATATGTATATACTTCGAGTGATACCAGGTTCGCCTCAGCTGCATAATGTGGTTGCACATGGAATACACAGAAACCAAACTTCTACTTCATCATAACCGTCATTTCGACACATCACAGTTGACTGACATGTTACACCCTTGGTAACCCAAGATCCACCGTTAAGTTTACATAGATGCTAACACAACGGCATGGTGCACTGACAGAGGAATATAAGAGAAGTAGGGACGGTATGGTAATCTTGTAAGGTACAACGTGTGAGTCCGTTTCCGGTGTCCCACTCCCCTGATATTGCTGGAATATTTTGAAAGACAGTGTAAAGATAAACTCAATCACTCACTTACAACCAGTATAATATGTGAGCGTTGTCAATGCACTTTGAAGCAAGTTGAGTCGGTGAGTGTACTGAAGCCAGGGACAACCTTCTTATAAAGCGTCCATCTCTGCTACCAGTGGACAGGCATCTGAAACAAAACGAAAAACATTCAAATATGAACCTCTCTTAGCTGGCAAACACCTCTCGAGAGTCAATATTGTCAAATTCGTGTTTTGTCGCCCGAACAAAAAAAAAAAAAAACATTTGGAAAACTAATTAATTTGTTATTAAGTTACAAGGATTCGGTTGTATTACAATATTACAACTGACACATTTAGAGATTCATTCTATTTTCAAATTATTGACAGTTTTCAAATTTTACAGTGGTACGTTCCCGAGAGAAATTATCTTCCCATACGATAAATCTCATTACCGTGACAACAGAAAACAGTGTGGTCCTTTATGGTACCTCAAAACAAATTAATTCACTAGGGAAACCAATTAGCGATAGCATGTGTGACTTGACACTCCATAGGCCATCTTATTCATCTCATACCCATTATCGCTGATGCCCAGGAGAGGTCTGCCATGTTGTTAAACAGGTAAAATTTGAAGATATGATATGATACAGCCAACTAATGCTGTAGCGCTACCATCTTCAAAATCTATACCTCAAATTTCTACGTTGATCATTTCCACTAAAAGGCGTTAATGGCGATAGCTGTATAACGAACCACGATATATAACGAACTGTCGCTATTGGTTCCGACCACATTCATTATATATAAGTATATCGAACTACGGTTTTAAAGAAATGGTATGAGCTTGTATATTTGTGTGTGACCCAAAACAGTAGACAACGTTTCTACCATACATGCATCTAAGAAAATGTCAGACATACTGTTTCTTTGGTCCATGCTGCTTCAAATATGTCATGTGGCAAAGTATCCCTTTCAGTTGGGTTTATGTGCACTAAGCTGTACTTTACTGCACTTGTTGGACACAATATAGCACCAAGACAATATACAAGTATATGAAAACCAGAACATGATAATATACACATCACGACCCATAATGTACTCCCTTGTCCCTAGTGCACATCAGTCTCGTAATTTCAATCTGATTTAATGTAAATAAATGCACCTTTTTATGAAACCACTGCAGATATCATATTTGGTAAGTTATTCAATTTCATTATTTGTTCAGTTTATTGAGATATGAAAAGCGAAAGACAAACTTTTGTGAGATTATAATACCCCAATGAACCTCAAGGAATTACTCACGGATCAGTGCTGGTATGGAGACGAAGTGCAAATGTGGTTATGCAGTGACTAGCTGAGCTGGGGAGATAGGACAAATTGCCATGGATTTGGAATTGTCTCTCCAGTGCTCTGCAGCTACCTCGGATTCAAACTGTCGATCTCAATGCTGCACCATCATTTCAAAGAGTCTCCTTTTGAATCTTAGGAGGCACGAATTTAGAAAACAACGTGTGCAATTGTCGAATCAGACACCCAATCTGATGACTGACTGACTGACTGACTGAATGAATGAATCTGTTTCCCCTAGAGCTTTGTCCTGACATCATACAACAGCAAATACCTCATTCACATCAATAATATGTAATAATGCATTTTTACACTGTAACACAACATGAAAACATGTTACATGCTGTACTACTCTTTAATGAATGATTGCCCAACGAGTAAACAGTAATGCGATTGTGTATATTTGATTTACACATTACGATTTTTATATAGATTTCAAACGAAGTGACTAAATGTTAGCATCATGTAATCTGATGTATCGTGGTCACTTGGGTCAGTAAAGTCGTATAGATCTGCGCAGAGAAACAGCGACAGCACACAATCGTCGTCAAGCATATCTATTTTTACATGTATATCAACATCAAGTCCTGTCATAAAGGATTCACAATGCAAGATAATTTATTACTAGTAGTCATGGCAATGTCAGTTATAGTAGTCACATTATTTGGACCTTTTTAAATGATAGAAATGAGACGGACACTAGGAGAAAGAGGAACGCCTATGTTCCAGCTGTAGAAACAGAATTACATTTCGTTCCATTTGATGACGAATTAAGGCAATCATTGCTACCAAGATATCATTGGAAACATCCATCAGAATATAAGCATTATATACTTTTAACGTCAGCAAATGCACGTATCACTGAAAGTTTAGGGAAGTATATTTTTCTTGCAATGAAGAAACGTAGATTGTTTCTGTCACTAACTTGACACCTGCCGACTGTGCGGCACTCCATCCGTATTTGTATTTGTGAGTGTACGTTCAAGCATACTGTGTCCATTCGACGAACGGCCGCCTTTTGCCTTCTCTGCATCTGGGATCTCGGGCAAAGTCTTGTGTGAATTGTCAAAATGACGACAAAGTTATGGCGTTGTCAAATGTCCCTCAAAGGTGATCACGACAATATTGTTGTAATGGTGTCATTGGAACGAAATAACCAGTTAGCCCATAAGCCCAAATCCAGTTGTAGATCAACATTCCATTGCAGGGCATCAAGATGGATTCTTAATACTGGCAGCGGGTAATGTAAATAAATGTGTTCAAATGCCAACTACCGGTACCCACACATTCCAGATAATGAAATTCGACAGAAATGCATTCCTATAAATCCATTCATTATCGAGATGAACTTTCTTGGCTCTATCGTGTCTTGGAGTTTCTGTTTCTGTGGCACCAGTGATATTTGTTTTGCGACTTGAACACTCTTTGTTGCCCATGGTAACTTTACAGATTTCAGTTAAGAAATTTAAAAACCTGACCTGCTTGATCAGCCCGAACGATTTGCAATACCTGCATTTAATCTGGCAAAGTTAACTGTGCTTTTTATTGCTGATAAAATGGTGTTTACTAGAAATCCACCATCTAATGAGAAGCGAAAGGGGCCTTCTGTTTGAAGTTTATTCAATACTCAGTGGGAGTTCTTCCTCCGTAAATTAGATTTCCATCGCACTAAGAACATAGTGAATTCTAAACATGCCATCAGAATGTTTAAGAAAACTGTCTTTGAACCTAAGACCTTTGGGCCGAACGCACATTAGGAACTCAGACCATCAGAAATCTTTAATTCTTTGCAAATTTAAACGGCTAAAAAGTGGAAAGTTCTAGTTACAAGGAATCTGCCATCATTTGATCGATAGGAACTCTTCAGAAACACCCTCTAGACATTTTAAACCATTTTCGCAATACTAGGCAAGGTTTCTATCAAACGCTGGTAGATGAGGCCATTCTGGTTGGTTTTAACACCAAAATCAATAGCATAATCTTGTTTAACCCAGCGCCGCCTTGTGTAAAATATATGCTTCCAATCAATTAGCGCTCCAAATGATAGTGGAGAGTCTGCAATATTTCCTTCTACTGATGGCTTTCCAACAACCTGAATACAAAACAGGACATTTGGACGCGCGACCAGACAAAAAATGTCCACTAATTCATCGTGGAATTGTTTTAGTTTCATTAAAAATACAAGCCGGTGGCAGAATCAACAGCATAAGGTTACTTGAACGTGTTGTACCTGCTACTGGTGAATCATTTTTCAGTTTTGTGTTCGTTTTCTGAGTTGATGATGGCTGGTTACAATCGAAAATCAAACATAACAAACCATAGTGTTGTTTGTTTGTCATTTAAGGCCACGTCAAGCAATATTCCAGGTACATGGGCGGTCTGTAAATAATAGAGGCGGTCTAAGCAATTGGGGTATGATGACGTGTGTCAGCGAAGTCAGCGGATGTGACCACGTGCTCACATTAGTCGCCTTTTACCACAAGCTTGGGTTACTGAAGATCAGTTCTAACACAGATCCTCAAGAGTCACTGGCGAATCGTTTTTCGGTTTTGCGGGGTTTTTTTCCCGTGCTGCTGGTAATTTGTTACAATTCAAGATTCAGAGCATTAAAAACCATGCCGCTATTCTTATGAGTCAGTGGATATACGTCTTGCCTTTCATAATCTTATCATGTATGTCAGCCATAGACCGGGTAGGGGCTTAGGAAACAATGCTTTCCTCACTCATTATTGTGATATGATGTGATGCATGGGAAAAACGCCAGCATTATGACCAACGACCCCACCTCGCATATTCGCGCATATTAGAGAGCGCTCTGTAATAATACATGCTGCAGTAACACTGTCCAAGTAAAGCCGTAATTCCAGTCATTGCCGAAGTAATATTGATTAAACGCCTCTCTCATAACATGGCCTCGCTTTAACGATAATTTGATTACCTCCCTTCCCGATAACACGTGGCCGCAATTTGACTTAATACATTGCTCTTTTAAAACCAGCTCGAACTATATGATATTCACTTGACTAGACAGGGTTTCTCCATAATTCCTTCACAGGACCTTTCCTCCCATGTTGATTACATTTTGTAAATCGTTTAGGGTATATTCTTGACAGGTGGACGGACGAGGGCAACTATGTTGTATAGACAGTTGTCTTAAGTTTTTTGGTGAAGGGCGATTAACGTAAATTTTATGATATAACGATTCTTTTAAAAAATAACTGAATATGGATTCGAGCTTACATTGAAAGCAGCGACTAAAGAGTTCTGAAGGCCAGGGACCAGGGTTTTGGTTACCATTGTATTTTCTCGTAAAAGGCGGCTAATGCGATCGGGTTGTCACATGTCATTGTAACCCATCTGCATAAATTGTTGTCCATGGTGTCATTGACTGGACTGCCTGATGCGTAATTATTAACAGCCGACGTCATGGAATGGCACTCAGGCTGGCGTTAACAAGAATCGAATAACTTTGAAACACAACTTTGACATAAACCTTATACAGTGGATGGGATGTACTTATATACATCATTCATGTTTCATATAAGCAAGCTTATACATGGCCGTATTCGTGTATTATCTGTAACAGACTTAAAGACGTAGCCTTGCGAAGGCGTGGATGAAGAAAAGTAAGTTCGCCTTTCATTAATACTGAAAAACAGTGAAATGTATTTATCATTCAGTGTCTAAGTCGTCTAAAGACATCAAAAAGTGAATGAGTGAGTTTAAATGACATAATAAGCATCGATATTCAGTCTGGATAAAAAGACACGTGTCAACCACGTCAGCGACTCAGATTATCCGATCAGGTTAGTCGCCTCTTTAGACACGGGTGGGTTACTGAGGATCAGTTCTGACACGGATCTACACGTGGAAAATGCAAGACGGTGCATACGTTCGAGGTAGTCCATTCAGGTCACAACGTGACGTCACATTTTAACTCACTCCATCTTAGTCGGTGAGGTATCACCTGTTAGATTCTACATAGCGTACCCTGAGAATAAAAAAAAATCCTGCTAATACAATCAACCGCTGTTTCCGGACTCAGTTATTTCACAAGATGACGTCTTATCTTCCTGGCACCAGGATGTGAGATTAAATCAGATAAATTACGTTATTGATATCACAACGGAAACACTGACGTTGGCCTTTAGATTAAATTTTGTCAAGAGTTAACTCAAGCGATATCTACAAGAAAGGTTCTTGTGTATGTGCTAATTAAAACTGTTTGTCGAATTAATTGATCTGGTGATGTTTTACACAGCAGTTTAAACATGTTCAATAAGATCAAAGAAGACAAATTTGCATTTAATGTATCCTCTTCTACACCGTTAAATCAATTTGGTTCTTGTACGCTTAGTCTCGTGGTTCTGAGAGTCAAAATGGCGGTACATGCGAAATTGGATGTTTTCAAAGTGTGATCACATAACGGAATACTTGAATATTATTCAGAAAGCTTTGGATAGTTTGGAATGTGTCTTTATTAGTTGAAGCATCCTTCCCAATTTGGCGTGCTTCACACTCTCGGGTATTCCACGTATCATGAACTGGAGTAAAGAGAAGTTCAACAAAGTATATTGATGAACGACTTCATGCTGCGGATGAGGTTTCTGTCCAATAACACGTCACAATTAAACGTAGGGCAAAGGAACTGCACAACAGACAAGAGTGTTTGGAAAATGGCCTCCTCTCTGTTCGGCCCGTAACTATCTCAACAAAGGTAAACATAGATGAAGTCTGCAAAACCAAGTACTGAACAATGGACGTAACACGTTCCATGACTTAGTGGGTACCGACTGCTATCTGGTATAAGTCAATAGATATTCATGGAAGGTAGGGGATGAAATGAAGGATACGCCTATAACCGCTGACATTGCCTTTTATCACTTATGGTCGCAATTCTGACGAGTTTCACTTGAGGTTACTGACAGGTGACAGAACAGAATCTATCACTCTTATCCTGAAGAAAATTGAAATGATAAAGGTTAATCACTATGGGCCCACAAGACCAAACGAGTTGAAAGAAACCAGGTATGTTCTGAAATGGGCTGTGGGGTAGATTAGAGGTTAAAATGTTCGTTCCTCCTCCAAAAGACTCTGGTTTAATTCACCACATGTTAATATAATGCGTGAATCCATTTGACCACGATAATGCTGGAATGTTGCCAAAAATCCCATAAAACCACACTCACGCCCTGACTGTTGAGACAGGTGTGGCCACATTGGTGAGCAAGGGTATAAGAAACGTCTCGATGTTTGGTTCGAGAGGCGCAGTTATTCATGAACGCTAACGCTGTTGTTATCGATAATTGGTTGTCTTGTTAACACCTAGCAATAGTCCACCTATATGGTAGAGGTCTGGAAATTATCGAGTCTGAATCAGACAGTCCAGTGACCAACATTATGAGCATCGATCTCATGGGGAACGAAGTGTACCAAGTGACCATCCGATCTTGTTGGTCGCCTCATGCGATAACCATGGGTTGCTGAAGATTTATCACAACATAGATCTTAATTGGATCGCCATAGTGATGCTAAATTCTCACCATAACCCATCGACAGGCGACGCGTTAGTTCAGAGATGAGGTCAGGATGACATTGGCTTGGAAGTTCATTTCAGCGTCGCCGGACACGACCTCGCCAATCAAACAAGAACAAAATGAATCGGAGGTCATCTCAAGTCATGACATGTGACCACGGACGATGACCAGAGCTTCTGTGTTCAATGTTACAGCTGACGCCTATTTCTTTTCGTATCGTACATCAGTAAGTTGATGAACGCTTGCAGCAGTCAGATTCGACAGCAGTGCTCGAGTTCATGCAGCCTAGTTTCGGATCAGTCGATCCTGGATATCACTTGGTTGCTGTCCTGACGCCATCAAAAGGTCGATCGACCACACTGGTGCTTTAGGCTTTTTTTTCTATATTCAGGTGCAGTCTGTGAAACGTGGAAACTATCGGCCACTGGACACCGACGTCTATCAGATGCCAGCATTTACGGCAGACCATACCATGGTTCACAAACACCTCCAATACCATAGCAATACTTTCCTTGATAGTTTCAAAGCCAGGAATAACACCAAAATATAGAATGCATTTGGCTGTGAAACTTGCACAGATGCTGTTTTTTCCTTTTGGAAGTATTCTACAGAAAATCGTTGTCCCAACAGAGCAATAGAGGTTGTAGTATGTATATCCCATGATATGCAAAAGTTACTATTTTCAAAGTTTTGTTTTTTCAGATAAAGCGTATATATGAACAATAAGAAGATGTAAATCTGTAATCTAATATTGCTCATTGCGTTCTATGTGGTTCTGCACAGCACATGAAAGCAGAACACCTGAACGATCTGTTAGCGAGTGTCTGTGGGCATCTCATTATCATCTGTTTGAAAGAAATTGGTATATACATATGTATAACTTTTTCTCTGCTTTTATTTTTTTCCATGCGAATTTCAAGGTTTTACTTAATATAATTGCGTGTATATGAAGAAATGGCGATGCCTGGGTTCCTCATAATGGACTATAGTTCCTGACATAAGGCTCACGAGGTTCCAACGTGATTCCAGTCCGACTGCGAGTTCTTTCATCCTAGGTCTGATGGGATTTGAAGGGACACAGCCTCACATCTCAGAAGTCCGCCGGCCAACAAATTGAAATGTCAATTCTCTCTGTTTCCTCTTCCCTGTTAAGTTCGCCAGATTGAGAAGAGGACGAGTGTTCTCCGACATTCGGGAAAAATGCCAATATTAGCATCCTCGCCATGTTAGTCCTGGGTATCGGCATTTCATCCAAGTAGCATCTTTTAAGTGCTTTTCTTGTTCCGCCGCATCCACAACTTCATACCTTTCCTAGTTTTGGGCTGGCAGTAGAATCTACCAACGTTTGGAAAGGAAAAACAACCATCGCTTCCGTTTGGCTTCAGATATGAAAGTGGCTTCACAAGTATCACTGCCTGTATTCTTCATAAAATGTCGCTCAACAGACGAACTACACTGGCCCTGCATACTGAGACATGAGATAAAATCTCAGCTGAAACTGATCATAAAATATGTTGGCATTGCTGGCTACAGAGGTCGACGGAATTTGGCCAATTTCCAGTTTAACCATGATGGTGTTTAGAGATAAAATGTTCATACATCTACTGGCTAGAGTTCCTTTATGTGGGTTATTTTAATTACGGCGTGCATGAGCAGAGTTAAGTCGTTCCTTTCAGCATCCTGTGTTCAGTGTGCCAGGTCGCTGTGATAATCACCGCTGGTTCATGTCAGGATTAGAACACCATAATTACATTGTGTTTACCCAGGAATGGAACAGTCCCAGCGGGTAATGGTTTATGCAGCTTGTTTAGCAGCTGCTCCGTCTCATTATCGAGCAGCGTAGCCTGAACATTAAAGCAAACACTAACAAGATTGTTGAGGATTTGCTGATGGTTCAGTATTTATAACTGATATTTAGGTTTTCTTAATTCTACAGTTTGGACTAATATCTGCTGTAGAAAATGGCTTTGCTTGTCGTTCGCAATACCCCGCAGGACGCCCTTTCCACAGATTAGTGAGTGAGTATGTTTGTACGACGCTTTGAGTATAATTCTAACATCACCCCTACGGGGAGTGAGGTTAATTTTGCTCCGCACTCAGCAATAATCCCGCTAAATGGCGGCGGTCTGTACATGATCGAGTCTGGCCCAGACAATCCAGTGATCAAGAGCATGTGCATCGATCTGCGCAATTAGGAATCGATGACACGTGCCAATCATGTCAGTGAGCCTGACCACCTGGTCTCGTTAGTCTCCTCTTACGACAAGCATAGTCGCCTTTTGTGGCAAGCCTTTTGTTGCTGACGGCCTTTTCTACCCCGGACCTTCATGGGTCTCCCAACAGGGCATGCAGTGGGCTCCACACAATGGATGCATGTGGGGAATCGAATCCTGGTCCTCAGCGTGTTGACCGAAGGTTCCTCCACCGTCCTCATACATTGGAAGTGGCAGGGACTCGAAGAGGTGGTATTCCTCTCACAGGAATAGGGTAGGATAAACATATCCACTTACTTTCGTGTGACAGACAGGCTAACAAAAAACATAATCTTTCTACATATTTCCGGAGAATAGGGTTGATAATATTATGTTCTCTTGACATGAATAAAGATATGTTTTTCAGGCAGTGTCCCAAAGGAAATTATGTCTTCAGCAGAACACTTCAGCTCCCGTATCTCCTCCTGCACACATCCAATCCAACAAATGAGACACATATGACTCTGGATCTTAGACGCTCTAGAATATTGGAACTAAGTGCTTAAGGTACTGTTTTTCTTGATTCTTCATTGCGATTCCTATAGCTGTACCTTTTACCAATTGTATTGCCAACTGCCTCGATGACCCATGTGAGAGAGAACATTTATTGGTCTTTGTGGAGTGTGTGTTTAGAACGTACTTGTCCAGCCTTAAAGCCGACGGTTTTGCTGAAGCTCGTCGTCGTACCTTCAGTTTCTTGGCGATTTCTTTCCCTGCGTCCTTCACCAATTGAACTGTCAATTGCTTCGGGTACCCATGGGAGAGAGAACATTTATTGGTCTATGTGGATGTGTGTTTGGAACGTATAGTGTCCACCCTACGGGATTGCGGCTACATGTGAAGTGGTTGGCTTATCGGTCTAGCTGGCAATATGATGGCGGAGTAAGTTCTTAAAGGTTGAGCTGGCATGCTTTTATCAGGACTATTCCTAATGGTTAACGATCATGCCCTTTAACTCATATACGTTTTTCAGTGACTGGGACATCTGACGTTTAAAAGTGCACCAAATGAATCCCCTGGCAATCGTTTTATCATCAGTTATCAACAGACACCTGCAGATCGAGATTCACCACTTAATAAGTGAAACAGTTATGATTATTTATATACATACGTAAAATAATATTAGGTGCTCTACCACTTTATAACATTACAAACTGTTAAGATGCCAACGTGGATGGGCGTAACATTTTTCGCGATATTAAAGTAGCTATTAATCACTTCTCAATCGGATGTCAGACTGCAACATATCTGCTAAAATCATCGAGAATACAGGCGCGAGAAACGCAATCTCTACACTAAAAGAAACTATAAATATATTATTCTAATTATGGTGGCAGATCCTATTTCATGGGGTATTTATTTATGCTTAAACAATATGCCCTTGTTTCCCTATTCTGAACGCTGGCTAATGAGAAATCCTGCGATTGTGCAGCTTCGACTATAAGAACTGATAAAAAAGCATTCAGACACCTTTCAAAAACGTTCTCTCCTCATAGACGAAAACTGGAAGAAAATCCTGAACAACTTTAATGAGTATATGTCCTCTTCTTCAGTAACCTGAGCATAAATGAGTACCGTTTGAATGGGACTGCATATTCAATGGTCGCATGATCAAGAAGCTCCTTCTCTCAATTTCATCATTCCCTATTCTGCAGCATTGTAACAAACAGAGAACGCTGTTTGCTTTTAATGCTCCAAACATACCACCTACCTGACAGAAATATGTATACTACCAAGCCATCAGTAGACAGTCCAATGACTGATGCAATGAAGAACGCTGTTTGCTTTCAACGCTCCAAACATACCACCTACCTGACAGAAATATGTATACTACCAAGCCATCAGTAGACAGTCCAATGACTGGTGCAATGAAGAGCGATATTTGCTTATGACGACATGCATCAACCACGTTAAGAAGCGCCGCCACTGATCCCGTTAGTCGTCTCTATGTGATTTTTCTATATTCGTCTACATTTATTCATAAGGTATTAACAGGGACGAGTTTATTATTCCTAGAAAAAGGAAACGCCTGACGGCCTGGCAGTATTCAGTTGCGACGGCGAGCACAGGTCTTACAGAACTGAACAGAATTACATGTATAATTGTTCACAATTTGTAAGCATATTTCCATTAACAAAGGAACCAATACCAGGAATTGTATCGCGAACACGCGAGATTCTGCCAAGTGAGGAAATTAAAGTCATCGATTTATAGCAAAAGGTACCAGATTCATCCACACATAATTCTGCTGCTTCTAAAATATATCATTTTTTCAGTTTCTCCTCTGAGAATGGTTTCATGTTTTCCATACATAGCTTTAAAAATTGTCAAAGGTTTTCTCCGAGAAATGTGATGGTTACTTTTGCTTCGAAATAATAATCTCAATCAATAGTATAGAAACGTCATGGAATAGCCGTCAAGACAAAGTATGTTACGTTTAAGGAGTGTTACATGTCTTGGCCTCATTTGTGGCATCTCGGGAATTAAAATGGTATTGTAAGATCAAATGGAAGAGAACATGTGACTCTACCTTCGTCTGTGGAGTGAATGAGGTAATTCCTAGACAATTTGCTGTCTGCTGTGACAACTACTATGTCTAGCTAGTTCAAACGGCAACTTACGACACAATCTGTTGTCTTCCATTTGTGTGGACGCCATTGATCTTGCGTTCAAACCGCTGATATACACACGCACACAAAATGGAAAACTTAAATACATAAGCTATTAATGTACTTAGTGCATTAAACACATCACATTTGGAAATGGGTGGGAAGTGTGTAAGTCCCTTAGGAATTAGATGTTAGCATCGCCGCAAGTGGATGCTAGCATCAATGGTCAGGCTTCTTAACTCGATGCATGTCGAACAGTGAAGATCTAGGTTAGAATTGGTCTTAAGCAACCCATGCTTGTCGTAAGAGGCGACTAAGACGTGGTTAGGCTCGGTGACTTGATTGACACATCTCACTGTAACTTCACTGACACATGGCACTGTTTCCTAGTGCGGTGTGCGGAGTTAAACAACAAACAAACTAACAGTACTGATGCATGTCATCGAACAAGGACATCGTTCCTTGTTGCTCATGATATCCGTCACTAGTTGTGGTTGGGTCGACAGCAGGAAGTCCACATATATGCAGCATGAAGGTTGACGAGTGCGGCGTTACACAAATAACGCGTGTGCTTGAAATATTCCTTGAGATATGGTTAAGCATTCCTTTTTAACCAAACACAATATTCCCTAAGGTAATGTCACACTTCCGGTTTCTCTGCCAACAACAACAAAGTGATGTCACGTTATAACGCTCACATGTCTCCTTAGGCAGTGGGTGATCACCAACAATATTTCTCGCGGCGCTACTGTCAGACTCGTCAACATATTAATGGAGGGTATCAATAACACATTTGAATGGCCCGGTCATTACGAAATATTCACTCCAATCGACAGTTCCTCACCTTTGGCAAGAAGATGGTTATTTTCGACAGACTGCAACCCCGTGGCTATGTGGGGCCGCGACGCGTGGCTAATGTATCAACATTTGGCATGGAGATGCCATTATCTAGAGCCCCACTCACTGCCACCGGTGAAAAATGTAAAAATCAATAACACTGTTCCCTGATAGTCAAAGAATATGAAATGTTGATATGGTTTTATTTAACTGGCAATGTTTAAATTAATCTGGTGATGCCATGAACATTCAGTGTTGTCATGCGTTGCAGCATATTTGCCGTTCAGTTGATCATCTGCGTTTATTAATATTCTACGTACCCGTGAAGGTCCCGGGGTAGAATAGGCCTCCAGCAACCCATGCTTGCCATAAAAGGCGACAATGCATGTCGGGAGAGGCGACTAACGGGATCAGGTGGTCAGGCTCGCTGATTTGGTTGACACATGCCATCGGTTCCCAATATCGATGCTCATGTTGTTGGTCACATGAGTGTCTGGTTCAGACACGATTATTTACATGCCGCCGCTATTTAGCTGGAATACTGCTGAGTGTGGCGTAAAACTAATCTCACTCACTCAATATTCTACGTACAGATACGCTAACATCTGCCTTAAGTTGGCCTTTCGATCTTTTGTTCTACTGACGTATTTAAGACCCGATGGTGATATCTAGTGTCAGTGAAGGCTATATCCTGGAATTACCAAGTAACATTTCTTTTGAAGAATCCCCATGCCATCCACCATCCATAGAACGTATGGCACAAGTGATTAAGTCTCGCGAGACCGTTTCATCTAAACTTAACAACGTTACGATATCGCAATCCAATTACAAGCCTATTAAATTTCTGAAAGTTGTGAATTAATCAAATTGGGCCATAAAAAAATATTCAAAGGTCACCTCCGAAACTTTCTCCTTTGGTCTACTTAAAGAAAGTCCGTCATGGCTATCGATTTGGCTGCCATCTCCCAAAAGACTAATTTGACGCGCCGTTTGAGGGCTGGGTTTTTGGCTGCAAATATACTTTTGGTCCCGAACGATGCATTTGTCGATAATTCGTGGCTACAGCGTTGCTGTGAGTGATGGACCGCGGATTACACTCGGCATCGCGGCAAGGCGCAGTCGCTGAACAAGACTGATATTGGCATCCTTCTCAAACATTAATCTCCATAGAGATCCAGCCAAACCTTAATATCTTAACGCTGCGTTCCTTGCCTCAAAGACAAGCGAATACCACCATGTCGTACAGTATTTAACGTGTTTAGAGTGTGTAATGTCGTTAGCAGAAGATCTGTCAGCGGGTTTAAAAGAGATTTGGTGGAGTTGTGCTTGGAAATTAATGTTGCGGATATGTTTCCGTCTTACAACATGGATTCTGCATTTAAAAAATTGCGATTCAAGACATATAAAAGGGGATTTAACATTAAAGCTAACCTGGTCTCTCGAGTGTTCTCGATTCAGTATACAATCCTGGATGTGTGTCCCTGACGTATTTCACACATAATAAGCTGATTGAATGGTTCATGTATGAACGAAAACATATTTTTCTGTTCATATTTACATTAATTTTCATGCAATCCTTTGACATAAAATAAAGGTCCATTTGAAATTTTAAGGTCAAGGAAATTATTAAAGTATATGTGTTGAATTTTCCAGTCTTACAAATGCAAGCTTGAAAAACCCAGAAAAAACATTAAGGTACGTTTTGGAGCTTCATGAGGCATTTTGACAATATACAAGTAGCCAACAATAAGAAACCAAACAGTCAGTACAAGTGTACCCTTCCACGAACACCTGGTATCACCAATCTAAGGCAGCGAAGAAGAAGCCCATCGTTATCATAGTGTACTAAACAGGGGATTCCCAAGCATCCTCCAAATATATTTCTTGTGGGATTTCAGCCTTATGTGCATGCTATTAGAAGAGGTTCCATGTAACGATGGCAACGATTTTGTATCTTTTATTATCACGAGCATTTTGCTGCTGATGTACCGTTTCAGCTTATAGTCTATGACAGGGAAGTCAAAAGTCAAAGTCAAAATGATAAATGGTATCATTTACGACTGTTTCCCAAAGGTTTTCCCTTCCTCGAGGTTCCAGGCCGTATTGCCCCTAAGCGCTGTCATCTTACCTGGTGCCCGAGCATGTGGACCATTTTCATGAATATACACGAACATGTATCCTGTGAAATCACTATTGTCACGGGACTGCTACAAATTCAGTTCCAATAATAATGTAATGGAACTCTACCCAAGGGAGAACATTCTATTGATTTACAACACTTCTTGTACGAAGTCATCCAAAAGCTTTATTTAAGTAACGCCTAACAATAACACGACGTGACGGGGCCACAGTTCTATGCAAAACCAAAATTATTTTACTTATTTGTACGACTGTCATATGTTTTTTCAAAGGATATTCCATCAAAACAGAAGTGGAACATGTACTTATCGTATTTCCCAATCAAAACAAACTTAAAACGTCTCAATCATTTCACACTAGAAACGTCAATATTGCCTCAAACGTATAAAGCTCTATGGGAAATGAGAACAATGGCTCCATCTCGAGGTCTCGTCGGGGAGTCATCTGACCGTCGACGCTTATTGCCTGCAGCACATCCTGACTCTCTCACCCCACTGTCTCTGTGTTCCGGGATGGGGATTAACGTATGGCGTTTCTTAACGGAACTCCCCAATCAAATAAATTAAAGTGCTTTTCACTTCCCTTTAAAGGGACGGATCTACGGCCAGTAGTAGTGGTAGAATATGTCGCAATTATCAGTTTATTCCTTCAGAACTTCTTTACTTCTTGTTCTTCCTAGAATGGGACCGTGGCCTGAATAGGTCGGGCAAACACACCGTGAAATTCGTGAATGCAATGACTTGATTATGACTGATACACGATGACACAAATTATTATGCCGGGTTTTCTTTTTTATCTTCTCTCAAACAGGTTAACATCTGCATTCAGACTCTTGCTGAACTTTGTGGTGGTGAAGAGAAACAAGAATGGCAATTGTTTGCGTTTTGAAAGGATATTACCCTCGAGTAAATACATTTAGGAACAAGACAAGCCTTTGCTCAGAAGAGAGCTGCGTGTTATGGTGGTGCAGACCATGGATACCCTAGACTTCTTTTAGGCTCGTGACCAGTATAAAATATAACTATACCCTCCAACAATCACCCTATACGTCCCATTATAGCCTCGCATATACGTCAGAGGGTCGACATGGCTGCTAATAACTGACCCCAGTGGTCATTTGGTGTCCATTATGTTTGTTCTGAACTCTAATCAGGACCAAAATCCAATAATACGATATAATCCGCCTCCGTAAATTGCTAGAGTCCTCGTCAATTATATTACCAGTCACAGTAAGCCTATGACGTGAGACGAGAGATGATATGTGATCAGAATGACCTTTTGATGAAGTTACTTGTCCGGGAACAATGGCCGCAGATTGACTTCACTTAAGTGCTGTAGCTGTTTGAAGAGGTCTGAAGAGTATGTCAAGAGAACAGTACCATATGAAGCTTAACCCTTCATGTATTACTAGACTTATTACCGCGTAAAGAGCAAGTTTCAGAATTTTGAGTGATTTCAGAATCTGCCTACAGAAACCGAAATTACATGTGTCAAACACTTAATGGCATTTAGAAGTGATAAGCATAATATGGAAATATATATGTCAACTTGATGTGGAAAAAAACCCAGTATAACCTGACGACTTTACCTGTTTGAAAACACTTGATACTCATAATGTCTTCACCACCTACTTGTTGTTTGTGTTCATTAGGACAAATATTGATTGAGTTAGGTAATGAGAGATTTCGAGGTATGCAGAGCATCAGCAACCCCGTCTACCAACATGATCCATTTGTGAAGACAGTAAGTGCGCAATAGGGGGAACGAAAATGATCGTGACATGTCGACTGAAACAAATGATCTGTGATGGTCTGAGCCCTTATTCTCGAAACGTTCGTAGCCCAAAGAATTCTTTACCTTTGTCATTGCCATTGTGTTGTGAATGGGCTTAAGACGCTCGTAGAGCTACGGATACTCACCTTTTGAGTGAGTGAGTGAGTGAGTGAGTGAGTTTAGTTTTACGCCGCTCTCAGCAATATTGTCTGTTTCCGACTATGATGTCAGTTCCTATTTCACAGGAATATATCATTTGTAGTGTAGGGAATACATTATCTATGCTGAAGGCAATATATTAAGGAATAAACTATGGTACTGATGAGAAATAAATAAACTGTGTTGAGAAGAAATGCATAATCTACTTTGACAATGAATACATGACCTGTGGAGAAAAGGAATATCTGATCTGACTTGTGTAGGCAAAGACTATATGATCTATGTTGACAACAAGAACTATATGACCTTAGCAAACAGTGAATAATGTGATGTTGACATTGAATATATCTGTTGAAGAGGAGTACATCGTCCATAAAGATGAATACATACATGTTGCCAAGGAATAAACGCTATGTTTTGATAACTAAATTCATATATGAACAGTGAATAATGTGATGTTGACATTGAATATATCTGTTGAAGAGGAGTACATCGTCCATAAAGATGAATACATACATGTTGCCAAGGAATAAACGCTATGTTTTGATAACTAAATTCATATATGAACAGTGAATAATGTGATGTTGACATTGAATATATCTGTTGAAGAGGAGTACATCGTCCATAAAGATGAATACATATATGTTGCCAAGGAATAAACGCTATGTTTTGATAACTAAATTCATATATGAACAGTGAATAATGTGATGTTGACATTGAATATATCTGTTGAAGAGGAGTACATCGTCCATAAAGATGAATACATATATGTTGCCAAGGAATAAACGCTATGTTTTGATAACTAAATTCATATATGAACAGTGAATAATGTGATGTTGACATTGAATATATCTGTTGAAGAGGAGTACATCGTCCATAAAGATGAATACATATATGTTGCCAAGGAATAAACGCTATGTTTTGATAACTAAATTCATATATGAACAGTGAATAATGTGATGTTGACATTGAATATATCTGTTGAAGAGGAGTACATCGTCTATAAAGATGAACACATACATGTTGCCAAGGAATAAACGCTATGTTTTGATAACTAAATTCATATATGAACAGTGAATAATGTGATGTTGACATTGAATATATCTGTTGAAGAGGAGTACATCGTCCATAAAGATGAACACATACATGTTGCCAAGGAATAAACGCTATGTTTTGATAACTAAATTCATATATGAACAGTGAATAATGTGATGTTGACATTGAATATATCTGTTGAAGAGGAGTACATCGTCTATAAAGATGAATACATATATGTTGCCAAGGAATAAACGCTATGTTTTGATAACTAAATTCATATATGAACAGTGAATAATGTGATGTTGACATTGAATATATCTGTTGAAGAGGAGTACATCGTCCATAAAGATGAATACATACATGTTGCCAAGGAATAAACGCTATGTTTTGATAACTAAATTCATATATGAACAGTGAATAATGTGATGTTGACATTGAATATATCTGTTGAAGAGGAGTACATCGTCCATAAAGATGAATACATACATGTTGCCAAGGAATAAACGCTATGTTTTGATAACTAAATTCATATATGAACAGTGAATAATGTGATGTTGACATTGAATATATCTGTTGAAGAGGAGTACATCGTCCATAAAGATGAATACATATATGTTGCCAAGGAATAAACGCTATGTTTTGATAACTAAATTCATATATGAACAGTGAATAATGTGATGTTGACATTGAATATATCTGTTGAAGAGGAGTACATCGTCCATAAAGATGAATACATACATGTTGCCAAGGAATAAACGCTATGTTTTGATAACTAAATTCATATATGAACAGCACTGATCAGAAATATATAACCTGTATTGAAAAGGAGCACACGATTTTCGTTGATAAGTAATATATGATCTCTGTTGACGAGTAAGACATAATCTGTGTTGACAAGGAACTTCCTATCAGTGTTGACAAGGAATACGTGATCCATGGAATACGTGATCCATGTTGACAAAGAACATATGATCTGTGATGTGACAAGGAATACATGTTCTACGTTCTCAGGGAGCACATGAACAGTGCTGACGAGGAACACGTGATCTGTGTTGAGAAGCAATGTACTGATGAGGAAAATATTGTTTGCCTTGACTAGGCACACAATATCTATTGAAGGCATGGTCTGTTTTGAGACGGAACACATGTTCTTTCTTAAGAGGAACAACTTAACTATCCGATGCGGGATAGATGATTGTGTAGACGAGGAGCTGCGTTGAAGAGGAACTTCAGAAGTCCAACATGTAACTTAAATAGGAGCTGACATCATAGCCGGAAACAGACAAAGGTGGATAATTTCTCCCAGTGCGTTCGTATCATTATCCCGAGCCTTGCAGCTTTACACCTCGGTCGGCACTGTGTATTCTTGTCCAGGCTAACTATTCTCGTCTCTGTAAACATAATCTTCTGATCTTTTAAACCTTCAGACAAACATACCTCAAAATGGCGTCTACCTTGGTCGATATCTTCGACTAAACCCTAAGGAGCATTTTTTCCCGTCTCATTCGCGATTTCATGTCCGTCGATTGTGTTTGCAAATCACGTTACGTCACCACACTTGAAAAGCACATTTGAAATTATTCCTGTCTTAACTTCAGCCTGCTTCAGAAGTAACGACATATCCTTTTCAAGTCACCCCAACTGGCAATGTTCTGCTTTTATTTCTTTTATTATATTTTTTGTATTTTTTAATTTTATTTATTTTGTTTGCATTATTGCAGCTTTGTGGCGACCTTCTGTAATTCTGGATCGGATAATCCGGTGATCACCTTCATGAGCATCGATCTACGTATTTCCGATACAATAATGTGTGTCCAGAAGTCAGAAAGCCTGATAAAACAACCCTGTTAGCTGCCTCTTTTGGCAAGCATAGTTTGCTGAAGATCAAATTTGACACAACTGGAAGAACCTGTCGCCAACTCGTATCATCACTGATTCTGAGTATTTCCTTTTATCATTTTCATCACAACATTTAATTTTGCTTCCCTTGACCTGTGTAAGAGAAAATCGAGACTGGTTATAATCTGCCTTTGAATGCTGATATATACTCATCTTATTTATGTCTATATTTAGTCATATAATGCTGAACTGAATGCTGGCCATCATCGTGGTAAGGAAAACCACATAATCACTCTGAATTGAAGTGAAATTACTCAAGAGTAAAGTTTGTAAAATATGGTGGTATTTCGGACATCTTTATAGGAAACTTCACCGGAGGGGATGTTTGATAAATGATGAAGGTTGTTCCCTAGCATTTAATTCAAGATTTCTTAAACGTAAGCTCGCCCTGGACATCAGGAGGGAATATTTGACAAATGGATCGGGACTTCCCTCATTCGGACCATCCTGTAACTCGTAATTCATCGACAGGATTTAAGTCTCACGTTAACGTGATAACTGTGTCACACTGACTTCAAATGACCATAAAACTGACCTCCAGGGCACGGGGCAATGAACGGAACTTATTCAGAGAAGTTTTATTAACGTCTCTCCGACCTGAGGAAATTTCTCAAGCTCGACACTGAATGTCATTGAGTAGTATCATAGCCACTCTATATTCTGCCCAATGGATTCCTCAAGGCTTGTCCACATCCAACCAAAGTTGTTCCATTGGAGAAAGCAATATGAAGTGTCTCCTGTTCCTCGTTTCCATGACAACCCGAGGTATAGTCCTTAAAATCCAATTTGTCAGATAACTAATAAATCCCAAAAGGAATGGGGATGTTCTAAGTTAACTACTGCATAATTTCGTCAGTGTTACTTTCCTTTTGGGGACGGTTTAACATGTTCGAACATCGACGGCTAGTTTTGTTTATGCTTTAGCTTTGTAGTGTGTTGTTTAGGTAAGAATTTAACGACGCTTTGAAATTCAATTATATCCTGCAAACTGTAGTTCTGCGTTCTTTGGGAGGATTGCTCGTCACTGACATGTATGCCAACACTACAACAGTATCATTGTTGGTGAAACAGGGGGAGGGGGGTTGCTTGGCTTTACACATTTTCCCCCTTCGTGGGTATAGAGCTCTTTCACCTGTCTGTGAAACTGTTAGTGAGTTTAGTTTCACTCCGATTCGAACAGTTAAATCATGTTTTGTTATCTCAAAGTAATGTCTCGACGCTGTGGAATTTCAGTGATGACATGTGGCTGGGAATCTGTACTTTTTATTCTGCTTCCGGACGCACGCACTGATATGATATACTCTTCAAAACAAGAAGTGGAACTGTACTTTCAATGTACGATTGTCGAAATTGGGAGATGTATGAGACTGAATCAATGTTGATACAATATTAATGGATGTTTCGAGAATGCATCACCACGTGGATTTCATTCAAAAGAGCTGTTCGTTCAGTTATCCCCCTTGTTAGGTGACTGGAGTATGACGCGGAAATTTCAGGTTACAATTTTCAGTCAAAAGTGTGTGATTTGACCCTGTAAACCCTGACCATGCACAGATGCAACAAAATTATCGGAAAAGAATGGTCTACAGTGATTTATCGAAATGGGTGAAAAATGTCAAGATTCATACTGACATCCCATGCACGTGTAGGAGGCTCCCACGTTTTGCACGTGCTTCCCATGCATTGTGTTTGCATGTGGTGATAACGTGAAATGATGCTGCATACACAAGATGAATGTCATTGTAACGTTCCTCAGTGGGTTTTCTTTCTACCAGACTTGTTTGAGTATGTAAATCGGACTTTTTAACCTGGAATACACAGAACAATTGAATGTTTTTGAATGGCTTTCTAGACGACACAGCGATGTCAAAACTTTATGGATGATCAACTTCTTTGTTTATATAATAGTGACGTTTTGCACCCCTTCCTGACCCATCACTTGGAAACGGCATAAGACGTTATAACCAAATATAATAATATATAATAACCAAAGGAAACAATAACAAGGTTAATCATCCATAAAGTTTTGACAAATATAATTTTAGTAATACCAACGTATTACACAAGTGAGGGACATCATGGGCGTTTATCGCATCCAGCAAAGCCTACAGGTATGGAAACATTCGAGGCAAACCGGGTTTCGCAACCACATTCCCAGAGTTCAATCGTGGCTAAGGGAGGTAAGTCTGTACGGCTAATTGCTGTGACTTTGGTGATTGACTAGCCTGCCCCCTGTTTTTGATAACCGTGAGAACTGTTTCTTTTCAGTTGAAATCTGCAAGACCTGGATCACAAGGCAAGGCTTAGGCTGCATCGGTTCATCAAGGTCTTGTTTGATTTCTTTCAATCCCGTTGATTCGCGTCTAATGGTGTTCGATCTTTTCTGTGATACAACGTATTTGGGTTAAATCGTGCTGGCGTGGTTGATCGATAGGACTTGATCATATTAAGGTTTTGAAACTTTCTTTGGATTGCTTGGGATTTCCTTGTTTCTTTCACTGATTTTTTGTATTTTATTTTCTTTTTTTCCCCAGTAACTGTGCTGAAGTCAAGTTTCATCATTGGCTCGGCATACCAAGGAATAATTAATAATTAATATCGTTGAGTGAATTTCAAATGAATTACTGCCAATATGTATTTCTTTACAAGTAAGCAGAATGAATCGGTACAGTTGTACGCAGAAGGTTTATTTTGTCGACGTGTCAAAATATGTAAATCCAATTTCGTGTCAAATTTTTTTCATATTCATCAAATGATTTTTATGGTCAATCCGGGACATGTATGTAGACAGCTTTTCACAGTTTTTACAACATCACATTTATTTCGGAAATTCTTTGAGTCCGAGCACTTTCGAAAGACACACCCTCTTCATTACTGTTTTGCATCTTACAATGAGGAATTTACACTCTCTTGCATGTAAACACTTCACCAGTTCTGAATTGATGAAGGATCATGTTTGCTGTAAAATATTTTTTGAAAATATGTGCTAAACATTTTCTCTCTATAAGTCTTTTTTGGGTTTATCCTTTTCAATTTTAATGTCTGTAAATATCATTTTAAAGTTGAATTTTTTTTCTCATGTGAATGGGGTTTCCCTTGAATGATATGCTCAGGTTTTACCGTGAAGCACACATTACCCGTTTGGCTGTGAGTAGACAGGCTGCATTAACAACACATGTTTGCATAATCATTTTTCGATAATATTATGATCGTGGTGTCCGAGACAACATATATACACACGAGCACCATACTTACATCCACGGACAATCTTTCGTTAGAAATGCTCATCATCATTTCGTCAGTATGCGGAAAGAGGTGAAACCCCACAAGAAACAACGTACGTTTATCTTGTCATTGGCGATGACCAAGAGGGGGGCTCGCGAAATTCGACACATGCCTGTAAACCAAATGCCGACGCAGTGTTTCAGTGAAGGCCTGATTATTAAAAGGGGAAACTCGTAGCCCAGTCGCCTAGGGCGATAGAATTACATGTGGAAATATGTGTCCCTTGGTCGCCTCAGAGACCTGCAAGTGTTCATTCGAATCCAGTTTCATGTCTGCCAATATTATCCCCGTGTTCGTAAGTTTGCATCGTATGGCACCAGCATACCAACGGGATTTTCTCCCCTATTGAGCAGACTACAACTGGAATACCTCAATAATGTAGTGAACACCAACTCAACCAGTAGATAAGAAGTAATACAGTGAATTCCTGCAGTAAGTCTCTATTTTTCTGACTTTTGTCGGTCTAGTGGACCATCCGCGCTGTCAAGTCATGAACACGTGTACGTATAAGTTTATTTAATTCGCAAATGCACTTTTCGACATAATATCCAACAGAAACAATCAGGAAGTAATGACACAGCACAGCCACATGACCCATGTCTGCAATAACCTGATGTCTAAATCCACTCTATCACACGAAAAAACCCAGGTTTCTATGGAAACAAGCATTTAAAGCTTTTAGGAACGTCTTTACCGCAAAACATAAAATCCTGGAAAATCCAATATTTTCTATTATTTTCAAGTTATGACCAAAAAATGAAATTATCTGCATGAAAAAGGGATTTCTAACCTTTCAGCAACATAGTGGAAAAATACCAAGGATGTGGCATGAAAAAAGTTTACACATAGTAAGGGCCCTTTTGTGGTAGCATCGTTCCCTGAATCTGTGTATGACCTTTTCATGGCTCAACTGTCTTACTGCGGTTGGGTTAACTCATTCCGCTCGTGTTGTAAGAATCTAATGGCTGTTGTAACCTTTCTTTACAGAAAGTGCGATTGGGTTTGAGTGGTGAAATTTATCAAATTACCAAAACCGATGGTGTGTGAATAGAAAAACATAGCATTATATCATGTATGACTGGAGATAGGTTGTGATGTTATCATTGTGTGGTATCAAAGACGAAAATACATTGGATTGACAGTTGTCTCAGAGAGCCTTATCCTCCAACGAGGAAATGAGTTCGCTATGGTGTGATAGGCAATGTGAAATGCGGCGGAATTCGGTATTCGATGGGTGCAAATGTTCCGTGCTGGGGAAAAGATAGAACGTTTAGCACGGCATATAAAAACCCAGTTTGTCTCTTTCATGATGAAGTTTGCAATGGCGAGTGAGGACAAACACGGATATCGTTGTCGCCAGTGATATCTTCAGGCAGGTGACAATCATCATCATCATCATCATCATCATCATCATCATCATCATCATCATCATCGTCATCATCATCATCATCGTCATCGTCGTCGTCGTTGCCTTTGCTGCCTTCTTATTAATCTATGTTCATTTGAGTATCTGCGTAAGTCATGGTCTTGCAATACTGTCCATCGTCAATTAACGTTATCACCTTGCTGGGAGTCGAAAATATTGCCGGGGCGTTTGCTCGTTTGTTCGATTCCCCATATGTGTGAATTCCATATCTGGCGTCACTCGCCGTGATATTGCCAGAATATTGCTAAAAGCGACGTAAAACCAAACACACACTCACTAAAAATTGCCGAGAGCACCATATGCACAATCATGATTACATCATTGCAGTTATCCGCGATAGCTCTGATGTATTTTCGTGTGAGCTTCCCCATTCAGCAGTCGAGCTAAGAGGGGATGATGTGGGTTCGGTGTCTCATCTGACACACGTGCGGCATCAAGCAACATTAACTCAATTATTCGGTGAGTGGGTAGTGTTTTATGCCGCTTTTAGCAATATTCCTGCAATGTCACGTGGGGGAACGCAGAAATGCGTTACATTCATTGCACCCACGTGAGGAATCGAACCCGGGTTTACTGCGTGCCTAGCGAAAGCTGTAACCACCGGCCTACCTCTCCGCTCCAGCAGAAGAGTGCCCTATAGTGATTATTAGATGATTATTCTTGCAGTCACACTGCCCGATAACAAGTCTGGATAAATGATATGATGACGCGAGATCTCACATCAAAATAATTATTTTCACATGGAAGTTTAAGTATGGACACATACCGTCATAAACTTCAGATAGTGCTAAGCACTTCATTCTCCTCATACTGCACAACTGCGGTACACCTATGTTGTAAACAAACTACTCAGAACTATATGAGAGTGTCTGAAAAAATATATATCACCCTGATTAAGTTTGATGAACATTTGGCTATCAGTCAATTCAGTGCCCACGGTGATGCGGGCTCACTCAACGGCTCTGCATGGATCCCTCATGTCGTTTTTCTTTTCTTTTTTTTTCTTTTTCTTTTTTTTTTGTCTTTTTTGTGTTTATTGAATCCATCTCCCTTCAAAGTCCAAATAAGTCAAAAAATAAAGTACGACACACTCCTCATGCTTGTTCTTTGTTGTGCCGATTTCTTACCAAGGGTAATGAACACATTTCGAGTACATCATCATGTCCATCTTATCTGTGTAGGTTGCTGGTGTGACATTTTTATCTTCAGTCGGACATATAACATGCAGGCGACATGTTTCCTAGAGAATAGAACTGTTTGTTATGCCGATGTGCAGGAGGAACAGATTCCAGAAAATAAGGGACTTGAAATTTGAAGAATTTAGGCATGCTAAATGATAAGAAATGCAGCTCGTCGGCAACTTCAAATGAGGGCTCGTACGAATCTAACTGTCATTGAACGCATATGGAGAGTGTTAACCTTGCATCCACATGGCCAACTGTCTGGGGAGCGCAGAAGAAATTGCAACGATTTTGAAAGCTACATCTTACAAACGATTCCTACGTTCAAAGTTTTTCGCTGTGGTAATCAATTGTAATAGGGTTTTACTGACTCTTTCACAAAACCTTTCCATTGATTTTGAAACTTCAGCCTCTTCAACACATGGATGTGGCGATAAGATGATATTTCAAAGAATCCCACAGTCAGCTGGTGAAGGGTTAACGATTCTGCCATTCCACGTGTCGTGGTGTCAATGTCGTGTAGGTGGATACCTAACCTATCAATTTCACACTGACAGAAAGTTGGAATCGATTTCAGTGTAACACATAGCCGTCTCGTATTGCTTCCTTAATGACTAATTAAAGCTGCAGAATGGACCCGGTTTTAACCGGATGCCAGTCTCAACTTCACCTCTAATCATTTCTGTGTCAAATTGTAGGCTGTGTCGCGTTGAAGTGTGACCACGCTGTGAGTACTGACACTCCAATAAAGAATTAGTTTCTCCGTCAGCTTCAGAAAGCTGTAGGAGCGGAGAGGTAGCCTAATGATTGAAGCGTTCACTCGTTACGCTGAAGACCAAGTTCGATTCACACATTGGTTCAATCTGTGAAGTCCAATACAGGTGTCACCCGCCATGATAATGCTGGAATTGCTAAAGGGGTGCAAAACGCACATGCACACGCACACGCACATGCACTTATCCAGAAGCAGTAAATAATGTTTCGCATATATATTGGTAAAAACTTCTAATTTTTTTAGAGCAGCCATGATTGTTAGTATTGCCCATTATTCAACGTACATGGGATCGTGTGTGTGTGTGTGAGTTTAGTTTTAATACCGCTGTGTACTCCAGTTATGTCAAGGCGAGACTGCTTTATACAAAGTAAGAGCCAACTCGACTTAGGCCCTATTGCTAGATGTTTACTATCTATAGGCTAGAGCCCTATTGCTAGATGTTTACTATCTATAGGCTAGAGCCCCGTTGCTAGATGTTTACTATCTATAGGCTAGAGCCCTGTTTCTAGATGTTTACTATCTATAGGCTAGAGCCCTGTTGCTAGATGTTTACTATCTATAGACTAGAGCCCTTTTGCTAGATGTTTACTATCTATAGACTAGAGCCCTGTTGCTAGATGTTTACTATCTATAGGCTAGAGCCCTGTTGCTAGATGTTTACTATCACAAAACCATGCGATTAGGGACCTGGTGCTTGTAGGCTAATAATGAAAGATTGTGTCGGTCCGAGGTTCGAACCCATGATGTATCCTTGCGATTAACGGGATCGGGTGATCAGGCTCAATGACTTGGTTGACACATGGCATCGGTTCCCAGTTGTGCAGATTGATGCTCAAGCTGTTAATTACTGGATTATCTGGTCCAGACTCGCCTATTTACAGACCGCCATCCAAAACCTAGAAGACTACTGAGTGTGGCGTATACCTACACTCACTCACTCATTCACTCATTAAAAATATATCAAGTCACTGTTTGTTCTCATCGATCCTTTCAGCATGCACACAACGAGCTAACGAAGATCTGATTTAACTATCGCCCTGAAATGGAGGAGGTTTGTGTTCAATTAATCACAAGTGTATGTTTTAAATAAACATGTTCATCAGTAGATTCTCTGGCCCAGACTCGATTATTTACAGACCGCCGTCAAATTGCTGAGTGCGGCGTAAAACTAAACTCACTCATTCACTCGAAACCATCATCACTAGTTTCGGGACTGACCCTGCATAACGTATCACAGCTCAGCGCTGAATTAGGGAAATTCTGGTACCACTTCATCTTATCTGCTAAATTACAATTGTTACAGCAACCAAACAGTTGTAACAAGTCATCCTATATGATACATTACAACAATAGCTGTAATCCAGACGGCACAACTCACAATCATTGCAGCGCTCCATCTTGTATCTGGCATGTTAAGCCGTATCACAAGCTTCCTAATATACACAGTTAATTCCATTCAACATATATCACACTGACTTGAGGCAGTCTGTGTCTGAGACAGATCGATATAACGCAAGTGTTTCCCGTAGATGGCCGCAACTATACAGACAGCTCAAACACCGGACTATATCTCGGGAGACAGTATTTATAATTATTCAAAACCGTTGTGTCGAACCTACGGTTGTCCCGAAATAAAGCGTGGTCATTGTACAATCACTCTGTAGTATCTGCTATAGTATGGGGTGTGTACGCCTTGGTTCCAATGAAATGCCGATACACTTGATAGGAGGAAAATCCAGGTGGTTGATGTGTTGCGTGTGTGTTGAATACATGAAGAGTTAAACATGAAACACCTAACAGTAAATATTCAAACACATCGGAAAGATCTACAGCAACCTATCCACACTTTAGGAAATGTACCTCTAAGGCATGTTTTGGGAAGGATCCCGAGACTAAGCTCGCTGACTTGTTAGATGCATGTTGTCAAAAACAGATTCCAGTTATAGAACAGTGGAGGATAAATTATCAAGTCTGGACTAGACAGTGCTGTGACTGGTTCCTTGAATATCCGTCAACTAGGAAATGCAAACGTATTTAGCATTATACCGATTCTTCCAGGGACAGTGAAGGATTAACATGGACTGTTTCGTGACAATATTCGTAGATAACGGCGTAGAACATCGCGGTAGTACCTGCTTTACATGATTTTGTCTGAGTAGACATCTCGTGCTGTTGCCGCGATCATCTGGAGTAATGCCACCTCACAAACATCATGCAATATTCTTCATATTAACACAGACAACACCACACCAACACATGCCATTATAAGAGCACCCTGCATAATGTACTGACAACATCAAAGGAGACGTGCTAAGTAGAAGGCTACTGTGGTCTTTGAGTGTAAAGGAACCAATTTGCCCTTGCCAACTTCACGAACAACTCCCATCGATACAAGCAGCCCACCAGCTTATGGAATTTTCATTATCATGCCTAATTCTGTTGTCCTGGAAGCAAGAATCTAACTGAACCCGAGACATCTAATCTGGATCCCGAACAAGATCCAGCGATTTGCAGATGAGACAAATTTACATGGAACTGCAAGAGATTCTTGTCAATCTCTCTAACGAACGTTAGAAAATTGGCCTATTTTGGCAGGCGACAAATGATAAATTTCTGATCCCGTCCAACATGTTCTGTCAAACGTTGTTCTGGTTTTTTTGCACATTGTACCTCAAGGCATCAAACCGAATAACATCGCAATATTAGCTTCAAAGGAAATTGGACAGGAAGGGGCAGACTGTTTAAGAGTAAGTTGGTAATGTTATTCTGTAGAACGGGCTTTTGATTAAATTCTGACAGTTTTTATCAATCATTACATTATGAAAATGAATTATGAAAATATTAATAGTTTCCTTATCAGTTTATTTTGCGTCAATTTCCTGAGGTCAGGACATTGGAGACAACTTACTAAATTGGTTTTCTCTTGAGGAATGGTTTTGGTTTTGTCGATGCTATTCACAACAGGATGGCGGTGTCATGTTCAAACTGATTCATCATGGATTCCCGTAGCACAATACAGATGTAGTGTGTTAACACGTTGTAAGGCCGCAATGAAGTTTGTTAGAGCTTCAAGTTGAGCTACATTTCGAAACTACGCTGTTCTACTATCAACGCCACGTCATTGAAGATGAGCATGGCGCTTACGAACCGATAAACTTAGTGTGGGACTAGATGCCACGAACTGGTCATTTAAAACAGTTGGAGGATGTCCATGTGGTCTGCTAGTCAGTGGTGTCACAAGAGTACCTACGTATTTAAGTCTGGATGGAAAAGGCCCGATTCAACTGTCACATGTTCATTCACGCATGGTCTCATTCTTTAACAATAAGTCCTACGTACTCATTCATACAATTCAATAAAGACATTGTGGTTATTTTACTAAGACATGCTTTTTCTCTGTTGTTGTATTGTACTTTTTATAACCATTTAGTGTGTTCAAATGTCACACCTGAAAATGACATTTCCATACGGTCCTAATGACACCTTAACATTGACTTTTAGAAAATGTCCAAGATTGTATTGCGTCAGATCCAATCGGAGGACTTTAACAGATTATTGTTTAATCTTTTTACAAACCTGCCACATGAACATATAAGATATATTCTGAAAACACACGAAACGATTTAATCCAGGAAACAAGGAAATTATACCGACTGGATGTGGTTTCCCTGCGCAAGTGGATGTTATGTTTGAAAAACTATTTACTGAATAGACTTTACAAATCTCCTTCGCTGGCGTTACCATTAGCAACAACAAATTTCCGTTATAACGCATATCAGAAGCCGTGTTTGCATACTTGACACATATCAAAGTATTGGATGTCATAGGGAATTATCAAACTGCCCAAAGACAGACATTCCATTTATAATGCACAGAGGTAATCATCATGGTCAGAAAACAGTCGTCATAGAACAGTGGTGGTATAATGAGGCATAACATGATACGAGACATATTTTTGAATAGGAATTAAAATGAATTATAGAATAAAAACGTGGTATCGTTTCAGTTATGTGTTTTCTTACATGGCGATTTCTGAGTTCGAGACTGGTTTTGATACTGATAAGTTTTCCCGAAAAAAACCCGTCTTCCTGACGACAAGGAACAAGACAGTGCGGGATGAAATGTCTCCAAACGGAAATAGACGGAGCAAAAATTAAACATAGAATGAGAGGGCGATGAATTGCAAACATTATTTGACCGATTTGAATTCAGCAGCTGGTTTTACTTCACGTCAATATAAGTGAAAAACCTTTAGCTTCCATATTGTAGGGACATTTGTGAGCATTGCACTTGATCAATACTTCAAGAGGACTCATATGCTGAAATAACTGAAGCATGAAAGTGTTTCGTAGTCAACCGTAAACCGCAAATACAACACAGATGTTAATCAGCTGGGTTCACTGTATGGAATATAATTGGAAATATATTGCACTGACACTACGTAAAGCGTTTTGGAATATATGGTGTCAGCACTGCAAGAGTTCAATGGGGCACATTACGTACTAACATTGCAGACGGTTACTGAGATATAAACTGTGCTAACCCTGTGTCGCTTTAATGGGATGCCTATGCTGTACTAACACTGCATGAAGTTAATAGGATGTTTATACTTTACTGACGTCACAAGAGGTTAATAGCATGTATATAATGTACTAACACTGTGTGATATTAATACACTGTATAATACTGTAGCAACAATGCATGAGGTTATCAGGATGTATTATATTGTACTAACACTGCTTGCGGTTAAAAGGATGTATTACATTGTACTAACACTGTATGAGGTTAATAGGGTGTATTACACGGTTTAAACACCATATGAGATAAATGTGATGCATCATACTGTACTAACGCTGCACGAGGTTAATAGGATGTACTATAATGAACTAACACGCTATGAAATGAATGCGATGTATCATAATGTACTAACGCTGCATGAGGTTAATAGGATCTACTATATTGAACTAACACGCTATGAAATAAATGCGATACATCATACTGTACTAACGCTGCATGAGGTTAATAGGATGTACTATATTGAACTAACACGCTATGAAATAAATGCGATGTATCATACTGTACTAACGCTGCACGAGGTTAATAGGATGTACTATAATGAACTAACACGCTATGAAATGAATGCGATGTATCATACTGTACTAACGCTGCATGAGGTTAATAGGATGTACTATATTGTACTAACGCTGCATGAGGTTATAGGATGTACTATAATGAACTAACACGCTATGAAATGAATGCGATGTATCATAATGTACTAACGCTGCATGAGGTTAATAGGATGTACTATATTGTACTAACGCTGCATGAGGTTAATAGGATGTACTATATTGCACTAACGCTGCATGAGGTTAATAGGATGTACTATAATGAACTAACATGCTATGAAATGAATGCGATGTATCACACTGTACTAACGCTGCACGAGGTTAATAGGATGTACTATATTGAACTAACACGCTATGAAATAAATGCGATGTATCATACTGTACTAGCGCTGCACGAGGTTAATAGGATGTACTATAATGAACTAACGCTGCATGAGGTTAATAGGATGTACTATATTGAACTAACGCTGCACGAGGTTAATAGGATGTACTATAGTGACCTAACACGCTATGAAATGAATGCGATGTATCATACTGTACTAACGCTGCATGAGGTTAATAGGATCTACTATATTGTACTAACGCTGCATGAGGTTAATAGGATGTACTATATTGTACTAACGCTGCATGAGGTTAATAGGATGTACTATAATGAACTAACACGCTATGAAATGAATGGGATGTATCATACTGTACTAACGCTGCACGAGGTTAATAGGATGTACTATAATGAACTAACGCTGCATGAGGTTACTAGGATGTACTATATTGAACTAACGCTGCACGAGGTTAACAGGATGTACTATAATGAACTAACACGCTATGAAATGAATGCGATGTATCATAATGTACTAACGCTGCATGAGGTTAATAGGATGTACTATATTGTACTCACGCTGCATGAGGTTAATAGGATGTACTATAATGAACTAACACGCTATGAAATAAATGCGATGTATCATAATGTACTAACGCTGCACGAGGTTAATAGGATGTACTATATTGAACTAACACGCTATGAAATAAATGCGATGTATCATACTGTACTAGCGCTGCACGAGGTTAATAGGATGTACTATAATGAACTAACGCTGCATGAGGTTAATAGGATGTACTATATTGAACTAACGCTGCATGAGGTTTATAGGATGTACTATAATGAACTAACACGCTATGAAATGAATGCGATGTATCATAATGTACTAACGCTGCATGAGGTTATAGGACGTACTATATTGTACTAACGCTGCATGAGGATAATGCAATGTATTATACTGTGTTAACGCTGCATGAAGTTAATACGATGTAAGTCCTCTACTGGCACTTTATGAGGTTTATATCGTATATTGTCCTAACAATGCGATGTACTGTGTATGAACACTACATGGGTTGTGACGGCATGTATTCTGTGATAGGGTATATTTTGTTGCCAGTAACGTACCAACACATTTATGTCAAGTGTAACATGTTTAGACTCGACCGAACGAATAGTGCACTCATGTTTACTCCACATCGTAGTATTTGAGACGCCGATGCAAGATTAAGACTATAGGGTTTTTTCCGCTATGAATGGTAAAACAATATGGTAATTCTGAGACAAAAATGAGATTTCACCTGCGATATTCTCAGAGTGAGTAGGTTGACGTCATTCTGACGTTAAGGGGCCAGGCCATTTTTTATACTCGATTATTCCCAAGCATTGGTAGATTAGGTTCTTTCAGAGAGCTGACAGCTCATTACATCCTACAACCAGTCGGACAAATAGCGAAACAAAAATCCACCAATCTAATCAGTTGTGAGCAAATAGCGTCCCACTGACCAAGGAGAGGGGAGTAATGCTGTTCATATTACACCCTTCCGGTCCGTCACGTGATTCCCACTCAAGGTCGTGTAATCTCAGTCATGTTTTTGTTTGACACATGATGGTGTTTCTTTCTGAATATCGACAGAAATGTTGTTCAAAATTGTGTTTTATGTTTATTCCTCAAAATAAAGCTAAAGATCAATATCTGCAAAAATGAGTAGGCTGAAAATCGGGAAATCAATGTCGCTTCCGGCCTCTGATTTTCAAGTTCTGTTTTCAAGTAAATTGAAAACTTGGTTTTATCTGGACCGAGATATTAAAACTAAAGCTGTGAAATAAAAATTTCAATAAATTTTAACCATTTTCAAAAACGGCATAAAATCAATAGAATGTTACTGTGCCTGTCTCTATGGTGATGTACAGATTGCTCTTGTGTGAAAATATAATTAAGTTATCTTTAGAGAGCTATTTTCAGGCAGCACCGTCATGGCTATAATATCACGATGCTTCGGCTGTCAGTCTAAATGTATTGCTGTTTCATTATATCAGAATAACACTCACATCGATTTGATATATTTCTGTGTTACATACATAAGTACATTTCTACCTCCATTTGTTTAGATTTTGAAATCAAATATACAGTGCATCAGTCCATAAAGAAAGATGGCAAGTTGCTTAAACAAAATGTGGTCCCAGTGTTGTCGTAACAGGGAAAAACATCATAAACAAATTACACTATACAGGCAGCTCAAACCTCGGATATCCTGGGTGCCAGTATTTCTAATTACAAAGATCGTTGTGTCGAACTTCCGGTTGTATTGAAGTAAAAACGTGGTCCCTGCCTATTCTAAACTCAGACTTCTATTGCTGTGTTAAACCCGACACATCAAGCTATATACGAAAGTCTCTTCAAGTTCCACACAATGATGTGACATAAACATATCAATTTCTAGTATAATTAAGGCTGTTTGATAGTTGTTGCATTGAAATGCAGCTCTGTTTTTTTTCTCTCATGAAGTATATACACGTTCATAATGTACATGTAAAATGCACGTAACAGTAGATATGACTTACGGGAACTGGTCCTCAGTAATCCAAACTTGTCGTAGAAGGTAACTAACCATCTCTTGTGGCTTCGTTCACTGACGAGACGATGCATGGAGCCAATGTACCGTTTAAAGTTCTTTAATATCTATTGTATTGAAATACAACTATACTCGATAGGAAGGCGTTTTTTTAATGAACTATACACAGGTATTATACCCATAATAGTAAATATTGTGAGTGCGGATTGGTCCCGAGTTACTAAATATCTCTGGCAGCTGAAATCATTGAGGAGATTGATGCACTGGGACAGTCTTACGTTCTTAGTAATATTTCAGTTATAGAACTGAAAAGGTGGACTGTAAATAATCAAGACCTGACCAGACATTCCAGTGATGCACGCCTTTAATATCGATCTACTGATCGGTAATATAGGTTTCTTAAACTGCACACAGGAATTCTGTATATGATGTATAGTATAGTTTGTGAACTATCAAGTCCGGACAGTGATTGAGTTCAGTGATGGACATCAAGACCCAGCTGGGATACGATGACTGACCAGTTTGACCACGGAATCTGGTTGGAAAACAGTATAGCTCACAACCATTTGAATTACTTCATTTACCAGGATGAACTAGCTGGAAGCCTCGGATATTCGGTTCATCTGTCATTAGCAGCACAATGATAACTGATCCGTAGGATCAGGAGTAACAAGTGTTTATCAAAAACGTTAAAGATATAGCAAGATTATTTACAAAAATACGGATTCTTTTTAATGGATCCTTTAGTGACAGAACAATTAACACCGACGGTTCCATGACAACATTCGCAGATAACAACTAAGAAAATGATAGTAGCTGACTTGTTTTGCATGAGTTTGCTTGAGCAGACATCTCGTGCTGTTGCCGTGGCCAATTGGGATAACATCATCTCACAAATATCATGCAATATTCTTCATATTAACACAGATACCGCCTTTGAGTGTAAAGGAACCAATATGCCTTTGCCAGCTTTCCGAACAACTTACAAGCAGCCCACCAGCGTATGGACGTTTCATTATTTTTGCCTAATTCTGTTGTCCTGGAAGGAAGACTCCATCCGGACCTGAGACATCTGATGTGGATCTTGAACAGGCTCCGGTGATCTGCAGTTGAGACAAATTTACATGGAACTGCAAGAGAGTGTTGACAATCTCTCTAACGAATGTTAGAAAATGGACCTATTTTGGTGGGCGACAAATGATAAATTTCTGATCCCGTCCAACATGTTCGGTCAAACGTTGTTCTGTTTTGTTTTGTGCACATTGTACCACAAACCGCTAACATCGCAATATTAGCTTCAAAGGAAATTGGACGTGAAGGGGCAGACTGTTGAAGAGAAAGATGGTAATGGTATTCAGTAGAACGGGCTTTTGATTAAATTCTGACAGTTCTTATCAACTATTACATTATAAAAATGAATTGTGAAAATATTAATAGTTTCCTTATCAGATGATTTTGCGTCAGTTTCCTGAGGTCAGGACATTGGAGACAACTTACTAAATTGGTTTTCTCTTGAGGAATGGTTTTGGTTCTGTGGATGCTATTCACAACAGGATGGCGGTGTCATGTTCAAACTGATTCATCATGGATTCCCGTAGCACAAAACAGATGCGTGTTTTGCATGCTGTAACGCTGCCTTGGATATTAATTTACGGAATTTCGAAACTACGTTTTTGTGTTATCTACGCTACTTTTATGAAACCTATGGACCTGATGGGCTTGGCGCAGACGAATCTAGAATCTCTATTTGGGATTTGAAGCGACGAATTAGTCCTTAAACCCAGCCGACGTTAAGGATGCTTAAGTGTTCCTCTTGCTAGCGATGCATCAAACGTGACCATGCCATGTCATCGTGTCCTAAGTGCGTAGACCGTGATGTCATTGAATGAACTGGGTGACAAAGCTGCTAACCATCACCGTCTTGACGACGATACTCAGCTATTTGATGATATTACCAGGGGCTGTGACTACATTTCTGACTTAGCTAGAACTGAAGATGCCATTGACCAAACTGGTTCGTTGTTGCTCAACAACAAACTAAAGTAACTGTTTGATGGTATTACCAGGGGCTGTGACTACATTTCTGACTTAACTAGAATTGAAGATGCGATTGTCCAAACTGGTTCGTTGTTGCTCAACAACAAACTAAAGTAACTGTTTGATGGTATTACCAGGGGCTGTGACTACATTTCTGACTTAACTAGAACTGAAGATGCCATTGACCAAACTGGTTCGTTGTTGCTCAACAACAAACTAAAGTAACTGTTTGATGGTATTACCAGGGGCTGTGACTACATTTCTGACTTAACTAGAATTGAAGATGCGATTGTCCAAACTGGTTCGTTGTTGCTCAACAACAAACTAAAGTAACTGTTTGATGGTATTACCAGGGGCTGTGACTACATTTCTGACTTAGCTAGAACTGAAGATGCCATTGACCAAACTGGTTCGTTGTTGCTCAACAACAAACTAAAGTAACTGTTTGATGGTATTACCAGGGGCTGTGACTACATTTCTGACTTAACTAGAATTGAAGATGCGATTGTCCGAACTGGTTCGTTGTTGCTCAACAACAAACTAAAGTAACTGTTTGATGGTATTACCAGGGGCTGTGACTACATTTCTGACTTAGCTAGAACTGAAGATGCCATTGACCAAACTGGTTCGTTGTTGCTCAACAACAAACTAAAGTAACTGTTTGATGGTATTACCAGGGGCTGTGACTACATTTCTGACTTAGCTAGAATTGAAGATGCGATTGTCCAAACTGGTTCGTTGTTGCTCAACAACAAACTAAAGTAACTGTTTGATGGTATTACCAGGGGCTGTGACTACATTTCTGACTTAACTAGAACTGAAGATGCCATTGTCCAAACTGGTTCGTTGTTGCTCAACAACAAACTAAAGTAACTGTTTGATGGTATTACCAGGGGCTGTGACTACATTTCTGACTTAGCTAGAACTGAAGATGCCATTGACCAAACTGGTTCGTTGTTGCTCAACAACAAACTAAAGTAACTGTTTGATGGTATTACCAGGGGCTGTGACTACATTTCTGACTTAACTAGAATTGAAGATGCGATTGTCCAAACTGGTTCGTTGTTGCTCAACAAAAAACTAAAGTAACTGTTTGATGGTATTACCAGGGGCTGTGACTACATTTCTGACTTAGCTAGAACTGAAGATGCCATTGACCAAACTGGTTCGTTGTTGCTCAACAACAAACTAAAGTAACTGTTTGATGGTATTACCAGGGGCTGTGACTACATTTCTGACTTAGCTAGAATTGAAGATGCGATTGTCCAAACTGGTTCGTTGTTGCTCAACAACAAACTAAAGTAACTGTTTGATGGTATTACCAGGGGCTGTGACTACATTTCTGACTTAACTAGAACTGAAGATGCCATTGTCCAAACTGGTTCGTTGTTGCTCAACAACAAACTAAAGTAACTGTTTGATGGTATTACCAGGGGCTGTGACTACATTTCTGACTTAACTAGAATTGAAGATGCCATTGACCAAACTGGTTCGTTGTTGCTTAACAACAAACTAAAGTAACTGTTTGATGGTATTACCAGGGGCTGTGACTACATTTCTGACTTAACTAGAATTGAAGATGCGATTGTCCAAACCGGTTCGGTGTTGCTCAACAACAAACTAAAGTAACTGTTTGATGGTATTACCAGGGGCTGTGACTCCATTTCTGACTTAGCTAGAACTGAAGATGCCATTGACCAAACTGGTTCGTTGTTGCTCAACAACAAACTAAAGTAACTGTTTGATGGTATTACCAGGGGCTGTGACTACATTTCTGACTTAACTAGAACTGAAGATGCGATTGTCCAAACTGGTTCGTTGTTGCTCAACAACAAACTAAAGTAACTGTTTGATGGTTTTACCAGGGGCTGTGACTACATTTCTGACTTAGCTAGAACTGAAGATGCCATTGACCAAACTGGTTCGTTGTTGCTCAACAACAAACTAAAGTAACTGTTTGATGGTATTACCAGGGGCTGTGACTACATTTCTGACTTAACTAGAACTGAAGATGACATTGACCAAACTGGTTCGTTGTTGCTCAACAAAAAACTAAAGTAACTGTTTGATGGTATTACCAGGGGCTGTGACTACATTTCTGACTTAACTAGAATTGAAGATGCGATTGTCCAAACTGGTTCGTTGTTGCTCAACAACAAACCAAAGTAACTGTTTGATGGTATTACCAGGGGCTGTGACTACATTTCTGACTTAACTAGAATTGAAGATGCCATTGACCAAACTGGTTCGTTGTTGCTCAACAACAAACTAAAGTAACTGTTTGATGGTATTACCAGGGGCTGTGACTACATTTCTGACTTAGCTAGAATTGAAGATGCGATTGTCCAAACTGGTTCGTTGTTGCTCAACAACAAACTAAAGTAACTGTTTGATGGTATTACCAGGGGCTGTGATTACATTTCTGACTTAACTAAAATTGAAGATGCGATTGACCAAACTGGTTCGTTGTTGCTCAACAACAAACTAAAGTAACTGTTTGATGGTATTACCAGGGGCTGTGACTACATTTCTGACTTAACTAGAACTGAAGATGCCATTGTCCAAACTGGTTCGTTGTTGCTCAACAACAAACTAAAGTAACTGTTTGATGGTATTACCAGGGGCTGTGACTACATTTCTGACTTAAGTAGAATTGAAGATGCGATTGACCAAACTGGTTCGTTGTTGCTCAACAACAAACTAAAGTAACTGTTTGATGGTATTACCAGGGGCTGTGACTACATTTCTGACTTAACTAGAACTGAAGATGCCATTGTCCAAACTGGTTCGTTGTTGCTCAACAACAAACTAAAGTAACTGTTTGATGGTATTACCAGGGTCTGTGACTACATTTCTGACTTAACTAGAATTGAAGATGCGATTGTCCAAACTGGTTCGTTGTTGCTCAACAACAAACTAAAGTAACTGTTTGATGGTATTACCAGGGGCTGTGACTACATTTCTGACTTAACTAGAATTGAAGATGCGATTGTCCAAACTGGTTCGTTGTTGCTCAACAACAAACTAAAGTAACTGTTTGATGGTATTACCAGGGGCTGTGACTACATTTCTGGCTTAATTAGAATTGAAGATGCGATTGACCAAACTGGTTCGTTGTTGCTCAACAACAAACTAAAGTAACTGTTTGATGGTATTACCAGGGGCTGTGACTACATTTCTGACTTAACTAAAATTGAAGATGCGATTGACCAAACTGGTTCGTTGTTGCTCAACAACAAACTAAAGTAACTGTTTGATGGTATTACCAGGGGCTGTGACTACATTTCTGACTTAACTAGAACTGAAGATGCCATTGTCCAAACTGGTTCGTTGTTGCTCAACAACAAACTAAAGTAACTGTTTGATGGTATTACCAGGGGCTGTGACTACATTTCTGACTTAAGTAGAATTGAAGATGCGATTGACCAAACTGGTTCGTTGTTGCTCAACAACAAACTAAAGTAACTGTTTGATGGTATTACCAGGGGCTGTGACTACATTTCTGACTTAACTAGAACTGAAGATGCCATTGTCCAAACTGGTTCGTTGTTGCTCAACAACAAACTAAAGTAACTGTTTGATGGTATTACCAGGGTCTGTGACTACATTTCTGACTTAACTAGAATTGAAGATGCGATTGTCCAAACTGGTTCGTTGTTGCTCAACAACAAACTAAAGTAACTGTTTGATGGTATTACCAGGGGCTGTGACTACATTTCTGACTTAACTAGAATTGAAGATGCGATTGTCCAAACTGGTTCGTTGTTGCTCAACAACAAACTAAAGTAACTGTTTGATGGTATTACCAGGGGCTGTGACTACATTTCTGGCTTAATTAGAATTGAAGATGCGATTGACCAAACTGGTTCGTTGTTGCTCAACAACAAACTAAAGTAACTGTTTGATGGTATTACCAGGGGCTGTGACTACATTTCTGACTTAACTAGAACTGAAGATGCCATTGACCAAACTGGTTCGTTGTTGCTCAACAACAAACTAAAGTAACTGTTTGATGGTATTACCAGGGGCTGTGACTACATTTCTGGCGTAACTAGAATTGAAGATGCGATTGTCCAAACTGGTTCATTGTTGCTCAACAACAAACTAAAGTAACTGTTTGATGGTATTACCAGGGGCTGTGACTACATTTCTGACTTAACTAGAACTGAAGATGCCATTGACCAAACTGGTTCGTTGTTGCTCAACAACAAACTAAAGTAACTGTTTGATGGTATTACCAGGGGCTGTGACTACATTTCTGACTTAGCTAGAATTGAAGATGCCATTGACCAAACTGGTTCGTTGTTGCTCAACAACAAACTAAAGTAACTGTTTGATGGTATTACCAGGGGCTGTGACTACATTTCTGACTTAACTAGAACTGAAGATGCGATTGTCCAAACTGGTTCGTTGTTGCTCAACAACAAACTAAAGTAACTGTTTAATGGTATTACCAGGGTCTGTGACTACATTAAAATTTTCTGAATTAACCAGAATGGAAGATGCCATTGACCAAATTGGTGGTTTGTTGTTGCTCAACAACGAACCAAAGCTAAATGAACACAAGACAGAGGTCATGCTTGTTGGCACAAGTAGCATGTTAGCAAAATCATAGCATGATGAGCTGAACGTTGGAAACATCATGATTCAGCCTCCTCCATACATCAGAAATATTGGTGTTCTACTCCAATCTGACCTCTCCATGAAGAATCACAGTTTGGATCTATGCACAAAATGTTACTTCCATCTCAGTAACATAGGACAGATTAGACATCTCTTGACACATGATGCTACTGCTGCCTTGGTGAGAACACTGATTCTCTCACGACTTGACTGTTGCAACATCGTATTGGTTGCAGCATCACACGAGTCCATCCAAAAGCTGCAACGAATCCAGAACACTGCTGCACGCATAGTTTCTCTCCAAACAAATCATTACCACATCATTCCCGTCCTGATGTCTCTTCACCGGTTGCCTGTTGAAGCTGGCATTGACTATAAGATCCTTACATTTACTTATCAGTCCATTCATGGTATTGTAACTGTGTATCTTGTGAAACTTCTCTCTCCCTCCATGCCACCAAGAACACTCAGTTCATCCTCGGCTAATCTTTTCTGTGTTCTAAAGTGGAACTTTAAATCATTTGGCTACAAGTCCTACCAGAACATGGCATCTGCCAAATGGAATTTCCTCTATGATGAACTTAAGCTATCTTCCTTCGTAGAAAACGTCAAGCAACGTTTCTCCTAAAAATATTCTACTTGGATGGACTTCAATAATGCCTTACTATTGTTAGCGCTATAAGCATACCTGGTGCGTATTCTGACATGATATAAATGGACACATTATTATTATCATAATGTCCAGATATGAATATTAACAAATCTCCACATGCACAAACCCCTATACAAAGTCTCGTTCTACAAAATATAACGTTCCAATGCAATAAAAACTTTGTCGATATTTTACTAAGACTTACAATTTCTCTGTTTATGTATTGTATTTTTTATAACCAGTAAATGTGTTTAAATATCAAATCAGATAACAACATTTACATACGGCTCTAATGACACCTTAACTGTGACTTTGACAAAATGGCAAGAACTGTATAGCGTCAAACTGGCGGACTATACTAGATAATAGTTTAACCTTTTCACAAACATGTAACTTGAACGTATATGCTACTTTTGGAAACGCATAAAATGATTTAACCTGGGGAAAAGGACATTGTTCCGATTGAATGTGGTTTTCCTGCGCAAGCGGATGTTACGTTTAAACTGCTATTGAATGTGAAGACTTTACAAATAACATTCGCTGCCGTTACCACTTGCAACAATAAATTCCGTTATAACGCGTATAAGATGCCGAGTTTACATGTTTAACACATATTCAAGTACTGGATATCATATGTGAAGACACAGATTCTGTTTATATTTCACAGAGGTGATCATCATGATCAGAAAGCAGGCATTGTATAACGAGGCATAACTTGGTACGAGACATATCTGTTATAGAAATCGGGGAAATGAATTATAGAATATAAAACGTGGCATCGTTTCAGTAATGTGTTTTACTTACATTACGATTTCCGAGTTCAAGACTGGTTTGACACAGTTAAGTTTTCAAAAACCATGTTTCTGACGACAAGGAATAAGCCATAGCGGGATGAGATGTCACCAAACGGAAATAGACTAAGCAAAAATTAAACAGAGAATGAGAGATCGATGAACCACAAATATTATTTGACAGATATCACTTCAGCAGCTGGTCTTATTTCACGTCAATATCAGTGAAGAACCGTCAGCTTCTATACTGTAGGGACGTTTGTGAGCACTGCAAATGATCAATGCATCAGGACTCATATGAATTTTATTAATTTTCATGGGCGTTGCTGATATAGCTGAAGCATGAAAGGGTTTCGTGATCAGCTGTATAGGTAAACCACAAATGCAAAAGTGATGTTAATTAACTGTGTTCACTGCATGGAACATAATGGGAAATATATTGCACTGGCACTACATCAGCCGTTTCGGAATATATGGTGTTAGCACTGCAAGAGTTCAATGGGACATATTATGTATGTACCAACATTGCAGACGGTCACTGCTGTACCGTACGAACACTGCATGAGGTTAATTGGATGTATATACTGTACTAACACTGTGTGAGGTTGATCTGTTATTGAAGCATACATATGTTAATTCTGCATGAGGGTAATAGGATGTAAATAATCTACTGACACTGTATTAGGATTATAAGATATATTGTACTAACAATGCAATGTTCGGTGTATGAACATTGCACATACTGTGAAGACATGTATTCTATGACAGAAGATATTGTGTGTCCAAAACAGCACCAACACATTCGTGTCAAGTGTAACATATTTAGACTCGATGGAACGAATATTGCATTCATGTTTTCTCCACATAGTGAGATTCAGCCATGGGTTGCTGAAGGCCTATTCTACACCGGGACCTCCACGGGTCAGTAGGATGTATTTACTTCACTGACAATGTCTGAGGCTAATAGGATGTATTATGTTGTACTAACACTATATGAGTTTAATAAGAATTATTAAATTGTGCTAGCACTGTATGAGGTTAATAGGGAGTATTACACGGTTTAAACACCATATGAGATAAATGCGATGTATCATACTGTACTAACGCTGCATGAGGTTAGTAAGATGTACTATATTGTACTAACACTGTATGAGAATAATGCAATGTATTATACTGTATTAACGCTGCTTGAAGTTAATACGATGTAAGGACTCTACTGACACTTTATGAGGTTTATATAGTATATTGTACTAACAATGCGATATACTGTTTATTAACACTGCATAGGCCGTGAAGGAATGTATTCTGTGATAGAGTATATTGTGTTTCCACGTTCCAACACATATTTGTCAAGTGTAACATGTTTAGACTCGACCGAACGAATAGTGCACTCTCTTGTTTACCCCACACCGTAGTATCTGAGACGCCAATGCAAGAATTAGACTATGGTGAATCTATATGGTAATCCTGAGGCAAAAATGATACTTCACTCGCTGTATTTCCAGAGTGTGTAGGTTGACGTCATTCTGACGTTAAGGCGCCCGGACATTTTTTCTATGATTATTCCCAGGGATCGGTAGATTAGGTTCTTTCAGAGATTTGACAGCTCATTACATCCTATAAATAGTCGGACAAATAGCGAAACAAAAACCCACCAATCTAATCAGTTGTGAGCAAATAGCGTCCCATTGAACAAGAAGAGGAGAGTAAAGCTGTTTCTATTAGACGCTTCCGCTATGTCACTTGATTCTCACTCAATATCGTGGACTCTCAGTCACCTGATGGTGTTACTTTCTGAATATCGACAAAAATGTTGTTCAAAATTAAGTTTTGTACAAGAAACAAAATCAAACCCAAAAGATCAATGTCTGCAAAAATGACTATTTGACTTTTAAAAACCCCAGATAAACAGGTTTCTGATTTGCATTGTCTCTTTTAGGAAGGTTGAAAACTTGGCTTTTATCTTGCGCACAAAATTGCAGAATATTAAAACGAAAGTTGTGAAGGAGAAATTAATTTCAATACATTTTCAACATTTTCAATAACGACATAAAATCAATAGAATGTTCCTGATCTTGTCACACGGGTTATGTACAGTTTGGTCTCGTTAGGAAATATAATTAAGTTATCTTTAGAGAGGTATTTTAAGTCAGCACCGTTATGACTATAATATCACGTTGCTTCAGCTATCAGACCGAGTGTATTAATAATTCCTTAAATGAGAATGAGACGTACACCGCTAGGAAATATATATCTGTCGCATTAAAAGTGAAAAGGGGGCCTTCACTTTGATTTGACATCGTAATGAACTAGATGTATTCAATGTAACCGATTCGTCACCATATGGCAGAAACGTTGCCGATGTGACGTAAAATTTTAACTCAGTCACTGCAACGGTCCTTAAGTAAGATGGTAAGCTGGTTAACTAAAATGTCTCCCCATGGTTGTCGTATAACAGCCAGAAGGCTAGTCCATTAAGAGAACTCCTTCACAGAAAATAATCTCCTCCTCACTGCAATTAACATCCGAGTGTCGGTTGTTTGAAACACATATTGGAACGCTTTTGCAGTTTGTTTAAACAGTAGTTTATGAACAAGTTCACCATCGCAAGTCTTCAGTCGTCACGCTGACGTTGCGAGTTCGATTCTCCCACACAGATGCAATATTACACAATGCTGATGTAGCAATCATTGAAGATGAATACTTAAAACAAACAAAATAAAAAATAAATCAAAACATTAAATAATAGTAAAGCACCAACCGTAGGTCTGCTTGTTCCATATATTTATTTTCACCTGTTGTGTCTTTCCTTTTGTGCCCCAAGCGTTCGTTCTTCTCGCTGAAGACCTGGGCTGCGTTTCACAAAAGCCTCCTAAATTCAGGAGGTCGTAGCCCATATGACCTTGTTTACGACCCTCTTCCGACCTCCTTTACGACCCTCTTCCGACCTCCTTTACGACCCTCTTCCGACCTCCTTTACGACCCTCTTCCGACCTCCTTTACGACCGTTTCACAAAGACGTCGCATCCGTGTCATACCACGGGGTCCTATATACGTGTCGTACATCGTTTAAGAGGTACTTTGTTGCATAGCAACGCATACAGCGAGACCAAACAGGCACCTGCGTATCCTGTTATTCCCGGAGTATTTCAAAATAGAAACACAATTTCAATACCAATGCAAATGTCATGTTTTTAATTGATAGCACATATTATCTTATCGTAATAATTTTATCCTCTCTCTAAATTCTACTGAACATTACAAGATAAAATGTATAAATCAGTTCCATTAAAATTAGCAGTTCAAGTATAAGGTTTGAAGTAACCGCTGTCCATTAACCATGCTACGGTTATGTCTACGTTTGATCTACTAACACTAGTCTTGTGTAAAGGTTTAACCATGGTCCGTTATATTAAATGTGTCAACTACTTTCGTAACTTTTATTCAATCAATTAAAAATGTTCAAAGAATAAAACAGTATACCCTATATCCGTATGATGTGATATTGAACAAGGCTAAAGGTAGATACTGGTTTCATGAAAACATATCTGGACCATACGCAAAATACATATATATATTACATAGTACTGAAAGTGTTATCGGAAACGTTTTTGTTTACTCTTGTCCATCCGACCTACCTCCAAGAAATGGTCTAATATGGTCGAGCTCGTTCGACCTGTCTCAAAATTTCTCAAGCCATATCAGTTAGCGTGTTTTGATCACTCGCAGTACCATCTTTGTACTAGTAGTGTTTACGACCTCCTAAAGCATTTACGACAGGTCAATCGGGGGTCCTAAATTTGGGGCTGTTTACGACACAGTGGAAATGAACGAGGTCTTTGTGAAACGGGGTTAAAAAGTAAGAGGTGGTCTACGATCTGCTTTACGAGGTCGGACCGGCATGAGAGCTTTGTGAAACGGGCCCCAGGGTACCATTCCTCACGTTGGTTTAATGTGTGAATCCCATTTTGGTTTCCATCGTGATATTGTTGGACATTGCTAAAAGCTGGTTAAAACTTAACTCACTCACTCATTAACTTTCCGAACGATAATCCCTATTATTCTGTACATCAGTGTGCGTAACGAAAAGGACCACGTGGAATCTATCCTCACTGCGACCAGAAAGCGCGGCATAAGCCACTTCGCATATATACTCTTAAAAAAGTAGGGGATCTTCATCTTTTTTCACTTACGACTTAAACAGTTAGGAGATTTATGGGAGTCAATCAATGTTGATATGATATTGTTGAGTGTTTTGAGAGTGCATCACCATTTGCACTTCCTTACAACCATAGTTATTTGGAATGTAGTCGCTCTTGAAAGATGATGGGTGTATGGCATGTAATTTGCTTGTGTACGATTTTCATTTTAAAACAAACGACTAGAAACAAACACAAATGTGTGATGCAAGATGAGTATCAAAATTTATGTTCTAAGTGATTTCTCAACCTTCTTGAAAAAAACGTCAAAATCTAGAATGGGACCCCATGCACGTGTATGGGACTACGTATCTCGTTGTGCACGTGCATGTCATGCGTTGTGGGGTGATGATAGAGGGAAATGGTGGTGCGTTCATGTCTGTCCATGAAACGTTTGTTAACGTTTACACTATCCAAATTGAAAGTTCAGGTTCCCCTACTTTTTTAAGAGTATATGTCGGAGGTACTGTTACGATATATACGGTGTACATTTTACGACGTTCTTTCCGGTCAGATTAGAATCCGCAATCGACATAATTCGCAAACAAAGAAGGTATTACAGCAACGGACTGCTTAAGGCTGAAAACAACAATGTCTAGTAACTGCAAAATAAGCTCATTCAACTTAGTACTCACTCAGCGTTCTTGAGGTCTGTTTGGTCCAGAGTCGGATGTTTTCAGTCCGGCGTCATCAATGACCATGATATCAGTTGCTGAAGTGTTTGGTCCGGCGTCGGATGTTTACAGTCCGGCGTCATCAATGACCATGATGCCAGTTACTGAAGTGTTTGGTCCGGAGTTTGATGTTTATAGTCCGGCGTCATCAATGACCATGATGTCAGTCACTGAAGTGTTTGGTCCGGAGTTTGATGTTTATAGTCCGGCGTCATCAATGACCATGATGTCAGTCACTGAAGTGTTTGGTCCGGAGTTTGATGTTTATAGTCCGGCGTCATCAATGACCATGACGTCAGTCACTGAAGTGTTTGGTCCGGAGTTTGATGTTTATAGTCCGGCGTCATCAATGACCATGATGTCAGTCACTGAAGTGTTTGGTCCGGAGTTTGATGTTTATAGTCCGGCGTCATCAATGACCATGATGTCAGTTACTGAAGTGTTTGGTCCAGAGTCGGATGTTTATAGTCCGGCGTCATCAATGACCATGATGTCAGTCACTGAAGTGTTTGGTCCAGAGTCGGATGTTTGCAGTCCGGCGTCATCAATGACCATGATGTCAGTTACTGAAGTGTTTGGTCCAGAGTCGGATGTTTGCAGTCCGGCGTCATCAATGACCATGATGTCAGTCACTTAAGTGTTTGGTGGACAGGCTGTGTAACATGGTTCATTCAACCTGCTCGTTCCCCAATGAGTTATTGCTGACAATTTATTACTAAGTCTTGAGTGGCTGGTCCATTGTTGCTTACATTTGGTCTGTTGTCCTACGCCATACTCAGCTCTATGGCTGCCGTCTGTATTTAATCGAGTCAGATTATATAATGATCAACATCATGATCATTAGTCATTGCAATGGGGATACTATGACGCGTGTTAGCACTTACAAGACGGATTTGCATAAGTGCATTATCACTAGTAGAGTTAAAGTTCAAAACACATAAAATAATACAACAGAAACCAAAAGACTCTCCCCCCTACCCCTCAAAGAAAAAAGAAAAGAAAAAGAAAAAATAACAAAAATGGGAAAAAGAACAAAAAATATGAAGTTTTTCTTTCTATTTCTTACTCAGCGGAGAATCTGATGCTGACGGAACACGGATGGCAGTTTGTTCAATCACATATTGTCACATTAAAACATTAACAATGTAAACTCAGTATGCTCAATGAAAGGTTATACAGGGTTCTCTTTACATCTCCCGAGACTCCGCTGCTCTGTCTGAATAGCTAACTGCGAGAGGATGATTTACTGTACGAATACACCGTGGTCTTGATAACACGTGGATCGATTAATGTTTGGGAGCAAGCGTTGGATCTGCACCTGAGTCTGGTAGTATGGCTGAATATACAGGGTATTTACACTTGAAATTGGAAACCTGGTTAGCTCTGGTTGGGGAAACACTGCGTGATGCATTAGCGGGTCATTATAACACGTTTGAAACCTTTCATGGTTTTACTGAGTTTTATTGTGGTGTTAATGTGTATGGATTGTAGAGAGGAACACGGCTATAAAAGCCTTTGAAGCTGTTCACTTATTCGCGGTGGTTTGTTATTTTAGACGGGAATATTTGGTTAATATGGCAAGCTTTTTAAACACCTGGGCACTCGTAATCACATCATGTTGCGCCAAACACTTCTTTCAACTTTTCGTAATTTTCCAGTTTCATGCTGGTGGAAAGAAAGAACACGCCCATGAGGCTAATAAGCATTCAGATGAATTAACATCACTAAAGAAATATCAGGACTTTTGTGTGAATGCAGATATTTTGATATGTGTCAAATGGGAGGAACAAATTATCAAATCACAATTCCATTTAGAAAACAAAACAGAAAAAAAGCACAAAAGAATACAAATTCAAATATTTTCACAATTACTTACATAAATGTAAACTATACTCCTAGCAACCACTCTTCCTCTTGTTCAATTGAAAGGCGCGTAAGAAATGTTTTATTTACAGGACATTATGGTGTGAGCCCTACAAATCATATTTTTCAAGTTCAGACCGTCCTGCATCTGTCGAGCCTTAAGTATGTGTAAGTGATCTAGCTTCGAGATAATTGGTAATACATCTACTGTGATGATATATATCCAAGAGGAGTTGTGTTTCTGGAGCTGATAATAAGTGGGTTCTTTGCTAGATGTGTCTGGATTAATTCTGTTCTTTGACATGGAAACATAACATCTATCAGATGTTGGAAGAGGGTGCTTTGAATGCTTCAACGTTACTGGAAATAGTAGGTGGACATAGGCTAACATGGTTCAGCCCTGCTGGGCATAGATACCGTGCTCGCAGTAGTTGATAGACATAAGCCAACATGGTTCAGCAATACATGGACAAATGCTTACAATAGTTAACAGACATAGCCTAACTTTGTCCAACAATGAACAACACAAAGCTCGCATAGGTTAACATGGTCCAGCAAAGCAGAGTATATCAGATATAGTTAACACGAGTTAACATTGCTCAACAATGCTGAGCTCAAAGCTCGCAGAAGTTGGTAGACATAGGATAACATGATTCGACAACAACGCTGGAACGAAGCTGGCAATAGAAACCGGGCAAAGGCAAACAGGTTCAACAATGACAACGCCCGCTATAGTTGGTAGAGATGTATTAACCCAGCTCAGCAGTTCAGGGCAAAACGCCAGCAGTAGTTGGCAGACATAAGCTAACACGGTTCAACATTTCAAGGTACAACGCTCGCATCGGTAGACGGAAATTGGCTTACATAATTCAGCATGATAACGGTGGACCAGGAGGTGGAGGGACAGCCGCTGCTCACCCCAAAACTCAGGGTTCGTTTCTACCAGTTGTGTATGAAGCCAATTTCTGATGATCCTGTCGTGCACCTGAGGGAATATTGCCCAGGTGACCCTATATTATCTGGGACAGCTATGCACAAAGTGTTCACGATAATGAAAATTACTTTAACTGAAACAAGTATAAGCCTTGGGGACCTCAGCTTGGGCTGAAAACAGGGCGCCGCCGCGGTTTCTACAATCTTTCGTTTGAAACGAAAAGAGAACCCCAGTTGATGTCATTACTGTTTGGTTCTATTCTACCAGGCTGTGTGTTTTATAAAGCACACTGGTTTTAATGAAAATTCAAATATGTTAAACCACGTTCTCACACTTGCTGAAAAATACATATTGCTCGTTCCCATATCCAGTTAATCCCACTTGCCTTATATCATAGTCACTCAGTCACACGAAACCTAAATATTACTAAAAACTTTATGGATGAGCAACTTCTGTATTTGGACGATCATTCAAACTCTCTTTTAAGGATGCTTTAAAATTTGAATTTGTAAGTTGATTTATCTGTAGATAATTTAGCTAAAACTTCACGAGTTTGCAAGATAATAAGTGAATGATGCAGGTACCATTCACGAACACAATCAAAGACAAGACAGTCGTTCACTTAGACGAAAAAGGAATGATTTCGTTTAGAAACTCAGCGGACATTTTTTGTCACCAGCGCGAAAAGGGAGAACATTTCATGATCATGTTTCCCGGAAAACCTCAGCAAGTTATGGTTTCGAGTCCTTGTATGTTGAATTCCTGATCTGTCATATTTCCCTATGTAGTATCTCATTCATAAAGAGATGATTGTCTGTTGTGTACAGAGACATATTTTCGGGGCATTACAATAACAATACCAACGTCATGACTTGCGTATCTGAACAATCAACCGAATCGACGATTTCCTAATGTTTTATATGTCTCAGGGGACACTGAGATGAAACTGGGAACGCCCGAAGCATCCAGATAGGCATCGCGTTACCAATGGCAACATTCAATAGTCGTCTTTGGGAAAAAATCATCAGAAAATGTTACATTCTGAATTGTCCTGAACATCAGGCAAAACATCTAGTAGGAACCGTTGATAAGAAGTGTGAATACCTCGTCAGTACATGATGTCATAAGAGTTTCCACGCAACTCCGAAGCGCCATTATAGCGCGCGGTGCCTGCTCGGTCAGTCAACAGGGGATTCATTGAGAGATCATTAGAAAAATACCGTATGGGACAAGTTCCATTCCAGTAATGTACTATTTATAACCGAGACCTACCATTGTCATCTCAATGTCGCGACTATTAAGAAATCACTCTGCAAATTATCTGAAGTATAACTTTTGCAACAGTTTTCTAGTCCCTAATTCAAATGCAATTACACAGCGGGAATGTAATTTGAATTTGATTGTTTATTCCGTAACTCTGTTGTACTAATCACATCAGTTCGTTGATGACGACCTTGTGTAATGGTCTAGACAAACCCGTGTTTGATATCATCAGCAGGATATCATCATCAGTGACATCATCTGCAGGATATCACCAGCAGTGATATCAGAAACAGGATATCAGAAGCAGTGATATCAGAAGCAGTGATATCAGCAGTTGTACGTCGTCACTTTCGTCAGTTAATGAAAGATGATGCTTTTCTCACGATTTTCCGATACATACAGGTTGATCATGCTAATCGTAGTTCAAGATACAAAAAAAGTAGAGAAAAAAATAAATACAAACAATTGCACCCAGATAAGAATGTTTCCAAAAGAAAGAGACAAAAAATCGCATCAGGACAGAATGCTAGTATTTTATTGGGTAAACGAAAGCCCTGCTGCTCCAGTACACAGTCGCCAATGCATGCATGGACATCAATATCCGTTAGTTACGTCGCGTATATTTTTTCATCTAAAGGGTTTCCAAGACGGTTGTATTTCACTTAGCAGCTGAGTGAGACTCAGACTGTGTACATGTAGTCTGTGCAGTCACTAAAGAATTGGGCAGGTTAATACCACTGGCGACCCAGATTTCATGTATCTTCTAATAAAGACAAATGAACGTCAGTAAATCTTGAAATCGAACCCGAGCAGAAATCTCCTTGTACCAAATATAGAGCCGTCTCTACTAGCATTACTGCCTGAATATTGCAAAGACACAATCATAATCCACTAGAATCTGAAGCACTTACCAAGCGCCAGGATGACGATTTAGTGGCAATCTAGTCTGATAGTACACTTCATCATACTTCGGCTCAGTTAAAGGTGTAACTTAGTACTTGATGGATGTGCATTTATGCTCAATGGTAAGCATAGTACATGAGCAATAGGCGAAGGTAACAAGATTAAGTCCCTGTTACGAGAAAATGGTTCTCATTATAGACAGCGGGGTAACTTATGGGTTTCCCTTTCTCGGTCCAACGCTGGACTTTCTTCATTATGCCATGTGAATCTCCGAAGATGACTACCACACGCCATTAAACACTATTCATGTCGGGCGTTGTTGCGGTCACAACCTTCGGAAAACTATTAAGGACAAACCCAGATACAGAAAGCGTTGACTCGTTTGCATTATTTTGGGGAGGAATTTGTTATTCTGGAAAACGGCATTCAAGGAACTTGATATTTTGATTCCAAGCATGCCTTTATCTAAAATCAATAAATAAAATAGTTTGCTGTGCCGAATCGCGGGATTGATTGATGCAAATGTTCCTAATGAATAACATATAGTGTAGACAGGCAGATGTACTTAAATATAATTAGCACAACACAAAATGTTATCGTGGGTGCACATGATTGTATCTTCATTCCTGTGCAAGGAGCTCATTAGGTTGGCACAGGCATTTTGGAGTCATGCCATGACACTTGCTAAGGTGGGAATTTTAATGTCCGATTGGAGCGCGTCAAATATACTCTATGGTACATCTGACAATAGTTTTGGTTAAGTTGCTAACCTATGATGATATAGGTCATTTACTAATGGAGATTTTACTGTGTAGGTTACAAAATCCCATCCCGAACAAAGACCATTTCATCTCTTACAAAAGTGCAAACGTCAGTTATATCTGACTTGCTGGAGTTGCACGGTACTTTCACTCTTAATTACTTACGGAAATACTGTTATCAAAATTTCATTCGAGGGAGTGAATCTAACTTCATGTCATTTTAGTAATGTTCACACATATTGTACTCATGTGCCTAATCGAACCCGGGTCTTTGGTGTGACGAGTGAAGAGTAAGCGCTTTAAGGACAAGACTACCCCACCCCTCCTTTTTCTCATAATGCTTCCAGGGGGTTTCGTGGTTGTTCTGAATATGCCCAGATTGTGATCCATGAATCTACCACCTAATACGTACTAGTGATAAAATTTAATTGCAGTTTCACACTATATAATGTCTGTTTTGTGTTTATGAGTTGGTTTTTGTTGTTGGACAGTGTTATTGTTTTCAGTGGTAACCCACATAATTATGTAAACTTTGTCATCTTATAAGACTGGATGCGTAGCATTTACAACGTGTTTCTAGCTATAAAAATAATTAAGTAATTAATACAAGAACGTTGTGGTATATTATCTATTCAGTAAACACCAGCTGTGATAGGCGGACCACGTCGGACGAAAAGGACTTTAATCAATTTCATATTGACTGACGCGTTTTGTCACCTGAGTTATCAGGTGTAACTTGATGAAATATGTAGGTAGTGTTACAAGACGACACTGTTTAATCACGTTATGATTGATCCTCCAGAGCTTGAAAACCAGGGCATAGTTGGGTTTCATGAACACAAGTTTTCGTAAATTTGAACCTATTATGTATGTGTGATGCAAGATTTTACTGATGCATCGATATCACCGGTACACGTGTTCCAAATATTTTTGAGTGCGTTTATTCACATAATTGTGAGCTACAGGAGTAGAAACGAGAACTGTACGCCGGCTGTTGTACACAAAATATTAGATATGCTTGGAAGGTTGTGTATGACAGATTGAGGGTGTATCGAGGTAGATGAATAATGAATATGTTAACATTGTGTTATTGTAAGGAACAATGAGGAGGTTCACGTACATGAAAATACAGAGTCGTTGGTCGATGATGCTGTAAAGTGTGGTATCTGGTACTTGGTGCGGATGGTGTGCTCTTTGGTGTGACTGGGCTGGTGTATGTTGTGTGTAATGTGTTGTGATAAGTGGTGTGTGTTGTGTGTAATGTGTTGTGATAAGTGGTGTGTGTTGCGTGTGCTCTGTTGTATGTGATATGCTATGAGTCTGCTGCGTGGTGCGTAGTGTCTGAAATGTCTTGTGTGATATGTGTGGTGTGTGCAGTTTGTTATATGCTCTGTGTGTGGAGCGTTGATCGTGTCGTCTATAACGTATTGTGTCTGGAGTTAGGAACTCGGCGTGTGATATGTTTATAAACTGACATGTGACGCGAGCTGTGTGGTGTGTGGTTCGGGGTGCGTTGCGTGTGTAATGTGATGTGTGGTATATGATATGTGGAGAATAGTGTGAATTGTTCAGTAGTTGTAGAACATGGCGTTTCACATACGGAGCGCGGTGTGTGGTTGTTCTTTGATAGGGAGGTGTTCAGTGTGGTCTGTTGTGTGTAGATAGTGCGATGCATGGTGTGTCCAGTATAATGAGTGTTGAAGTATATGTGACAAGTATACCAGGTGTTTTATAAATGGCTGGACGGTGTATGTTTGGTAGTGGACGATTAGGGGTACACATGTTTGGAGTCCACGATGCCTGTTGTTTTACCCAGAACTGAGACTCTGCAAGTATGTGATAAAGCAGGACTGGGCAGTCGAAGTCTTACTGAATCGGACTCATCGGATATTGTGTCAGTTTGTTTATCCACGTCAATTCGCAGTATGGGATATCATTGGGCAACAAATCCAACCCCCTGACTACTAGAAACATACATGGACACACGTACCCGTAATTGTCAACACGACGATTATCTCGTTTCAATTGTCCCACCTATAATGAAAAAAAAAAGACGGAAACCGAATCAGGAGCGAAGACTTTCGTTCTGGCGAGATCAATCAGCGAGTTGAAATATTCCAGTGTTGATCCACTGTCCGCCTTTCTCAGAACCCAGATTATCTCAAAAGTTTCATTTTGCTGCCTTCGGCTTCAATATCGCAAATTGAAAAGGAAGAAAAAAATATAATTTAAAGTCGATGCGTTTGTTGTGGGTTCTTTGCTTCCCTGACTGAAGATCTTCCCCGGGGACGCCTAAACCAGCACCGTCAGTCTGCAGCAACGCTGAGCTAAGTGCATATTGTTGTACATACATAACAAGGCTCGTTGAGGCTCATATACCGTTAACGCGTTACTCATAACCGTTGTTCATTATGGAATTGAATATACTGAGCGCCCGTGGCTTGGATGCTTTTAGTTTGGCCAAATATACCCAAAACAAGAGTGATGTGAGTCGACCTACGCTCTTGTCATATTAAGCCACATCTTACCAGCTTCTCTCCGTTAGGGCCGTATTAAGATAGTGAGCATGGCAGGGCTAGATTAGTCAGAAATGTGTACTGGTACTGTGTAGTGTACTGATGTCAGTACTGGGTGTATTTCAGTGGTATGAGTAGTATTATGTGGTAGGTTGTTGTTTGCAGTTGGACTTGGGTGCGTTTTGGGAGTGGTTTAGATGTAACTGAGACGTGTTTCTTAACGCTGTGGAGTTGAGTACTTTTACCAACGTAGATGTATTGGAGAAGAGGTAGAAGATGTGTTCTAATTATGTGTTATGGTGTGTATCACGTATATAGCGTACATATGGTGTTGAGTTACAGCAGCGTGTTTCATTGCAAAGCAGTCTGCTTGGTAAATTAGAGCAGTGTGGCTTATGAATAGAGTCATGTGTGTGGTGTATTACAGCAGTGTGGCTTATGAATAGAGCCTTGTTTGTTTGTAGTGTATTACAGCAGCATCGCTTATGAATAGAGCCTTGTTTGTGTGTGGTGTATTAGAGCAGTATGGCTAATGAGTAGAGCCTTGTTTGTGTGAGGTGTATTAGAGCAGTGTAGCGTATGAATGGAGTCTTGTTTGTGGGTGGTGCATTAGAGCGCCGTAAGGGTGCATTCATACCTGAACGTGTGTGTGTGTGTGTGTGTGTGTGTGTGTGTGTGTGTGTGTGTGTGTGTGTGTGTGTGTGTGTGTGTGTGTGTGTGTGTGTGTGTGTGTGTGTGTGTGTGTGTGTGTGTGTGATGCACTTTCCAAGTGTGTCTGTGATACTTGTGATGCACTTGGCCGGCGTGTCTGTTATATTCGCGGTCTCGAGGTAGCGAACTTAGCCAGTGTATCTGTCCCAGTTGTGGCACTTGCCCAGCGTGTCTGTCATATTTGTGATGTCTAACTGGTACAGCAGAGGACCGTGTCTTGGATGTTTCCGAACCATTTGTATACGTACCTCTCCTGTGATGGAGAGAACATTTGTGAAGCGCATTTCTACATGCGTCTTATTGATCACAGAAATTGTAGCTCGGCGAATACGAAGGTAACATAATCATTTACATGGTTACATGCTTTCCACAGTTAATCATAGTGAGTCATACAGCAGGATTATACATGATCCATGTGAGATATATAAGCTATATATGCACATACATCGGAGACCATATACCGATATATGGTCTCTGCATACATGTACGGATTCACAAACATAATGCACATCTGAAGTGCATTTCTCCCTGGCAGCTTGTACTAGACTAAGTATATATTTCAGTACAGTCTGTGAACTACATGACAACACAGTCAATAGACTGCCGCTTAATCCCTACGAGCTGTGTGATAATTTACAAACAGCAAACATAATTAGTTTGTATTAGCTTGCAATTAACACTATGCCTGAATTGATAAGGACATTACTAATATGTTTTACGATCAGTCGAAGCAAAATCATATGTATTGTTCGTAAATATTGTCCATAAATAATGTCCATACACAATTTCTGTAAATATTGTCCATAAAAATGTCCGTAAATATTGTCCAGAAATAATGTCCGTAACTATTGTTCATAAAAATGTCCGTATTTATTGTCCATGAATAAGGTCCCTAACTATTGTCCATAAATAATGTCCGTAAATAAAGTCCATAAATAATGTCCACAAATAATATATAAATGTCCTCGGTGGGTCATTCAGAGGAGGCCGTGCACAGCATTATTGACATATCCTCTGCACCGCACGACAGGAACGATTAAAAACAAACAACCACTAAATCTTGGAAATCATAAAGTAAATTGATTGATTTACTCATTGATTTACTAGGTGACCTCCTATACAAACTAGTTCAGAGTTTCACAAGGGACCATTAACCTTTGTTGATGCTATCTATAAACATAAAGATTGTTTTCAGAATTCCCTGTAGGCATTCTCTTTGTAATAAAGTTGACCTCTGTCATCTTAGAAGCGCATCAGCAAGAAATGGGGTTGTTTGCAGATTTAACTTAAATGCCAGTCAGTTCATGCAGAGTACTCGCGCACTTTCCGTTTGTCGAATGGATTAGGTATACTATATGCACTTGACTCCACAGCCGTACAACAAAGTCAATATTTTTCATTTACACAGCTATCCGGAACACCAGCTGAGCTCACTGCAGGGCGATAATTGCTGCTTATGTACGAAATACACTCGTTACTTACCATAGGCGTTATGTCAAAGTGATATATCAGAGTTTGCAACTGAGATGAGATGTATATATTTTTACCTCACCTGGATTCGACACGATTTCAACACTACCTGTGTCACATGTTTATAGAGAAATGTACGTACGTTTCTATTTGTTATTGAAATTTACATGCAATAAGCATCGTCCTTTGTATGATTACATTTTTAAAGATTAATTAATTTGTCTTGAAGCGAAAGAAACCATATAAGCATGTATGCAATAGAGAGCAGAGACGAGAGGAAGCCATGTTTTGCGTTGGTGATGTTGGTGATCCCGTTATCTAATATTCCTAAATATTAATCAAACAAGCTGAAATCTTCGGTAAACAGAGAAAGGAAAACAGCATACTCACATCTCAACGTAACTGGCTCCACGTCTTGGTAAAAGTACATATAATCCAGTCTATTCCATCGTAGAGAATTCAGTAATGAGCTGTCAGCAGCGAACCAAGCACTACATTCCTCTTGTTACACCACGTGACATCATGCTACCAGTTGATTGGTCGACATGTGAGTCAAGCTAAAACTTAAGCATCATACCTACATGTAAAGCCTGACGAAGACGAAGCAAGGAGCTCAATGAAAATTCGCCAGAGATACACGCAGTGATGTATCTCTCCCGATGGAAGCGCCAGCGAGGTTCTGGCCACTCGCTGGCAACGTCATTGAACTCCCTGTCGATGCAGCTGCTCGGCAACCGGAGATGCTACGATGAAGGACTGCGGGGTTTTAACATGGCATATATGTCACTGGCTAGTTTAAACATTCGGGAAGTTTTATTATCCGAGGGTCTCCAAGGGACGATCAACACTGGGAAGGATATTTGTATCTAGCTGCTAAACGTCGAGCTGAATCTTTCTTTCCGCAACCATCATCTGTTTGAATATATCCATGCATAGGCGACAGGAAGGTATCATGACGGCAAATTATCAACCGTAACACTATACACTTAGATATTATAAGTTCTTCTGGTATAAGTCTTCTTTTTTCAGACCAAAAACATTTATGTCAGTTTGGCTGAGGTATGCGCACACATAGAAAGAAAAAGATTATACCTGTCAGTCTGTATGCGCGTGCATGCATGCGTGCATACGTGTATGTCTGTATATGCATTTATTTATTCATAAATACAGACACGTGTAATGATGATGAGTTATTTATGGAACACTTCGTACAAGTGAGAGATGAAAAGTGATAAGCGTTTGCTAACTTACCCACTTTGAGCTCACAGCAAACCTGCTTCACCAGTCCACATATGAAGAACCATCAGTGGTTCGCCACCAGGTGCACCTGAATACAACATGTGTCATATTTGGGATTTCACTTTCTTAGAAAAGAACAAACTCTAGTACGTCTTTGGTTGAGTCCATCCGAACCCGCACCCGAATAGTGTTGATAAATATGTTCATTTTAATACGTCAAAGAAGAAGGATGATTTCTGTTCTGCAAAAGACATGGATGAATTCTGTCTCAACGCGTGAGTGTGTTCGATTTTATGCCGCTTCGATGTATGACAACTTGATGCAGTGGGCATATCCAAAGTGATGCCAGCTGTTGTATTTTTAAGGACGCTGAACCATTATTGCTCCCGTTCTGATTTTTCTACTATCTTGCTCCAAAACATCATTGTTTTCTAGTTTCTTCACTACATGTCATTCATACTCGTGAAGGTCCGGGTTATGGCTGGTATGTAGCAACCTACTCTTGTCATAACTGTATGGTGAGGGGTGGTCAGGCTGGCTGACTTGGATGACACGTTATAGTATCCCAGTTGCGCAGACCGAGGCTCGTGACGCCGATCATTGACACACCGCTGCCATATTGCTGGGCTATTGCTGAAGGCGGAGTTACTCAACAAGAAACCAGGACATAAACAACTATATCTGAAAAGTAACCCATTTACATAAATAACTCCATTGTTTTGTCATGAAGAGAAAAAATCTCAACTGTACAGTGTTTTCTCAATTGACACACTCTGCCCCAAATCAGCCACACTAAAAATATATTGGTAGAAATGTTAAAACTATAAACTATTTCAATGCAAATGTATACGACATGCATTATCTGAACAATCAACAGATCATACGAAATTGTTCTGATCATATCTAACACCTGCCATTGCCACTGACCGAGGTTCGTCATGGCATAGCCAAAAGGTTCAGGCTTCAGATCGAAGGTCATCTGTTCTCGAAGGTGTTTGTAAAGTGATGCCGTCTGTACAGAGAAGTAAACGGCCGATCGCCACTGAACTAAACATGACTCTTTTGGCTTGTGGGGATACATTGTATCCTTGCTACCACGGACATCGCAGTCAGAACGACCCTTAGAACTGGTCGTTCCCGGTGAGTACCTGTGGCGCATAGACCATTCCGGTCCAGACTGAGATCATGTGCAACCCTGGTACTGTTGTAGCTGTAGAGTTTGCCGTGGTGAATCAGTCACTTAAGCGAAGAACACGTATGGACCGGTCCTTAGCTGCAACCATTTTCCTTTTTAACTTCCATGTATTTCATTGTCTCTGCTGCAGAGTATATCAGTTTTAGTCGTCAAACAGGATTAAGGCTATCAGAACAGTTAAAGACTTCGGTGTGCACAGACTGAACATACTTGGCAGAGACGCGACTGGCAGAGGGTCGTCTTCACAGACTAAAGGTGGCTCTGCTCTGCCGTCAACGTGACGAGCGAAAACTTTAATCACGAGGCTACCCCACCACCCCTGGTTTTTACATGCTTGTTGTAAGAGGCGAGTATCAGAATAGTTGATCTGGTTGACAATTGTCTTTGTATCCTAATTACGTAGATAGATGCTCACGATGTTAACCACTGGATTGTCTCGTCTAGACTCGATTATGTACAGACAGTCAAAGCAACTCGGGAATACTGTTGATGTTTTGTTAGAAAACAAACAAATATATGACACAGATATTCACAAGATACGAATTTTGTTTTATGTTATCCTGATCCCAGTTATAAGAAAGTAGCGCTCTGAGTTTGAATTAGTTCTAAAAAAGAGGAAGTGAGCCTTAGTACAGTGCCGTGATTCAATTGCCAAATACCACAGGATTCAAACATATTTATTTATGTATTGAAAATAAAGTAATATTATTTGCCTATTAGATATAAGAGAAATTGAACTCAGTGAAGCAAACTGACATTGATTTACGATGTAAACAGTAATAAACATCACAATGCGACGTATAATTGATAATACATGTATTTCATATTATAAGCACAACCTTCCATACCAGTCAGCTTACAGCTTATCCATCAAACGCTGAAATAGTAGGCCGTCATTGGAAAGTAGGGCAGTTTCGTGGTTTCATCAGAATTAAAGTTCCATCCTGGATGTAGGTGTAAACATTCTTCAATGGACGCCTATGAAACAAGTCTGCGCGTTTTCTAGAGAAAATGTGCTGATTATGTTTTGCTTGTTTAGGTTTTTATGTATGGTTGTACTCCGTTTAGTCCAAAAATGGACTTCACACATTGTACACACTTCGGGAATCAAACTCTGGTCTTCGGCGTGACTACCTTACACTCGCCTTGCTGGATATTCTGTTGTAGTGGATTATTTACAGACCGCCGCTATAAAGTTGACATTACCCTGAGATACAGCCCCCTCCCCCTCCCCCTCCCCTCCCCCTGTTTCAGTTTCAGTTCCTGTTGGAGTGATGACGGAGGAGGCTCATTGTTATACATATATAACACACATTTTTTGAGAACCAGAAAGGCGTTCAGTTCTCTCCAGTACAGAAAATCACGCCTCCTCACATGATATGTGAGAATATTTAGCGCCACATTGACTATGTGTGCCTCATATAGGGACAAGAACATGGCATGCATTAATCATGAAATATATTAGAGCATAACATCTTGTTGTAAACGGCTGTAATACCATTAGGTTATCACAGATTTTGATGCAAATGATAGTGATAATTATATCTTATGTAAAAGGACGTATTCTTTGGTGTGCCTAGTTATTTATTTGTGTCATGAGAGATGATTTAACTTTAGTTTGTGACGTACGGTCAGCTGTTGATCCCCACAATCATACCGTGTGTGTATATGTGTGTGTGTGTGTGTATGCGTGTGTGTGCGTGCGTGCGTGCGCGTGTGTGTGTGATTCATTTAGAGAATGCAGCCAGGGTGGCTGACACCTTCAGCACCGGTCTATGAAACTGGATAGCGATAGCATGCATCAACCCCGGCTGTGTGCCTGATCACCAGATCCCCATGACAATAAAGTGATTGTCTGGTCTTGACTCGATTATCTACTGACTGATGTCACAGAAATCAAAAGTTGCTGAGTTATGCTTTAAACAAACAAGCAAACAAACAAAACACTTATGTTTGGAGTAGTCAAGAAGGTTTCCATCTGTCGAACCTCTGACTGCTCCAGTCATGAGTGAATAATTATATTGAATTAAATTATTGAATTAAACAAATCCCTTCGGCAATGTACAAACATCAGTCGTTCTAACTGTAATAAAAACGATTCTAAAACAACATAAAACTGCAGCACTATACATTCTTATGGCACCCACTGACAGATCATCTCCCGTAATTATAGCTATGGACTGTTTCTACAATACACTCGACATTTTGAAACACCTTTTAATAGATACAAATTAGTTCACAGTTTATGGCACGGAATGAATGCCGTTTCAGTAGCTACGGAACACTCTTAAACGCACAATGCTTTCAGCTCATGCCGAGCTCTATTGACGCATGCGCAGTAATGTGAACTATTCACTCGGCCGTATTTAAACTATTACAACTGCAATAAGCGATAGGTAATTAGGTTGCGTGACCTTTCGGCGCAGACGAAATTTGTCATGCATATGATATGAGGCGGTGTGATTTATAACCCGTCATAGCTCACACTTCCAATGGTCGTGGTTTATAGGATTCAATGATTTTATGACAATGTGGCGTGTACTCTTGAATGCAGACATAACGGCGGTTCACGAACATTGCGCTGCGTTTAAGGCGATAAGGGGAATTGTTTTCAGACAACCTTATTTGGAAGCATAATTGCTGCAGAAACATTTAGGTCGGTTAAACCTGTCGTTTCCTTGTTGATTGATGTGCCAGCAATTCAGCAATGTGTCGCAAATATCTGAAGATGGGGTCATTCTATGTCCATGACATTAGTTATTGACATTATTAAGAATAATTAAACACATAACATAAAATTCCTTGCACATCGTAGGTCGTTTTCCCGAATTTCAAACGGGGATACATCAGTTCGGAAAGCGAAGGTCGGTGGTCTGAGCCTCGGAAAACATTGTTAGAAAATATTTGAAGATATCCCAGCTCAGTTTGTAATTAATCGATTCTGAAATGGACAATCCAGTGATGAAAAGAGTGAGCATCGATCAACACACTTTGGATACGATGACATATGTTAACCAAATAAGCGAACCTGATCACCCGACCCCGTTTTTTGCCTCTCACGACAAGCGAGATAGCCGAAAATAAATTCTAACTCAGTTTTCATGTGTTCTCTCGGGATTAAGGGAATAAAACTAGATATTGTGAACTCGGAGTTAATGTACAGTACCTGAACAGGAATGTCCTTATGGCCCGGTATTTCAATGGATTCGAACACGGCAATCTCGCTCTCATGAAATGGACATCATACGGAACTGCAATTCATCTGGAACTTATTTGATCTGTACAGTTTTTGTACTTTTGTTTGTCGGTGTACTGTACATGTTTGGGAAGAGGGGTATTGTGCCAAAAAGAAAGACTTGTTCGTCTTGAGTATCTATACATTCTTTGTTATTTGAAATCATATCTGATTCTGTACGTAAACGGTGTAAATGACTTTGGGGAAAAGTCATTTCTGGAAAACATTTTTTTTCTGAAATTGAAGGGATTTGTTTTTCAAATTTAATCCATAACTGTAATCCTGGGCGGCTTGAAGAGAGGATCTGCACCGTTTTAAGGACCCGACAGCAGTGTTCACTGTTTGCAACTAATCTGATATTTGCATACTAATAGTTTCATACAGGTTTCGAGTTTCGGGTATTCAAAGTTACAATGCCAAAATGGTTTCCATTTGCAGTTTATAGTGAATTATACGTGGCATAAATTATCGGTATTAATAGCAAACACAATCTGTCAAGTAACATAGTTTTCACGCATTTCAAGAATTTTCAGCAGCAAACATATTCTCTGATATATCTGACCACTGAAAAATGTTACTCTCTTGTGAAAAACAGGAAAACAAATAATATCACCATGCCTTTGTGGCGTTAATAAGGTCAAGAGTGTGAAGAGAGTTATCTCCCTCTACAGCGTAAGTTGCAAATACACAGAAAATCAATGGCACTTGGTAATGCGGGAATTTTCTGTAAACGTTTTTCACAAAGTGAGAATTGTTATCTCTTCACAACTCAGTGATGTAGGGTAGATACGAGTTCCTAGTTAACCTTCGGTGAACCACGTTAATTTTGAAACCACAGGGCCCCGTTTCACAAACTTTCATAAGCCTAAGATCTCTTACGTTTTCTCGTAGCATTCGTACTTTCTATACTGTAACATTGACTTACGACAGTCGTAGCGATACGAGAGCTTTTGTAAAATCAAGACGACTGAACAATCAGTTTCATACCATGCATGCAGGGGATGGGGTAAATTTGCACTAAAACCTGTTAATGGGGATCTGGGCCCGGGACAATAAGGGTTTGTTGATTTGCTTTAAAATATTGTCCAATCCCACCACCGAGTATAAAATATTGCCCAATCCCACCACCGAGTATAAAGTATTGTCCAATCCCACCACCGAGTATAAGATATTGTCCAATCCCGCCACGGAGTATAAAATATTGTCCAATCCCACCACCGAGTATAAAATATTGTCCAATTCCACTACCGAGTATAAAATATTGTCCAATGCCACCACGGAGTACAAAATATTGTCCAATGCCACCACCGAGTATAAAATATTGTCCAATCCCACCACCGAGTATAAAATATTGTCCAATCCCACCACCGAGTATAAAATATTGTCCAATCCCACCACCGAGTATAAAATATTGTCCAATCCCACCACCGAGTATAAAATATTGTCCAATCCCACCACCGAGTATCGGTTTTATATTGATTGATGCTCGTGAAGATCCGGTTTAGAACTCATCTTCAGTAGCCCATGTTTGTCGTACGAGGCGCCTACTGGGATCGCATGGTCAGGTTCACTGATTTGGTAGACTCATCGTATCCCAGTTGGGTAGTTCAATGCTCATGCTGTGTATCACTGGATAGTGTGGTCCGAACTCGATTACTTAAGACCGCCGCCATATAGCTGTAGTATTGCTGAACACAACGTAAAACTAACTCACTCATTTACTCATTCACGGTTTCAGATATACTATAAACAGTCGAGTCTGGACCAGACAATCCAGTGACTGACAACATGAATGTCGATTTATGAACATGAGATACGATGACGTATGTCATCCGTGCGAGAGAGAGTGCGTGCTGGTGTGGTCACTGAATTGTCAGTGTAAAATAAAAAATAATTCATTATACAAAATTGTTGTATTTAAGAACTAATAGACCAGGAAGAATTTATTCTGTTTACCGTAACACATAGTATTAAAAATGCTCTATTTAAAGCCAAAGACCAGGTTGCTTTACACTTGTCAGAAAGGGGCCTGGGTCTCGTAGACATAGATTTAAAGAGAGGACGAGACGGTGATAAAGTAGATCTCGACCCACAGAGCCCAGGAAGTAACGGTTTATATCTCCCCCTTCCGCCAACTGGGCGATAAAAGAGATCGATCACTGCTGGAACCAGGTCCGCTGGGATCACTTGGCTCGTTTCAGTCCAACAGGTCATTTGTTGGTAGTTGGGGGAATTCTCACTGGAGCTAGTATTGTGCACGTGGCTCAGCTGTAACAGAACCTGGTGATTGCACTGGACCTTAAATAGCTGCTGAAGTTCCCTTTACGTTTATCTTAAGATGCAGAGGTGACCTGAATGATCTATATATGTAAAGATGAACCTGTTTTCGACAACAGGAGTGAATGACAACAGAGGTCGTGATACATTGTTACCCGAGTTTTCTGTAATTTGTATTATCATTGATTAAGTTATAGTTATCACTAGGTCACAATGTTTAGAGTTTTGAGTGTGGCTTGTGGGTCACTTTTAGTATCATATATATGTTCAATGGCAAAAGTGGTTTTAGTGGCAGGCTTTTTCGGTAGCGCTCCAGTTACCTGTGCTTGGCAATCTTTTTTTCCTTCATGTTCGAGAACGTTCTGACGAAATGGCGAAACAACCACGCTTTGCTCGAATGCTCACGACACTGTATCAATATATATACTGTATATAAAGCCTACACACGAACGTGCACTCCGAATGAGTGTGATTGCGTGCCTCTGCCTATCAACGTCTGTTGGTCAACAACATCATATTCAAGACTGACACACAGTGACTGCTCACCGTGGAAACTACTTTCAGCTACGATGTCTGATTTCACTGTAAAATGCCAAGATTCTGGTGAGTTGATATTTTATATTTGTGACCCACTACCATAGACTTGTAACGCAACTGCATTCCACTAGAAATCTGTATTGGGATACATTGTAACTTGCTCATTGTTTGTTCAATATATTATTGAATATTTCAGCCTTGATAGTGTTATATTTTGTTGGTTCAAACGGGTTTATTAAACATTTTGTCACGGCCATTTATTAACCGTAACAACATGAAGCACAATTATATTAGTTATGCAGAAGGAACTCACGCAAAGCGGCGATGAAACAGCGTTAGAAAGACATATAGATGTGTAGACCTTACCTGGTTACTATATAATATGGAAGGTATGTAACGACGAAATCACCCCTTCTCAATCAAAGTAAGATTTCACAATTTAATATACTTGTAACGCCCCGACCAGGACTTCGGATAGAAAGCTAGAGAATATCAGTACCACGTGAGCTATTATACTTAAAATCATATCATTATTCTGAAAGTTATACGTCACCACTCACCGAAAATAGTTACCTCCGCAATCACGCCCAAATCATGGAACGGAAAAGACAGCGTAAACTCACTCATGAAATTCGTTTATTAATTCCGGTCACGTTGACAGCACCTGTGTAGGGCTACGTTGACAGCACCTGTGGAGGGCTAACTTGACAGCACCTGTGGAGGGCTACCTTGACAGCACCTGTGGAGGGCTACGTTGACAGCACCTATGGAGGGCTACGTTGACAGCACCTGTGGAGGGCTACGTTGACAGCACCTGTGGAGGGCTACATTGACAGCACCTGTGTAGGGCTACATTGACAGCACCTGTGGAGGGCTACATTGACAGCACCTGTGTAGGGCTACATTGACAGCATCTGTGTAGGGCTACATTGACAGCATCTGTGTAGGGCTACATTGACAGCACCTGTGTAGGGCTACATTGACAGCACCTGTGGAGGGCTACATTGACAGCACCTGTGTAGGGCTACATTGACAGCACCTGTGTAGGGCTACATTGACAGCACCTGTGTAGGGCTACGTTGACAGCACCTGTGTAGGGCTACATTGACAGCACCTGTGTAGGGCTACATTGACAGCACCTGTGGAGGGCTACATTGACAGCACCTGTGTAGGGCTACATTGACAGCACCTGTGTAGGGCTACATTGACAGCACCTGTGTAGGGCTACATTGACAGCACCTGTGTAGGGCTACATTGACAGCACCTGTGGAGGGCTACATTGACAGCACCTGTGTAGGACTACATTGACAGCACCTGTGGAGGGCTACATTGACAGCACCTGTGGAGGGCTACATTGACAGCACCTGTGTAGGGCTACATTGACAGCACATGTGTAGGGCTACATTGACAGCACCTGTGGAGGGCTACATTGACAGCACCTGTGGAGGGCTACGTTGACAGCACCTGTGTAGGGCTACGTTGACAGCACCTGTGGAGGGCTACGTTGACAGCACCTGTGTAGGGCTACGTTGACAGCACCTGTGTAGGGCTACGTTGACAGCACCTGTGTAGGGCAACGTTGACAGCACCTGTGGAGGGCTACGTTGACAGCACCTGTGGAGGGCTACGTTGACAGCACCTGTGGAGGGCTACGTTGACAGCACCTGTGTAGGGCTACATTGACAGCATCTGTGGAGTTCTACGTTGACAGCACCTGTGTAGGGCTACATTGACAGCACCTGTGTAGGACTACATTGACAGCATCTGTGTAGGGCTACATTGACAGCACCTGTGTAGGGCTACATTGACAGCACCTGTGTAGGGCTACATTGACAGCATCTGTGTAGGGCTACATTGACAGCACCTGTGTAGGGCTACATTGACAGCACCTGTGTAGGGCTACATTGACAGCATCTGTGTAGGGCTACGTTGACAGCATCTGTGGAGGGCTACATTGACAGCATCTGTGGAGGGCTACATTGACAGCACCTGTGTAGGGCTACATTGACAGCACCTGTGTAGGGCTACATTGACAGCATCTGTGTAGGGCTACGTTCGATCGACAGAGGCATTCCACTAGAGGAAGTATTTCTCCAAAATCATCGGCCATCATATTCACTTGTCGACCATAGATGACCTTGACATTGGCAGCTTATGCTGGATTGTCTGGTATAGCCTCGATTATTTACAGATCGTTGCCATATAACTCGAATATTTCATTGCAAAGCGTATATATAGTGTGTATGTTTGTGTATACATACACGCACACACACTATACATATATATTTATACACACACACACACTATATGTATGTATGTATATATATATATATATATATGTATATATATATATGTGTGTGTGTGTGTGTGTGTGTGTGAGAGAGAGAGAGAGAGAGAGAGAGTGTGTGTGTGTGTGTGTGCATACATCGTGTCAAGATGCGATGTTTTTGACGAGTGTGGCATTCACCCAACCACTAGCATGGCACATTTGTAAATAAACTAATGGGTAAAAGGAACCGAACGACGAAATACCTGATATTGCAAAGCGTCAAATCACCACTGGGAAAAGAAAAGTGACTTTTAATAACAGGTGTAAGGGCAACACTCCCGATGATAGTGACGTGGTGTTGTCTTGTAAGATAGTTTTCATTCAATTCATGTTCCTTTAGGCAGAGAATACTTACGTGTTCTACTGCCTTATATAATTATCACTTTGTTATGTGTAAACGTGAATTTCCTCCCAAGTATGAACGCTTTGCAATATTTAGACAGATGCCACTGTTCATTGTTGGGCATTTCTTCTCTGTTCGTAGGAATTATGTCCCTTGCACAATCCATCAGTACTCAGCACGAAGAAAAATTAATTGTGATAGATTAGATACACGGTAACATTATGATGCACTCAGCTGAAGTGTTTACTCAACGTTTAGCTACGATTCACTTAGACTTTCAAAAATCCCCCTTGAACTACTTTATCCACTTATGTGTGCAGGGTATTATCTTTGTTTTCAGTAAGAACATACGCTTATCCCACCCACCTCTTTTTCTCAAAAAGCATTATCCGGGTCTGAATCGTATCACTATGTGTGTATGCAATGATCGACAGTCAATACTAATATAGCAGCACTCAAACACCATGTGTGTCGACTTCACTGTTGTCTCAAAGTGAAGCCTGGGCCATTAAGTATCCCTTATATCACGACACTTGTGTCGAGGTTGAAGGGACCCACGTGATTACTTCCAGCTGTTTCAGGTTCGACATAAACAGCAACAAGCCCACAATGGAATAAGATAGGACCAAACTCTTACTTCGAGAAAAAGGAAGTTCGAGACACCTTATATATATATAAATTCGACATATCAAAGTTCAACACTCAATCCTACTGCATAATTTATCAAGATCAATCCATACACGTTTTAACCTTGAAATATACAGATACAAACGCCGAACGACCTCTTAAGCCTCTTACTTCGAGAAAACCGTATGTTCGACACACACAAGTTCAACATAATAGTGTTTACAAGTCACGGGCAGGTGGGCAGGCTCTCTGACTTGGTTGACATATATCATTGCATCTGAATTCATGTCAAGGACTAAGTCCTGGTCGTTCACAAACTTACGTCTTCTGACTTGTTGGAGTATCAGGATTAACCACATGAGATAAAGTAAACTGAGTGGAGAAGTGTGCTTTCAGTTAAATGTTTGCATGACATTATGTCTGTTTGGACAAACGAAGCTACAATCAATAAGGGCCTGTTTGATAGTTAAATATTGCATATTTTTATTTGATAATGATGCAATATATTAACATTTATCTGGTTGAGTAGTTCATAATTACCCAAACCTAATGGCGCTCCATGTACTTGGGACCCGTTGAGTAGTTCATAATTACCCAAACCTAATGGCACTCCATGTACTTGGGACTGGTTGAGTAGTTCATAATTACCGAAACCTAATGGCACTCCATGTACTTGGGACTGGTTGAGTAGTTCATAATTACCGAAACCTAATGGCACTCCATGTACTTGGGACTGGTTGAGTAGTTCATAACTACCCAAACCTAATGGCACTCCATGTACTTGGGACTGGTTGAGTAGTTCATAATTACCGAAACCTAATGGCACTCCATGTACTTGGGACCGGTTGAGTAGTTCATAATTACCGAAACCTAATGGCACTCCATGTACTTGGGACCGGTTGAGTAGTTCATAATTACCCAAACCTAATGGCGCTCCATGTACTTGGGACCGGTTGAGTAGTTCATAATTACCCAAACCTAATGGCACTCCATGTACTTGGGACCGGTTGAGTAGTTCATAATTACCCAAACCTAATGGCGCTCCATGTACTTGGGACCGGTTGAGTAGTTCATAATTACCCAAACCTAATGGCGCTCCATGTACTTGGGACCGGTTGAGTAGTTCATAATTACCCAAACCTAATGGCGCTCCATGTACTTGGGACCGGTTGAGTAGTTCATAATTACCCAAACCTAATGGCACTCCATGTACTTGGGACTGGTTGAGTAGTTCATAATTACCGAAACCTAATGGCACTCCATGTACTTGGGACCGGTTGAGTAGTTCATAATTACCGAAACCTAATGGCACTCCATGTACTTGGGACCGGTTGAGTAGTTCATAATTACCCAAACCTAATGGCGCTCCATGTACTTGGGACTGGTTGAGTAGTTCATAATTACCCAAACCTAATGGCGCTCCATGTACTTGGGACTGGTTGAGTAGTTCATAATTACCCAAACCTAATGGCACTCCATGTACTTGGGACTGGTTGAGTAGTTCATAATTACCGAAACCTAATGGCACTCCATGTACTTGGGACCGGTTGAGTAGTTCATAATTACCGAAACCTAATGGCACTCCATGTACTTGGGACCGGTTGAGTAGTTCATAATTACCCAAACCTAATGGCGCTCCATGTACTTGGGACTGGTTGAGTAGTTCATAATTACCCAAACCTAATGGCGCTCCATGTACTTGGGACTGGTTGAGTAGTTCATAATTACCCAAACCTAATGGCGCTCCATGTACTTGGGACCGGTTGAGTAGATCATAATTACCCAAACCTAATGGCACTCCATGTACTTGGGACCGGTTGTGTAGTGTAAAATTATCCAAACCTTATGGCGCTCCATGTACTTGGGGCCGGTTGTGTAGTTTATAATTCCTCAAACCTAATGGCACTCCATGTACCTGGAGCCGGTTGTGTAGTTCACAATTACCCAAACCTAATGGCACTCCTTGTCCGCAGCGGGAATCTGAGATGATATAAGTACCCCAGAAGCAACTGCTCGGAAGACAAGAACTTCAAATCACCGTCACATATATTCATATCATGCCTTTTAAACACTCAATAATTAACAAACACAAGTTTTAATACTGGCAATAACTTTACTGTGCCTTTTCGTGTTTTGTTTCAAGTATTACAGTCTGTAAAAAGATTTCTCAGTTGTATCTAGCAAAACTGTGAAATGTCCTGTCTCCATGCTCCGAAAGTAAAATTTATTTTGTAACGTTGAAGAGATGCTCTGTTGACTGAAATTTTTATGAGTAAACGTGATGTGTTCTGTTCTGTTCGAAACATCAGTCTATCACGGATAGTACAATAATTTGGTTCTGATAGATAATTTCGTGACTCGAAGCATCATTCTCCCATTACCAACGTTCTCACTTTGGCGTTGTATTTTCTGTTTGAAAACGTATTACTTGTTTACATAAAAATCAAGATGTGGGCATTTTCTGTGATTTTTTTTAAGTACTTGGAAATCCTTTTTGACGTTATAAAATGTGGACGAAGGTTGCATAAGCTTGGGAAGACATTATGCTTTCATCTAAAGTGATTTATCGCAGAGATAAGCGAATCCGAGTTTATAACAGGTTGTGTCAAGGAATTTCAAACAAGGTATGAAAACATGAAGAAGATGGTTTTACGCCGTGCACTTGAAATATGTCAGTTACATCACTGTGTTGGATATTCCCATGTAATATCCTCCCGACTTAATCATGGCGAGGAAAGGCTTCTGCTACTAAACTACCTGACCACCCCGTAATCAGTGTGGTAAGCAAGCAATACAGCGGGGACACCAAAATGGTTTCATGCATTGTACCTCTCTGGGCCATAAAACTAGTGTCTTCAGCGCGACGAGCAACATGCTTTTTCTCCAGGACACCTCACCGCTTTCGGTGACCACAAAGGAGCAGAAAAAAAATTGAATTATTAAGTGACATCAGATCAAATATCTATGAGAAACAATACTCTTGGGCTTCATTCAGCTGAGCTAAGACTGAATATGCTTCAAGCAACAACAGCAGTATTGATTACAGTTTTACTACTTGATACAAAGGTATTACAACACAATGTTCCTCTACTATCATTGTCACTAGTCTGCGGTCTACAACGCCACCCTCTCAGATTCAAACATAACGTTGACTTTAACCGATGGTGCAGCAAACAGGTCAAAGGTTTTCAGTCTTGCGATGACGACAATCTAATTCTTTCGTTGTGAGCCAGTTATAGAAAATATCTGCTCAACTCGACCGAAGGGTCTTTCACAATCCTCACCTCGTAGTCAACTTTGGTCGGTACCTGAAACCAATCATTACAATATACCATATCAATTTAACAATTCGAAGCAGAACCCTACCCTGACCTTCGGGTATTATTGCCATAATCAAGAATGGAAAATTGATATCAGTGTATTTCTTGTGGACCCATAAAGGTTCGGGTTACAAAGAGCCATCAGTAAGCTACACTTGTCGCAAGAGGAGACTAACGACATTGACTTGGCTTACTGATTTGGCTAAAACGGTTCATTGGATCCCAGATAGATCGATGCTTAATGGATCGTCTGGTACAGACTCTTTTATGTACACCCATTCACAATATAGCTGACATATTGCTCGGTGCTGCGTTAACGAACAAAGCAAGAAAACATCCTAGGAGTAAAGGCGTGTATTTCAATTTGTATATGTTAAGTGCAACACGGGCGTATGTAACCAGCACGAACCATCTCCGGATTTTCCATGAGTTTCTTGATGGCGAGGGAGAAGTTGCGTGATCTGTGACAATACGTCTTCCCATTTCCCTCTGCTTTGAACTCAACTCTGTATTCACTAAGTAGGAAAGAAATACAGATAGTATATTGACTGGAAAAGATATTCGAGTGAGACGGAACAAAAGACAATATTGTGTTTTATTTCAGCGCGTGTGTTGTTCCCCTAACTGTGAACTTATTTAATACAATCTAGACAACCTTGTGATCAACAGTATCAGCTGTCAATGTCAAGGTCATTATGGGCAGCATCGACCTGCACAGCAGAGATCCGATTACATGTGTCAACAAAGTCAGCCAGTCTGACCACCTGATCCCTTTAGTCGCTTCCTGTGACAAGCATGTGTTACTGAAGACAATATCTAGTAAGTTAAACACAAAGAAGTAATGCAAATAGGGATGAGTGAGTCAGTGAGTGAGTTTTACGCCGCACTCAGCAACATTCCATCAGTCTGTAAATAATCTAGTCTGGATCAGACAGTCAAGTGATCAACAGCATGAGCATGCACCTGCGTGATTGGGAACCGATGACATATGTCAACAAAGTCAGCGAATCTGACCACCCGATCCCGTTAGTCGCCTCTTACGACAAGCATAGTCGCCTTTTATGGCAAGCATGGGTTGGTGAAGGCCAATTCTACCCCGGGTAGACCTTAACGGGTGTGCTATTAGTGGATGGGATCAATAGTAACAAATGTGCTTACGAACGGCCTTTTCAACCACTTTCAGCAAACTATATCGCATCACCATGTTTGCAATCACACATGAGAAAGGCAGAAATTGTTTTTCATTCAAGAAGAAGTTATTATCAAAACATCCGATGTGGCTCTGTGCACAAAATGGAATGAGACATACCCATTTATTGAAACTATCTCCCACGATGGATTGCTCTTTCCAGTCATGGGGTATCGTAAAACAAGGTACTTGGTACTGGAACAGCATCCCGATGAGTCCTCGTCAATTTGAACTGAAACAAAATATGGTGATTCTAGGTGCAGTTGTTCAAATTGAACGATATATAAAGACGGAAGTACATAATGCAACGATTACAGTGAGTGAGTATTGTTTTACTCCGCTCTTAGTAACATTCCAGCAAGATGACGGTAGGGGACACCCAGAATGGGGCAAGGACTACTACAGAAATATTACCGTGGGTAGAGGGGTGAGCTGTAATAACCCCTTTAGTTATGGTTACAGCAATAACATTACTGAAGGGTTTTCTGATTGTATTCTTGGAGAAATTAACAATATCTCCACTTTGCAGGATATACCAGAATACCCATAGCTTTGGATGTGACAGCAATATTACCAATCAGTGATACGGCCTTTACTGTAAGATATAACATAAATACCTTTACCGAAAGATATAGCATTAACAATACCGTTATTGTAGGACATGACAACAATAGTTAATGGGTAAATATTCAGAGTCATATCGACGGTATCTCGTGACGAGAAACAATAATATTATCATTAGTGGAGAATATAACAATAATACCATCATTAGCGAAAGTTATAACAAAAATAGCATTATTAGTGCAGAATATAACAATCACATAATTAGTGCAGTATATAACAATAATAGTACTATTAGCATATGGTATAATTTAGTACCATTAGTTAAGGGATATAACATTTATATCATCAGTATGGAATCTAATAAAAAATATAGCTTACCATTCAGACGTTCATACTGCTCAGATGCCATTTCTGTGAAAACACGGGATTAGATCTGGAAATGAAAAGGAATACTCAATAATTTATCTAACCTCATACTCTGTGTAATACAAACAGTTTTGATATGCTATGTAAATCTACGAGTAATTTTGCAGACATACGAATGATATAAAGCCGTAATCAGATGTTATTTCTCCGTGAAACTGCCATAGGTCTCTCTTTTAACCTCACCATATTCCTGAAGTTAAAAAATCACAATATGAAATTATTATCCTGACAGTCATTTCACATTTATAGCCAGTTCTTGTTTACCTTTCATTAACTGATAAAAAGATATTCTACGAACTGTTAACCTGCAACAGAGAAATTACATTCAACAACTGAAATAACTTCGACGCATATCTATATTTATTGACGTAATGTTATAACAGTATTCATCCAATCAGAGCCCGTCACTTGTGCAGTAGAAATTTAATGACGTGGATCTATTTTTGGACTGTTTACATAACTAAGGCTTTAACAACAGCAACGGTAATTACGCAGTCATTTATTAAGGGCGGACATCATTAATATGCTAGACATAAGTTATCTTTACACTCCAAAGTTCTGTGAAACAATTAATGTTAATCGCAACCTTCTAGATTTGTGGCAATCAAATGTTGCTGTTTCTTTACAAAGGTCCAATCAAAATACAAATGTCGTATAAAGATTAAGTAGGATAAAACATTTAGTCTTTTGGAAAATCTGCTGACCCCTTAAAAGCAGTTTGATATTTGTATTGGTCATTTATCTCAACTCGTGATTTTAATAGAGTAAATTTTTAAAATTCAAAATTCATTGAGCATGCATGACGCTCAGATTGATTTCTTCACTATCGTTTATGAAAAAAGAAATCTTGCAGTATTTTAAAGGTAATTTATTCCAAAATACAAAATGTGTTCGAGACAAATAATATTATTGTTCATTCGCGCTTATTAAAATAAAACACCACAAAATAGTATATACTTGTATACACTGCTACTTGTATACACTTATAGCGTTTAACTATTTATGCAGGTCGTTGGTCTGAATAAAATGTAACAAATCGAACTGTAAAACCTCAAGTGTCCTACCTGTCGACTCCTTGGTGCCAGTTTGATAATATATATCCCCTCTGTACACATATATATGTGTAATCTGTCTCCCAAATTCCTGGAACTGAGCTGTGATCTATTTTAAATGAAATGCATTCCTGGAAAGTCATGCAATTTAGGTCTTAAATTGCTGCCAACTCAGTCCCGTAAGGATGACGTCACTGTCACGTGCAGCATGTTCTAGAGGTATCGTCATATGGGTCCCATTTCATCTACATATTTATTCGCGGTGCTGCCGATATGGGCGTTCCTTGTTTCGGTTGGGTCTTCAAACCATGCCATTGTCCATTGTAAGAAATATGTTAAGGTTAATCAGCGCCACTGTAGTCATAGAAAACCAAGAAAATGAGATATTATTTAGAGACCAGGGATGTACAGGGAGCTCCATAATAATAATCTCCATGTTACGGGCTATTTCTGTCGTCTAGGGAATACAAGCGTCGCGGGGGTAGTCTTGTGGTTGAAGTGTGCAGGTCATATCTTGTGTCTTATCTTCACCTGGGTACCGGTGAAACCATCGAGTCATTTCTATAAATACGAAGACTTGCTACCGTCACTTTTCATAAACACATGATATATTCAAATTGCTCAATCGACAATGCTTTCTACATACTTTCTCTTTCATGAAAAGGGTGTGGTAGTGTGTATTTATATTCCTGTTGATTTGTTCTCAAACTGACCTCAGTGATAGTTTTACAATTAACTAAATCAACCTTTTCATTACTTATTGGATATAGAAATGTGTTAGTTGAGTCTCCCCTATTCACACACATCCATGTGCCACTCCTACCATGCATTCAGGACGAACGTATATATAAACCCACATATTGTCCATGACATCAGTTCCGAGTTATTTAACAAGAGCACGACGCAAATGTTGGCTACAGGCCAGCCATGTTTGAATAACCCGTAACATCGTAGTATGTAATGATCAACAAAGTTAACATGCACACGGTATTCCTCAACTCATTTTACAGTTGGTACCCTAGACCTTTGGCCTTCTCAAAACTTAATTGCTAATTGTAGTGACAAATTTCTTTTGCATGCATAATCATGCATACGCACCTCGAGACTGCATAAGTATAAATTCCTACCAACATGTGCATAATTTAAACATGCATGGATTGATATGTGTGTGGGGTACAATCGGCATAGCTGTCTAGTGTCTAGTGACTGTCTAGTGACTGTCTTGGCTGTCTAGTGACATACACAACATTGATACTAACACACTAATACACACGACAGCACTGTGGTTCAGAAGCTGTGAAATTGAATACTTATGTAAAATAAATGTACATTCGTGGCAAATCGATCCTCCCAAATGTTTTCCCACTATATGAGAGCCGTTGGCATGTACTCTAGTCCACAATCCCACTATCCAGTGATTGACACAAAGAGCATCACTCTGGCCAACTGAGAAACTAGTGGTAAACGTGTGTGAGAACAGCGTCCTTGTCCTCGTTCCTACATCGAGTTGTCACGCTGTTATAGCAATGAAACACTATTCCAGCTTACGTTGAACCCAACTCTTCAAACACAGTAGGCAAGAGATGGAACTGTTATTTTCCATTTCGAGGAATGGTAACTACGGGAGTGGTACCGGATTCGGCTCTGGATTTGTTTGTTATAAAGAAAATATTAACTTCTTAACCTACATAAAATGGCAATGCCTGTTCTTGATTTTCTTGATCCTGTGTTCTGCAACAAAGTTTACTGGGCAGAACATATATCTGCGAAAGCATTCAGCATACGTAGTGATGTCAACAAGAACAGGACTATACATTGAAAATCATGATCAGTTTTAATTACTTGATGGGTATTTCAAGTTCTAGATTTCTTGATGTACAATCAACGACTGCGCCAGGCCGTACTGATTCCGAATCACCTTTGTTTCAGGCTTCAAATATAATGGGTTTTTTTGGACAAGAGAAAAAGAGACAGAAATGTTATACATATATTTCATGGCGCTCACTAAACAACATGTCGTGTAGACAGGCAAGTTCAGGGTAGTCACAGTTTAGTCACAAGGCATTATTTATATATCAGGGCAAGACACAAATTCTAATGATTCTAATGATGATACGTTCTATTACAATATCAAACCGACTGAGGAACTCTTCACATTTTTTCCATTCGTTGATGTGTTTGGAGTTCTTTGTTTTGGTAATCTAACAACGAAAATAATCTCTGATCTCGGGGTTGTTCGACTTCACCTTCACTTGGTAATCTCTCTTGGTTTTTGTATGAAAATAAACCATTTAGGTACAAATTTGAATTGCCCTTTCAGGTTTAGGGATCACCACAGTAGGCCGACTTTCCACATGTACTCAACTTGACGGTTTGCCCAGTAATGGGACTTTTTGTCGACTTCATTTTATTCTCTTCTGAATTTAGGAATATAAGCGTTAAAGCAATTGTGAATAATACGCGAAAACTGGCGTAATGATAATTATAGGACATTAAACAGTGACGGCGTGTGACTATAGTTTAACGCTGCATTCAGAAATACTCCAGCTATGTGATGATAAAGCGCATAAACATCGATCGGCGCAGTGAGGAACCGATGACATGTGTCAACTAAGTCAGCAAGCCTGGCCATCCTATTCCGTTAGTCGCCTCTTACGACAGCATACTCTGCTTTTATGTCAAGCATGGGTTGCTGAAGGCCTATTCTACCCCGGACCTTGACGGGTCTTCAGAAGGTTTTAAGCCTATGCCTATAGACCAACCGTATTAACTTGTTACTTTACCAACTCATATTGATATACTTGACAACAGTAGACACTTGGGTGAGATTCTCTATATACCAACCTTGTCGACTTTACCAATTTGGTCTTTGATGTTGTCCGGGAACGGGTCAGTGTTGTGACCATACGTGCGACCACCAGCAGTCGCTCGAAATTTGGCTACGTGTTTCCTAAAATTACAAAAAGTAAAACATTATGCACCAGTACTTTTGCTAGGCCCGGGGTTTTCTTGTAGGTTTTCTTTCCTCTTACAGATCCGTACATAATTTTGTTTTGCCGCATTGTACGGGAATGTATATAGCTGTACTCATTTTCAGTTCTTCATTTTTTCCTGTTGCCGTTGGTAACTTTTTGTGCGACTCAAATGACAGGATGTAAGGTATTATGTACTACACAATATTTGAACCATCACACCATAAAATCAATAATTACAAAAATGAAAAGTAGAGCCTATGTTCCTGTTTCATTTAGACTATATCGTTATACAGTCAAACAGCAAATTATCCGGGGAAAGACACATTCGACGCACCAAAGTTCGACACAACAGTGTTTGACTTTTGATTCACTATCCAATAATCATGAAACACGGTGTCAGAGAATCGATGACCCAAAGACATTGATAACACGAGAACCTAACAACTACAACGACATTTTGTCTCAGGTGTGTGCGGCAACTCACACAACCATTTTCTTAATAGCTACCCTTACAAAGGTATTTTCAGGCTGTCCAAACAGGTAAAACATACCCATCTTTGGGAAAAATGTCCCAAGACACATCTGTAATTCCCTCCACATTGTAGTAAAATGTCTGAGATTCTTTTCCAGGTACACAGTGAACTGAAACCAATGCAAGAAATGCATATCAAAACTGTGCCAAGGAACTACAAACTTTACACACTGTCAATGACCACAACACGGAAAAAACATGCGTATTTCAGTTAGCTCTGATGTTGAACACATGTTTAACATTTTGAGGCTTCTAATCGCGTAACTGAAATAAAAAGTTCGGCAGCTTTTCCACAAAACTAACA